>NC_138377.1:70069303-70121176 GCF_054177405.1 Leptonychotes weddellii | reverse complement strand
ATCCCGGGACTCCAGGATCATGACCTGAGCCGAAGGCAGTCGCTTAACCAACTGAGCCACCCAGGCGCCCCAAGGATGCTATTTTAAAATGTAATATCCTGAAACATACCTGATTACATACTTATGATCCTGGATAGATTGAACCAATAAAATCCAAGAAGCATTTTATTTTCTCAGTGTATATGTGCAGCAAACCCTTAGCGATCATTTTAAGAGGCTTATGGTATCCAACCAGTTTCACTTTATCTCTGGCATTCTCTCATAGAGACATTGCAATAAAAATAGACACTCCTACTCAGATTTTTATTCATAATTCCATGGTGTTTGTGCACTTGAGAGTATTTATTGCTTACTTCAGGAAGCCCATCTGATTTACCTTTTCAAAAAGAACTGATTGTAGGAACATTTAGCTGAAGGGTTTACCACCTCTTCAATTGAGACATACCACTTCTTCCTTTTTGTCTAGGCTCCTCCTCCCCTCCCAGTAAATCTATCAAGGGGCTTCAGTTAACAGATTATTCCTCCTGGGTTTTCCTCTACTCTCTTTAGCCTCATAAGAAATACTAAGAAGACAATCAGGCCAGCAGCTTAATTATTTCTTCATTTTTCTCCTCTTTGATGTCTCTTCTACTTCACCTCTATAAACCTTCGAAGTCCTAATTTTTGAGCTGTAAAAACCCTCTATTCATCTTGATACTAATGGCTAACCTTAGAAGGTATGGAAAGTTTGCCTAATTTTTCGAGTGTAAAATGTCCAATACATGACACCCATAGGTGCTCTCGTGAATTGAGATTGGAGACACAATCAGAGTTTTCAGCTGCTATACAATGTGGACAGTTTACTCTCTTCATGAACTTGAGATCTCTTTCAGTCCAGGGATGATACTATCGGTAACTAAATTTTACTTTATTTCTGTTACTTCCCTGGCTTCAGTATCGAATTATGAAATCCCTTGATTTTCGATTTTTAAGTGCTGAGAAGCCCTGTGGCTCTGTTAGGATGACAGCATCTCTGTTTCTGGGGAGTCCTTGCTGTGAACACTATAGTTCCCCTTTATTTGTTCATTCTGTTTCTTCTCATTTTGATGGCTCCTTGTTTCTTCTGAAAGCTTTGCCGGAAACACCTTACATTCCCAAATGTCAACTTGTCTCTCCATCCCATTGAATTTCCTTCTGCTACCGATATCTGTGACTGTCTACAGATCTACCTATTTAAAATCTATTTATGTACTTTTATCTATGAAATGTGAAACTTTTGATGACTACTAAATTCTAAACACAGAAAGATATGCTTTATACACGTTTTAAAATTTAATTCTCCAAAGAATCTTATAAGATAGATATCACCACATTTTATAGAAGAAACTACACTTTAACTTATCTACTTATAATAACAACAAAACAACATTTATTGAATGCCTAGTGTATGGTAGGCGCTGTATTTTTTTATATGATTTTTTTTATATGATTATTGCCTTGTTTGAAACTGGATTTAAAGGAGTTTAATCATTCTCTAATTTTCATAGCAACTCAAAAAGTAGAAATCTCGTTTTATTTTATTTATTTATTTTTTAAAGATTTTATTTATTTATTTAACAGAGAGAGAGAGCACAAGCAGGGGGTGTGGGAGAGGCAGAGGGGGAAGTAGGCTCCCCGCAGGGCAGGGAGCCCGAGGCGGGGCTCGATCCCAGGACTCCGGGATCATGACCTGAGCTGAAGGTAGACGCTTAACCTACTGAGCCACGCAGGTGCCTGAAATCTCATTTTAGAGATGATGAAAAGATCTTCTACTTTGTTTATAAACCTCTGTTTATTCATTTTATGTTTATACAATCAATCCATTAAAGGCGCTTGGGGGGGAGCCTCTTCCTAATTGCCTTCCCTTGCCTCGTTTTGCTTATAATAGGTCCTGGTAGCTAGAAGTTTTTATTTATAGCACTTGTTCTGCCTTATCTATTTACTTGCTTTATAAACATTACTCTCTATACCAAATTGGAAAATATAGCCAAATTAAAATAGAGAACAATTCTCTTCCCTTTTTCTGAAATACTCTTTTCTTGATTTATAGTCTGGCATCCTTGAGCAAGAGCCACTTATTAGGGGAATAGACTCATCCCTAGATTAGATCTCTCTTTTAAATGTTCCTTTAGCTTTGTGTAATTCTCCTTCAAAGAATTTAGCAAGATTTTGATTAACTAATTTTTGTTTGTCTGTTTGTTTTTATTAAGACTTCACTTTTTTAGAAAGACAGTTTTTGGTTCACAACAAAACTGAGGTACAGATATTTTTCATAAACTCCCTGTCCCTATATACACATAGCTCCTTCCACTATCAACATCCCACCAGAGTGATACATTTGTGACAATCAATGAACCTACACTGACCCATCATTAGCTCCCAAAGATAGTTTACTTTTTTTTTAGTTCATTCTTGGTGTTTACATTCTATGGGTTTGGAAAAATGTGTAATGACTTGTGTCCACCATTACAGTATCCTACAGAGTAGTATTTTCACTGACCTAAAAATCCTCTGTGCTCTGCCTGTTCATCCCTGCCACCTCCTGGCCCATCCCTAACCATTGATCTTTTCACTGTCTTCATAGTTTTGTCTTTTCCAGGAGGTCATGTAGTTGAAATCATACAATACGTAGCCTTTTCAGATTGATTTCTTTCACTTAGTAATATGTATTAATTTTACTCCATGTCTTTTCCTGGCTTGATAGCTCATTTCTTCTTAGTGCTGAATAATACTCCATTGTCTTGATACATCACAGATTATTCATCTACTCACTTCCTGAAGGACATGTGGATTGCTTCTGAGGTTTGGCAGTTATGAATAAAGCTGTCACAAACATCCATGTGCAGGTTTTTGTGTGGATATAAGTTTCGACTCCTTCGTAACCGATTTTTGAAAAATAAGTCCATTTAGTCCATGTATATTTCTTCCTACTTTCTCATGTGCCACAGAGTGTGCTGGTTTCTGGGTCTGGAGTGGTGCCTGCTTTCATGTATGCTGTCCCTGGAGAATGTAGGGTCCATGAAAGCAGACATGTGTCTAGTGTGTTCGGCACTGTATTCACAGATTCTAACATGGTTATTGACATATTGACATATAAAAGACAAGTCTATAAGAGACTGAGAAAGGTTGAAAGGAAGAGGATAAGCAAAGATGCAACAGACAAATGCAGCAAAAACAAAACCAGGAGGTGCTGTAATAAAATCAGACAGCATTGAA
Organism: Leptonychotes weddellii; assembly: GCF_054177405.1. Taxonomy (NCBI): domain Eukaryota; kingdom Metazoa; phylum Chordata; class Mammalia; order Carnivora; family Phocidae; genus Leptonychotes; species Leptonychotes weddellii. The sequence goes on along the minus strand of NC_138377.1, from coordinate 70,117,942 downwards.
TCAAATGCAAAGCGTCTTAAAATGGTAAAGGCATGATCTTCAGTGAAAAGCTGGTATCAACATTTATGTGCTATGGAACAAAATGTCAGAATTCGTACTTATTGACTAAACAATGAACCCATGGTGAACCTTCCTTAATTTTTGTGTGTATATATATACATATATGTATTCCCCCCCCCCCCCACCGCTTCTTTTTGCCATAAAATCCGTAGGTATAGGAAGTCATGTGAAACACTAGGATCTGGCCATCAGCTCCTGAAATTTAAGTGGATTCTTGGATGCAACTCATGAATATAGTGAGGAGATTCATGGATTACCATAACATATTAAAAAACTGAGGGATTTATTTTTCCTGTGTTAACAAACCTGGGTCACTGCCCTAGTTTGTGGATTTTTTTTTTTTTATTCTCTCTGGTAATGCTCTGTCATGTTCAACTCAAATCCACGTGTCTGTGCTTCTGGAGTCTGTGTTTCTTATGACCCGTGTGCTGTGCCCCTTCCATCCAGCCTTCCTCATCCTTTGTTTCCTCCTGCCACTATAGGTCAATTAGGCTTTCGGTGGCAAGTAATAGAAAGAGCTAAATAAAGGCATACAAAGACAAAGGAGCCCTTATTTTAATATGTTGAAGTTAAATAGTTCTTAAAATGCATTTTTAAAAAATCCAGTTAAACTCACATTTAAATGTAAAGGTGTAATAAGTATATTCTCCTGCATACAAGAAATCTGAAAGTATATCACACAAAGACGTGACATTCTTTGTACTCCAATAAGAGAAATAAATACAAGAGGTAGCAACAAGATTAAGTGGAAAGGAAGAGTATGAGTGAATGGCTTACTAAATGCTAGTTTTATCTTTAAAAAGCCATGACAAAACAAAAATAATGTCTGAGCAATATAAAATTAAAAATCTAGATGTGCCATTTTAAAGTGGGGAGGAGGGAGGAGACCAAGTGTATGTCTTATTTTAAGGGGAGGCGGTAAGGATATAGATACCTCTGAGAAATTATTAGAGGAAGATAAACATAACACGATGATCCATGACCAGAATAGAAAGTTAATGCATGATTTTAAGGCTAGAAGAAATTTTGTAGAGCTAATAGAAAGGAGAAAATAAAAAGGAAACCTCCAAAATAATAAAAAATAAACATGATAAAAATATGAAATAACAGGGGAGAAATGTTCTAATGTCACAGTTAATGGATAAAATTTGCTAATTAAACACAGAAACATGGATTGGATTAAAATATATGATACATGATAAATGAGGCCCCACAAAGAAAGGATAGACAGCTGGTGTTCAGGAAATTAGCTCATTAAATGCAGAAAATTAAAGCTGGATTCCTACCTTATACCATATAGATAGGTGGATGCCAAATAAATCAAAGATGTAAATGTGAATGGTTAAACCATAAAGGAATAAAATCTAGGAGGATATCTTTGTGACCTAGGGATTAACAAAAATAATTTGTCATACAAGATTCAAAAATAAGAATCCAAAAGTTAAAAAATAAAATAAAAAGAGAGAGGGAGAAAGAATTGTGACAATATCAAAATGAAGGGATTCCTACTGAATGAAAGATACAATAAATGAAGTTCACCTACTGGGCCAAGGTATTTGAAACATCTAAAACTTACAAGGAATTCATATTTACAGCAGAAAAGAAAACTGGAAATCCCCAAGAAAAAGACATAAAATCCAGTAGGAAAATGTACAGAAGTTATACACAATTTCACAGACAAGAAAACTCAAAATCTAACAGATGTTTGAAGAAATGCTCAACATCAATAGTTATCAGAGAGATGTTAATTAGGACAATAATGAGATGACACCTAACACTCAACAGCATATGGAATATTAGAAGAAGGAGGCAAATTTGAGTGAAGAGTGAGGAACCCTCTTGATCTGTGGTGGGAGGGCCATTCTGCAGGGAGCTGGGCAGCATTCGGTAAGATTATGTGTGTGTACACCCAACAACCCCGCGACTATCTCAAAGAAATTCTCCCTCTTGACCCCAAGGTAATACATCAAAAAAAACTTGAGTTTTTTTTTTTTTTAGATGGAGTGCTGGATTAATCAATAAAACAGATAAGTAAAATATGGCATGTTAATATGTATTACAGAATCATATGTGCATAAAAGGGAACCAGATAGATGTAGAACTAAAAACTAAAAGTCTGGGTAGATTTTTAGGAAGAACATTAATAGGACAAAAGTGAGAAGCAGAGCATGGCTTGTAGCGTAACACTATATGTGTTATTTAAACACATAAGCACAAAACCCACCACTTCATATTTTATGAGAATACATACATATTTGAAGAAATGAGGTAAATCTTTAAGTAGATGGCTAGGAAGGCAGAATAATGGAGGCAGAATCTTGGCATAAAGGGAAAAATGAACAAGAGAAGGTCTTGGGTAGCCTGGTGGTCCCGAGACAGGGAGAGGGACAGGGACAGGGACAGGGACAGGGAAAGCAGAAGGAAAGAATTGGCAAAAGGGAAACAAAATGGGTGGGTGAGAGTCTAGGTGACGGTTCCTCCTTCACCTGTAGCAGCTCTCTTTCTTGTGCTCTGTAATGGGCTTCTGAGTCAGATTTCACTTAAAATTTTTTTTCTAGTGCTAAACAAGCAGTTTTACAGATGCAGACCTAGTAGACAAAGGCACGTGCTTGGAAGCAGGTTCCTTAAATTCCACAGCCTGCCCCAACACAATCTGTGTGCCTTAGGCTGAAACCCCGAAACCTTCTTTGTTTCCCTATCTGTAAGCTGAGAGTAAAACACCTCTGTTTTTCTTAATCTCTCAAGATTGTTATGATAAGGAAAAAAAAAGCCTGATGACCCTTGAAATTATATCTAAAATCAATGAGTCATGCAAGAGAATACCTGTTGCCGTGCTGTATTAATCTCTAGCATTGTTCTTGCCCAGAGCTTTCTCTGTAGCACCTGTGAGCAGTAAAAAATTACACGGGATCAGACACAGACATATGCCTATGGAAATCTCTGTGTTCACCCCAGACTCGCCTCCTAACCCCACCCCAGGTGAGTAATGAGATGAGGTCCTCAGATAATCTGCCAGTCAGATACTCCCTTATCAGAAGCAGGTCTAGGCTAGGTTCCCTCAGGACTAAATAAATAGTATGATTTATAAAATGTCTTGTGTCTATTGTTTCCCTTCTCTTTTTCTGATTTATCTTTTTAATTAATCCGGTGGTTCTCAAACTTTTTGGTCCCAGAGACATTTTACACTCTTAAAAATTATTGAAAACTCCACGGAGCTTTGACTTTTGTGGGTTATATCCATTGATATTTACTATATTAGATATTAAAACTGGGGTTAAAAATTATTCATTAATTCATTTAAAAATAACAGCATACCCATGGTAGTTAACATAAAAAAACATTTTTTCAAAGCAAATAACTCCACATTCCAAAATAAATAATATTTTCCAAAAGTGAAAAAAGAAAAAAATAGAATAGTGGTATTATTTTTAGTTTTGTAAATCTTTTTAGATTCTTATAACTGCTTCCAGAAGAATATGTTCAGTAAAACATTGAGTTTTGGTATCAATATTGTCTTGGAAAATTTTGTGGCATCAAATACACAACTTCTGTTGTTCGAAAATAGCCTAATATTTTCGAGATTTTTGTCTTTCATCTGCTATTGAAAGAATAGCATTTTCTATTTTAAACTAAATGAAGGAATCCAGGAAAATTTCACTTCAACATACCTGTCTCACAAATGACTTTTATAAGGAACATTAAACCTGTCTAGAATAACATTAGGTTGAACTATATGAAACTGCTAATATTTGACCATTTTTTTTGACCTGTAAAAACAGAAAATTCGTATGGTTTTTCTAAAATATAGGAGAGTAAAGCCTATTTGTTTTTTTTTTTTTTTTTTAAGATTTATTTATTTTAGAGAGTGAGAGAGAGCACAGTGGGAGGAGCAGAGGGAGAGGGAGAGAGAGAATCTCAAATAGACTCTGTGCTAAGTGAGGAGCCCGACTTGGGGCTTGATCAAACGACCCTGAGATCAGGACCAGAGCTGAAATCAACCGACTGAGCCAACCAGGTGCCCTGAGTAAAGCCTATTTGTGTTCTTTTAAATAATCTTTATTAAGGAAAAGATTTAACTTCCCTAAGGAAGAATTTAGTTTATACTTCAAGAAAAACAGTAGTCTTAGAGCAGGGTCCTGAAAAAGTTTGGAGATGTGGTTTATGGGTTGAGTCTTGACTAATGGTGGAAGATTCAAGATGGCCTAGCAGTTTATGATAAATTTGTCAGTTCCCACCTTGTAATTTTGACCACAGTACGTAACATTTTGTTTGAGATGAGGACAGATTTCAATTTTTTTGAAATCAAAATACTGGATATCAGGGGTACAGTTGATAATACCAATCTTAAAAGTGTGTATTTTTATTATTGCTAAATAGTTCTGTTATAACCCACCATTATAGTACCAGTATAGCAATAATACTTTTCTTTGAATCAGAAGTAAGAATGTATTTATAAGTTTGTCCATTCAGAACACTTACTGTGATATATCTAATATTTAATCATATAAACATATATCCATGTAGTGATATTTTTTACTTACAATGTATTCCTTCTTAGACCAAAGCCCATCCTATCAAACCCAAGAGTTATGTAAAGATATTGCTTGGCATTGATGCTTCATATTTTAAAATATAAATAGTTACTGTGTTCTGATATTCTAATGTGCTACAACCAAAGCGATCACTTTTTAATTTATGGTGAATCTAAATTTTAATCATTTTTTTTCCTTGAACTGTATACTAGTGATAAATTATTTGAAAGACAGTGTGAAATGTCCACAAATCTTGTGTGACAGTATAGCTCATTTAGTGTCTTAAATCAACAGTGTTTTGCACCGGGAGCTAGGAAACCAGGATTTTTAGCTAAAAGAAGGCATAGGAAAACTCTGAAAGACTTTTTTTTTTTTTTTGACCATCATTGTACAGAAAATTCTAAGTTTTTTTTTTGCCATCCTCACTCAGTTTTGTCAGTATCCAGGTCCATGGCTAGTTAATATAAAATACCTGCTTTTACTGAGTATCTAATCAAAGACCGTTCAAAGCATTCTACCACCAGTCTTAAAGAATGTACATAAGGTAGAGGAACTCTAAATAAGTATAGAACAGTAGGGATGGAAGTCATATAATAGAGAGTATAGTTTTCAGTGGAGAGGTCAAGTTCAGGAAGAATAGGAGACATTCAGTTACTGACATTAAGGAAGCAATACAAGGAGTCCATAAAGGAGAAGACAAAACTGTGTCAGTGTCTATCACAGCCTGGCATTCCCAAAGGCTGCATCCCATATACTGTCCTATCCTGTGGGCATCTTATTCACCAGGCCACCTCTCCGATGCATCTAGGGGGGAGGGGAAACTGAGACACTGACGCTGGCTGTGGGATGGGCTCTGGGAATTTGCCAAGGAATCATAAATCAAAGAGAAGTCTGTCTCTTCTCTAATTATTAAGTCATGTTCGTTTTTCTTTGGAAAACAATGGCAGAGGCTTAAGTGTACTCAGGCAAAAGAACAGAAGTCAAATAATAGCTTAGGTTTTCTTTTAGCTTATTCTTCTGGGGAGCAACTAACCCCGATATCTTTTCGCTTCTCCTGTTAGACCATGTTTCTGTCCAAACCATTTTCGAATCTGATTTCCAGCTCCTGTGTGTTCTGTAGTGTGCCTGTGACCTCCCAAACCCAAACCCAGTACTGTGTTTGGAAAGACGGTTAACTAATGCTAAGTCAGAACATGGAGGATGGGTAAAGCCATATGACTGTTCACATTTATATGTACAGACCATGGTGTAAGTGAGATATCATAGCCAGATGGGAAGTTGCCCCCTCGACCTTCCTCTTTCTGCCCCAATGGGAACTCCTTTCTTTTCTTCCTTAGTTACTATCCTCTCTCTGACTGAGAGGTACATTGGACAGAAACATCATGGATAGACCTGGTTCATGAGTGTTTGAGAAATATATAATGTAATGTGTTTGATAAAAGCCACCTATATTATTTTCTGGAATGTACATATGATAGGAAATTAGATAGGATGCTAAAATGTATGTTGGGAGAGGATAGCACCTTTCCCCCCTAACCGAGAAATCAGTGTAGCATAATATCTTTGCTTTTTAAAAAATTTTGCTAATCTGTAATCCTGAGCATAGAAATTGGGGAGAGGCATAGAGGCATTTTACAAGAACTACGATTTATTAAGATATAGTATTAATTTGCTTTAAAAGCCTCCAGTAAGAGGTCTCTCTCTCTCTCTCAATAATATGTATTACTTATAAAATTTTAATCATGTAACCCCTCCACCCTGCAGCTTTCTCCTTATCTGTTCTTCTGATCTGTCTTTTTTACACTGATCTCCTAGAACAAGCCTGACAAGGCAGGTAGATTGAGCAGCATGGGACTGCCAGAGTTATAGGCTTATTCTCATAAAGGGGCTGATAAGCCCTGGTGTGTAGAGAAATGCCCATTTAGTTACAATTTTGGAGAAGGCTTTGCTGAATATTTTAAGTAGGAGTTTTGTTTACCATTTTAGTTCTTTTTGATGTCACCGATGGCGTGAAATGCTGATTCAGGTAATAAACTCATAGAAATTCTATGGCAAGCAGGTATATTGTCCTTAATAAGAATCTTGATTTAAAGTAACTATCACCAAGACCAACAATACCACGCAGGTTTCCATGCTTCAGAGAGCACTTAATTCTCAGAAATTCCCTTCAAAAATGTGTTGGCTCTACTCTCTTGGCATCCTCACGTGCAATTGCCTGACAATATCTCAGTAATGGGGCAGCTCTGTCCTATAAATAGCTTCAGAAAATAACTTCATAAACACAATGCAATTATACAAATAAGATTTAAAACAACTTTGAAAAAGATAGTTTTAAACTAATTTGATTAAAGCCATAAATTATCCTTTATCTGTTTCCTTGTTGCCATTCATGGTTTGACACTTGTAGAGTAAACCGATGTTAATATAATGCATTAGGAAGAATTCCCCTCCTGAGAGCCAGTGTAGCTTAGCAAAGTGATATTTAATGTTTTCTATCATATTTATTTAACTAAAATGGCTGATTGGATGTTAAACAGAAGAGAGGTTAATGATCTTTGTTATTGGTATTATAAAAAATTAAAAAAGAATAAAATAGAGTTAACGATGTATGCCATTATTGTTATTATGGAGATTAAAAACATGCAGTTGTTGGCTGCCGTGAAAAAAATGGGCACCAAGCTGTGAGTAATTAGCAAAAGTATATTATCTTCTAACCTTATAATTAATTACTTTGTTTGGCTGTAGTACTTTTTAATGTTGGTCTTCATTGGCTTCAAGATAATATACAAATCTGTACATAATTTTAAAACTAAGTGATGAAAGCAAACTTAGGATGATTTTCTACATCTAAGAAAGAACCAGTGAAATCTACAGCCAACAACAAAAAAACACATGGGAAGAGACAAGTTAGCCAACTATTTCTAGACATGGAGAAGTCAGTGGGAACCTATTGGAGGAAGCTTTCAAGACCCTCGTTAGCTTTGGGAGCAATCAAAACTTCTAACTCTTGACCACCTCCACTCAGCGAGGAAGGCTCTTTGTTTTTTGGATTGTTCAGGAAAAAGACTTCTGTTTTCCTTTTCCACATGCATTATTTTTAGGATTGCCAGATTTAGGAAATAACTGGATGCCCAGTTACATTTAGAATTCAGATAAACTATGCATAATATTTTAGTATATGTGCCTCCATGCAATATTCTGGACCTATTCATACTAAAAAAATTATTTGTCATTTACCTGAAATTCAAATTTAACTAGGAATCTTGTGTTTTATCTGGCAACTTTAATTATTTTGAGCTTTTTGAACTTTATTGCACTAGTCCTGGCTAATAAACTCAGGATTTGAAATGGAATGTTCTCAAAGGCATAAAAATGCAAGGATTCCTCCCTTGTAATTAAACTGAAATTTGTAATGTTTTCTAAACTATACCATCATTTGTGTATACAGAAATCACAAGAACATTTATGTCTGTTAATACAATATGTTTCTACATGGTTAGCCTACATAAAATTCTAAATAAGGGTGTCTTTTCATAAGTTTTTCATGTGCCTGGTTTCATAGCTAGAGATTCTACACTAGATGGGTATGATAGACTGAGTATAGAAACCATATGATAGTGAAATGTGTTAAAAGCTTTGATCTACTACTGACTTTAGCTATCATTCAACATTCCCTCTGCCCTGCATCCCTAACCCTGGTCACCATAGAACAGATAATGTCCAAAGAGTTAATAGATTTCTAATGGCTTGTTGAGGAGATTACTAATGCATACTCATTTTATTATTTTTGCAAGGAACTGATGAGAGATCTGCTAAGAAAAGTTGGGATATTTGAGTGCTGATGAAGTTCACAAAGCTAATTTTTAAAGTTAGTTAATTTTTTTTACATGATTACATTGTTTTGTGCTTCATGCCTAAAGTGAGTAAAATTTTTTTGGGGGGGTATGTGGAAATATGCTTGATTTAGTCCTCTTATGGTGTTTGTTAGATTTTCATGGTTTGCTCCTAATTATGTTATTCCAGAAGGAATTACATTTTAGGCTGAGGTTTGTTTTTTTTTTTTTGTTTTTTGTTTTTTGGTTTTTTTTCTCTTTGTTAAGTCATTAGACTCCATTTCTTTGGAGGAAAGAGAAAAATAAATTTATCCTTGATCCAATTTGGATGTAGGTCAGCAAAGGTGTGATTTCCTAAGAGGGATAATCCTTTATTTTTGTGTTGCTATCAGGGAAGAGTGTTGTGTAAAAAGAATCCATGTATCTTTAATATTCATACATGAGTTAAGCATGTTGACTTCTATCCTGATGTTTCAGTTGCCATTTGTTTATAGGCAAGTTTTCCTAAACCTGTTGGTAGATATATTTTATATGTATACTGAGACATATAAAAACTCAAAGTCTTTGTATTGAATTCATTCATTCAATTAAAATTTAACTTTTACTCAATACCTTTTAGAAAATGAATGCTGTGTGGTCACAGAGACACATTAAGATTGAATCATATGAAATTGCTAATATTTGTCTGGTTTTCATTAACAAAAATTGACAACATTATATAGTACATCCAAATATAAGCTCTTTTGTCTTCCCTAGGGAAACTTGGGAATATAAGCAATATATAGTAATACATGGAAAATTGTGGTCATGTAGACCAATATTTCTCATACTTTTGTCACCCGTGTGTATTGAATACCATCTGCATTTTTGTCTACTTAGTTTTTTTCACTGAGTCTTTTTTTACACTTGATCTTAGCCAAAAGGCTGAGAAGTGATCATTGAGTCACTTTTTAAAACTTAACTAAGTGTAATTGTTTTAGGTAATATTATCCATTAAGGCATGCTGGTTTGGAATGCTAGCTGCATATTTTCTAATAGCTCTCATGTTCATCAGTGTACCACTTTCTTTACTTAATGGGACTTGCATCATACCTTGGAAAACCACTAGTATTAATAGAAAATGCTATAATAGTTCTGTTACATTAGACATTTTTTAAATGTTTCTGGAAATTCAGGAACAGATGTAGGCCACCAGGGAGAAATTTCTGTTTTCAATAACATAAATCTGAAACAAAAATGGAGATAACAGTTTTTCCCCTAAATTCTATATTAGGTTATAGGATGTATTAGGCTGAACCATAAGAAATCAGCATTCTTATGGATCAAAAATGTTTGCATAGGGGTGTTGGGTGGCTCAGTTGGTTAAGCGTCCAATTCTAGGTTTTGGCTCAGATCATGATCTCATGGGTGGTGGAATAGAGCCCTGTGTTGGGCTCCATGGGGAGTCTGCTTGAAGATTCTTTCCCTCTGCCCCTCCCCTGCTCACATGCACATGTCCTCTCTCTCTCAAAATAAATAAATAAATCTTATAAAAAAGTTTGCATGTTGGCAATTTCATATAGCTTTATCTAGTATGTAGTGGAAAATATTCCTTTTCCTGAGAGGAATTAAACCAATGTTATAGTTATAGATTATCTATGAAGATATGCAATATATTTGTCAGATGGGATTTCCTGCTGTCCATTGCCACAAGTAGCTTGTTGGAGGGACTCATTCCCTTGGCCATTTTATAGCAGTATTTGTACTGACCCTTTATATAAAGCAAGTCAAAGCAGTGTGGGTAGTAGCAGGACTAGGTAAAGTAGCATACCTGCTTATATCTTACTCTGATTAAGGGAGACATCTACAAAGAAGATCACTTCTTACCAGATAGATCATTTGCATCCTACCCACAGCCGGTCAAGTGGATAGAAGTATATCAACATAGCTGGGAGCAATCATCATCTTGTTAAGTATATGGAAGGCAGACAGGCGTGAGCTATGTGCACATGAATTGTCTTCTTTCAAAGGTCAGGTCACTACATTGCTAGTGTATGCTTGGATGCAGTATGCCCAAATGTCCAGAGTTTAATTTTTCTGATGTCACCACTTGGATCCCATAATATGTGGTGACACTGGAAAATAGTAAGAAAATAACAAAAAAATTCAGTAGCATGAAAGAGATTTTGCTACCTTCAGCAGAGCCAAAAGATCTAAGAAGATATGCCTAATTCCTCTTGTGCAATTATTTTTTTCTTTTCAACAGGTGCTTATCATTATTTCTTCTTTTAAAAACAGGTGGGTTTTTTTGGAAATTGAACTACTATTACGAACGTAATGAATAAATGCAATGCTTTATAAATAGAAATTCATATAGTGTTAGCTATTTATTTTTATTATTATTTTTAAATATTTTATTTATTTATTTATTTGACAGAGAGATAGAGGGAGAGCACAAGTAGGGGGAGCAGCAGGCAGAGAGAGAGGGAGAAGCAGGCTCCCTGCTGAGTCGGGAGCCCAAAGCGGGGCTTGATCCCAGGACTCTGGGATCCTGACCTGAGCACTGAGCTACCCAGATGCCCCTACTGTTAGCTATTTAAAGAACTTAATTTATTTTTGGAAAAGACATTGTTTTACCAAATTCTATAATTCTCTTCTGGGTGATGGTACTCAGGACATTTTTCTAGTGAGAAGACATAATTGCGGTGGGACGGTAGAAGAGGGAAAGTAAGGCGTGTTAAAACAAGTATAGAATTTATTTATTTTTGCAGTTCAAAAGTTTTATTGAGGTATAATTGCATAATAAACTGTACATATTTAGAGTGTGTAATTTAAGTTTTGACTTACGTATACACCCATGAAATCATCATCACGGTCAAGATAATGAACATCTCTATCATCCCACCTCCTTGTAGTTCCAGCCTTTCACCCCTTCTTACTCTCCCATCTCTACACAACCACTAAGTTGCCTTCTGTCACTATAAATTAGTTTGCACTCACCAGAATTTTATATAAATAGGATCGTACAGCACGCACTCTTTTTTGTCTGGCTAAGTTCACCCAACATAATTATTTTGAGATTCACTTATGCTGTTGTGTGTATCAGTAGTTTATTCCTTGTATTGCTGAGTGATATTCCACTGTATGGGTGTACTATAATTTGTCTATTCATGTACCTGTCGATGGACATTTGTGTTATTTCCAATTTTGGCTTTTTCAAATAAAACTGCTATGTGCATTCAACTGCTAGTCTTGGCATAAAATTTAAATTGTTGAACATATAGAAAGTGTCCAACAAATAACTGTTTTATTTAAATACACATTCCAAAATTACTTGAAAGTGATAGTCAACTTAATGATTTTTCTATTTTTAAGTGCCTTTAGCAATTTTTTTAAGTTTCTCTTAAAATTTGGGTATAACAACCTCAGAGATAACATTCTGAATGATTTTAATCTATTTGTATATAATGAATACAAATGAATAATTAGATAATATATATAGATTATACACTGGATTAATAGACACCCCAAATTTTTAGTATAAATAATTTAATGGGGTAGGTCTTAGTTACATGCCTAATAATTCTTGAATATAACATTTTAAGTTGTTACTTTAACATATAGTCTTTCAAATGTTCACAAATTTTAATTACTATAATTCTTATATACTTCATAACATAATGTGTCACTGAGGAATGCTTCTTTCTTAAATAAACGTAGAAAGAAAACATGGAAGTTGTATATTCAATGTTAAATGAAATTTTATGAGACAATATTTGATATCTATACTAAGCCTACTCAGTGAATATATTCTGTTAGAAGTTTATGTGAATAAATAGACAAACATCTTTTTTTGAATGGAATATCTTACAGTTATCAAAATGGACAAAAAAAAGCTAAGGTACCTTCATTAATTATCCCAGGATTTCTACAAAGTTCTCTCAATAGTTTTGGAACTGTTATAATGCTGTTTTTCATCTCCTATTGGACAGAAATACAGGTGCTTTATGAATGATTATTCCCTTGTAAATTCTATTTTAATAGATATTGGCTATGTATAGTTGTGTATTTAAAATATCATGTTCATTTAATAATTCAGTACAATACGAGTTTTTAAGCAGTAATGAATTTTCATTCTACTTTATTAAAATGCATCAAAATTATGTTAAAATGTCTTAGGAATGTAATAAAAATGGGCACATATAAATATCTTGGTAGAAATGTATTTATTGCTCTAGCTAGTCTAGTGAAAAATTTGCAATTGATAATATTTATGAACTGGTGGTGGCAGAATTATAACATAGCAGGTAATTTTCTTCAGTCATTCTTACAAGTGATTTCAAAAACATTAGGTTAAACATAAAATTAGGCAAAAAAATTTTTTTGCACTAGCATCACCCACATTAGCCATGGTGAATTACTTTGGATAAGGTCTTAGTATTACTCATTTTTCTTGCTACATTAGATGATGAATGCATAATTTCAAAATAACCAGAACACAAATACATAATGGAAGCACAAAAATGTTGGATAATTTTTGAGAAGGTTATACATCCCTCACAGGATGGAAATGGGTTAGTAAATCATTCTTTCAAATCAGAGATTTATTTTCACATCATATATTTAAAAGCTATAATTCAGGGACTCTGCTTGTTTTGTTTTCTTCCATTATCAGCAGTAACCTTAAAAATCTTGAACCTTTCATAGTACAGGTTCAGTATTAGCTGTCAGATAACATGTTTCACAGGTTAATTTTTCTATTGAATTTTTGCACTTTTGATAGCAGTCATAATATTATAACTCTTTATTTCTTCAATGAAGCACAATGTCAGAGGAATTTATTTCTTGTCTGGATTTGTGTTTTGTAACAACATACCCAATATAGTGAAGTCCCATATTTGATACTAGGATCATAGTTTTTATACAGCAGTTTTTGATTGTCTATAATTTAGACTGCAGAGTTCATCCTTCCTGGTTTTCTTTTATCATGAATCTTGCTTATCTATGTCATACTTCCCCCTTCCCTTTAATTATTAAGTAGAAAACAATCTTGATAGTAAATAGTATATAAGAAAATACTATAAGTTAAATTAAAGGCAATTTAGGGACAGTTAATGTTTCTATGTTTATGTGTGAATGAAAAGGACTTTGATATAGTTACAACACCAGAAAGAATTGCCTTAAAGATAAAGGCTTCACCTCTATCATGTACATTGACACAGAAAATATTAATCTCTATGACAGGTACAATTTTGAGTCACTATTTTATTATAAAAATAACATAGATGTGAGTTTAATTAAATTCAGATATCATTGGTACAATATTTTTGGGAAAGAAGTAATTTCTAAAATTAACTTCAGAATACAGTATAGCTATCTAAAATAACTTTTCAGCAATAGAAAAAGAAATATGGAACTGCCATTTCTGGTAATATAAAGCACAATCAGCTTAAAAATTTCATTTGTATAAAATATCTTGTGTTTTGGAACAGCATCTATGAGAGATTATATGTTTAGAAACTTTTATATAATTTGACATTGCTTCAATATTTTAAGTGTATTTTACTAAATTAATGGTCTGTAAAGGATAGGAAATTAAAAACAAAACCCCAAAAACCCTGGTCCTTTACCTTAGGTGTTTGAGAAACATTGGCCTAGATCTTTAGGGTTTTCTTTTTTTAAGATTTTATTTATCTATTTGAGAGAGAGAGAGAGAGAGAATGCACGAGCAGGGGGAAGGGGCAGAGGGAGAGAGAGAGAGAGGGAGAAGCAGACTTCCTACTGAGCAGGGAGCCCTATGCAGGGCTAGGGCTTTCAGTTTAACAGGCTAATGAACTGCTCAGAGATAGACAAAACGTTGGGTTTACAAAAATTGGCAGGTCATATCTAATACTATTGTAAAAGTGACGTGTTCTCTGTGGATTAACAACAGTAACAACAACAAAAAGCAAATAATGAAAAATAAATGATGTCAACAATAAATTTGCTCTGCAGAAAGGTTTTGTGGGAATACTTCAGGTTTGGGTAAATGGAAAAAGTCTCCCATGAGAATCTCTAACAATTCCTTCCTACCACGGTTTGAAACCCCAAGTCATGCTACCTGTATGGTCTCACAATAAGTAAAAAATTAAGTATAAAGTATTTCAGTTTTTCAGATATTAATCTCTCTCCAAATAATGTAAGGACCTAGGTCTACTTTATTCTAATTAGCTCCCTTCCAATTTATATGCTATTATTGTTCAAGTTAATGATACCACTAAACAGAATCTTTTAAAGTGACATAAATTAAATATGTAGGGTAACTGCTAAAAGAATAGAAATTAAAGACTGAGCTGTGGAACTAGTAGAGGGAAATGTAATAACAAAAAAAAAGTTGATGGAAATAATTCCACATATTTTATATGAATATTACAACAAATATAAATAGACTAAATACCTCAAAAAAGATTATCAGAATGGAAATAACAAGAAAATCTCGCTATGTGTTCTTTATAAGAGACACAACTAAAATATAAAGATGAAGAAAGATTCAAAGTGTAAGGTTAAAAAGATACCAAGCACATTCTAAACAAAAGTACAGAGAGCTGTATTGAAAGAGGATGAAATAAATTAGGTATAGTAAGTTATAAGCATCCCTAGAAATAAAAAGGATGACAACATTTTGCTTATCTCTGAGCAGTGTCTGTTGCTTATTAAACCTAAGCTCTAGGTCATATCAAGACTTAAAATGAGGAGTGCCTGGGTGGCTCAGTCGTTAAACGTCTGCCTTCGGCTCAGGTCATGGTCCCAAGGTCCTGGGATCGAGCCCCACATTGGGCTTCCTGCTCCACGGGAAGCCTGCTTCTCCCTCTCCCTCTGCCGCTGCTTGTATTCCCTCTCTCACTGTGTGTCTCTCTGTCAAATAAATAAAATCTTAAAAAAAAAAAAAGACTTAAAATGAACCTCTAGTAAGATAGTTTGATATTTGTGCAGAGATGGATGACCAGACTGATGAATGAGATTAGAGAGCCCAGAAATAAACCAGTGTATATATTCAGATTTGATACAGAACAGAGTTGGCATTGGGAAAAGGATGGCTTATTAAAGAAATGGACATTAGATCCATAGCTCACAGCATCCAGAAAAGCCAGTTCTAGATGGATAAAAACTTAACTTTGAAAACCAGCACTTCAAACTTCTAGCATCTATCATAGAGAATACCGTTATGTGCCTGAAGTAAAGGATGATTTCTTAATATTAAAAAAAGCCACAAACATAAAGTAAGAAAGTTGATAGTTTTGCCTACATTAAAATTAAGAACTTCTATTTTGAAGTTCTTGAAAAGAAAAAAGTGAGAAAACAAGTAAAAAATGGGGTTAGTATCATTGTACATATATTCTCATGAAACAAAGAAAAAATAAATAACCCAAAAATCCAGGAAAAATGTGTGGAAAAAGTTATGAACAGTTATTTTTTAATAGGGAAACAAATTTTAATAAAATTGAAAAGATGCTGAAGCTCATTAGTTATCATGAAAATAAAAGGTAAAGGTCCGATGATATACCTACCAGACATAAATTTAAAAGTCTGCTAAGACCATATATTTTCAGACATGAGGAACAATGCAAAGTCCAACACACTGCTGTGGAAATTTTAAGTTAGTATATTTTAGAAAATAATTTGCCTTTTCCATGTAATGTCGAAAAAAATGCACATCCCTATGACCTAGTAATAGATCTCCTAGAGTCACTCTGATATTGCAATAGGAGACTGAGACAAGAATATAACTCTCAGCATGTTCATTAGCGGTGCATAAATAAATTTTGATATATGCAAACAATGGAATCATATTAAGATTGAATGATGCACAATTATAGACATGAGCATGTCTCAGAATGTAATGTTGAGTGTTAAATCATATCACAGATGAGTTTCTTCAGCATGATTTTATGTTAAGTTCAAATTCAGGCCAAAAGGAACAGGTTGTATTAGTATATAGATATATGGGGAAAAACCCATAAAAGAAAAGAGAATGAATAATACAAAATGTATTGGTTATCTCTGGTAGGGGGTAGGAATTACAAGCAAGAATGACAAAATAGGAAGCTTTAGAGATGCCTGTAAGGTCCCAACTACATAAACTGGTTAGTGGGAACACTGGTACTCATTTTATTACTACTCTTTAAACTAGCTATGTGTGTTACATATACTCTTATTTATGAATACTTAATAATAATATTTGGTTAAAATGAAAGAAATGTATAAAGCATGATTTCTTTGATATTTTGAGGTTTATATACAATGTCTTACTGAAACACTGGGGTACATTAAATGAACTAACCAATCAAATAGGAATTGAAAGGGCAAAATAAAGATATTAGGCTTAGTTGGGTCCTAGTTATAGAAAATATGTCTTAATTAAGTGATCATCAAAATTCTATTTTCTGTTGACAGGGCAATATACTTAATTATCAGCAGTATACAATGAATTGGAGATATCAAAAAATATTTTTGGCTACCTGTTCTTTTGTCTAGTAAATGTACAGACAGATGATGAGGTTACTTCATCAAGATACCTACAAAAGATTTGGCTATAGATATTTGGAAAGATGGAATAAACATAAAATTATAATGTTTAGCTAAACAGTTTAGGACAGCAATATAAGAGAGATCACAAAAATAGGTCAAGAATATTTAATTTCAGACCAGGCAGGAGAAATGAAATGACAAGTTCACTGTTATAATACACGTTGCCATGAATTATGATTATTTCTAAAAACATAGTCAGTTTGACTGTATCGACTGACCTTTTTTTAAAGTTACAAAGGCATTAGCAATCATTTGGACCAAAATGACTGGAAAGATAGGTGTGGAAGAAGAATTACAATCATGATGGGATATTTAGATGTAACTTCACAATATTTGTTATCAAAACTTGATAAAAAAGAAAAGCTCCCTTTCACATTTTACATATGATTATAAGTGGAAATGGTCTCATAGATTTTCGTTTCCAAGTCTTATCTTTAAATGATGCTGGGAATTCTATTTGTTTAGAAAAAAATGTGTTTATGATGGCAGAATCTTTTCTCAAATTAAAAGAAACAGTGAAAAATCGCTGGTGAAAATAGAAATGTGCTAGATCTCTTCATCTCACCTAATCATTATTCTTGCAGGCATTTTTTGTGCCTTTAATTTTCAAATGTTCTCAACTTTCAGTTTGCTCTAAGTCTTCAACAATGTCAAATGGATAAAGTATGACACAAAAGACGGTTGCACCCATAGCTCATGATTTCCATGTATTATTCTGTTTTAGACAATAAACCAAATTCATAGCTTGGTTCTTTATTGAAATTCTTTTCCTTTTCTAATAATAAGAATTTAATTTTATCCCACAATTGCATTTGTGATTAATTTGGACCTTATATCTTAGACTATAGTAAGACTTTGGATCATCTATAATATTTGGAAGATTATGTTTATCATTCAATTATTTTATTTGTTAAATTTAAAGTGGTTATTCACAACAAAAGTTTTTTTATGGCAGGCATTGTGCCAAACAGGTAACTTTTTATTCCCATGTCAGACCTATAAATGAGATAGGCATAATTTTCTATTCTTTTCACAAATAGAAATGGGTTTAGAGAGGTTAAATGACCTCCCTAAGATCACATATCCAGCAGGTGGTCTGGAATACAAGGCTAAAGCCACGTTCTTTAAGCATTGCTCTGTGGTACCTCCATTCCAGGACATTTTTGAAATATTCATCTTTAATTTCCTTTTTTCTCATACATTTGTTCCCGCCATTTGTAATCCATTTTACAAGTGTTCTCTTTAGCCATCCAATTTCCACCATCCCATGATAATAATAGTTTTGTCATTTGTAACCAGTACTCAAGGTCTATCGAACAATAATTGGAAGCTTGCGACCATTGAACTTAACTTTATATTTAAAATTTACTCAGAAATTGCTCTTTTCATTTTCCTAATACATGCGGACAAGTTTTATTGTCAAAATGTGTTGTTTCAGCTGCATTTGTCTATTTTCTAAAACTAGAATATGAATCTTCACTATAGTTTTATCCATTAAGATGTATTTGTAAATATATCTACATTTATATCTATCTATACTGAAAATCATTTAATTATAGCAATACTATAAAGAAATATCCCTCAGGAAGAAATAGTTCAATGGAACATTTGGCTCCAAAAAATTACTGAAGTCAGAAATTTACTAGATCTTTTTCTTTAAATTCTAAAAGTGGGTATAGATAAATATATCAAAAAATTATATATTTTTATTTGTTTGAACTAATTATATATTTTTAGATGCATCCCATTCCAAAATTTGTCTGCTGAAATGCAGCACTGTAATCTACTTTCTGAATCCTATAAGGTGTAGTTTTAAAATTAAGGTCATAAGAAGGTGAAGACAGGCAGTAATACACTTGTTGACCCTTCACAGGAATTCCAGATAAAACCCCAGAAGTTGAGTCAGAGATAATCACAAGATCTGGAATTTACAATAACAAACTCTCCATATATCTACCTGTCAGACTTCTTCCTCTTAGGGAGGGACAAAAGGTCACTGAAATAGTTTTTTTCCATGAAAATGTTTTTACCCTTTTTTAGGGAGTACTGAGAAGCTATAGGATAAGTTAAATAGGGACATTACGATTCTTTTTTTTTTTTTTAAATTGAATCTCTTATTCTTAAAGGCCTAAATATTAAGAAACATTTTTTCCCCAGGAAGATTATAGTAAAGATTAGAAAAAGTCACAGCAAGAACAATAAAAAAGGAAAACAAATGATTAATCACTCATGCGAAAATCAAATGTTAGCAAATTTCACAAGATCAAACATATGAGAAAATTCTAATTTGAATAAAATTCAAAACAAAACCCACACAATTTTATCAACCTTTATGCAACCATATGCTAAGGTGAGGTAGTTTCTACTTTTTTCTAAGTAATAGAAGGAATGAAAATACTGCCAATTATTATTATGATTTTCTTAGCAATAGTTCTGTTGATCATATTCTGCTTTCTTAGGATTTTATGAGCAATAAAATAGAATATAGAGTTATATTCTTCTAAACTTGTCTGGTTCCATAATATTGACATCATGATTTTACTCATCTTTACAAATATGAGAGCAACTGTAGCTAGTTATCAAAAAGGTAAATCTATGTTCTTATTTCTCATCTCTCTCCTCCCTGGGTTTTGGATTAAAAATAAAATATTATAGAACATTCAATTTATTTTCAAGAACTGCAGCATAGATATAACTCAAAATTAACATATACAGTATGCTTGAACTTTGTAACATACCTTAGTAATGTTTAGTGTTTTATAGCATTTCTACAAAATATACAGGTTCCCTCCAGCTTCTAATTTACCGTAAGTCTCAAAGACTTTAATAATTAAGTTGTTTAGCAAGAAAAGAGTCAGATTTTCTTCAGATGAGTATATGAATTGAAATCATGTAAGAGTGCTTTTGATTAAAATTTTTATGTATCTTTTTGTTGTTAAAAATGGTTAAAATCATCACAATAAATTAACTTTATCACCCAAGAACATAATACATTTATCTTAAAACCTTAAAGACATTCTTTTTTCAAAAGAGAAAAATAAAATATCTTATTTTCATATCTTATCATATGAGTAGGACTACAGACAATATTGTTGTTAGAGGCAATAAACATTTTCCGAAAACCAAACAGTAGACACATGTTGTCACTTACCTAAAGGATCTTATCTATCTGGTGTTCATTCTGGCATGGCCTTGCAATTTTTCCATTATCGTGGGATGGGGAGGGAATGGGCAAGGGACCTACCTTTATTGAGATGCTATCTCAATGCTATTTCTCATTTTACAGATGAAGCCAAGGGGGTGTGGGCCATGCTTGTTTTGCTTACTTTTTATCCTCATCACCTAGAACAATACTTGGCACTTGATGCCAAGTACATATTTGGTGAATAAATGAATTTTTTTGAGGCATGGTTGGTAAAGTTGGATTTAAGCTGAAGTTATCTGAGACTTTCCCCTTTATCTTTTTTTTTTAAAGATTTTATTTATTTATTTGAGAGAGAGAATGAGAGAGAGAGAGAGAGCACATGAGAGGGGGGAGGGTCAGAGGGAGAAGCAGACTCTCTGTGGAGCAGGGAGTCCGATGCGGTGTTCAATCCTGGGACTCCAAGATCATGACCTGAGCCGAAGGCAGTCGCTTAACCAACTGAGCCACCCAGGCGCCTGTTTTCCCTTTATCTTTGAAGAAAGAGAAGTCATCAGAACAGTCATGGAGAGGAGGCAAACTTCTCAAATCCTCTGACTAATCAATTTATGTAAAACAATTAGAATTGCTAATTGCAACCTAAAATTATCTGCCCATTTGAGACTTGATGATTCTTGCTTAATCTTAGGAATGTTTTCCCCAATTATTCCTAGTTTCTCTTAAAAATACGGAGACTTGATGGGTATTGACCCTATAGTATATGCTAACCAACTACAAAGTTTAGAAAGTGTTTCTTCCACACTTATAACATGTAAATTCTTTTTGGTTGGTTTATGAATCATCAGGTTATATGACAAAAAAATAACCAATAAGATGACTTCACTTCATCCATTTCCTCAGTTTTTTAATAAATTTAATAATTTTATAAATTAAGTATATCCTTTCTCCAAAGCGAAATGAAATTTCTTATTAACCAAATTTTTGTATTTCTTTTAGGAAGTTTGAATTAACAAGAAATCAAACAATATCACTTTTCCTTTATCTCAAACTTTCTATTTGGAATCAAGTCTGTTTGGGGATCATTTTTATCGTCTTTTATTGGTTTGTGTGGCATCCTTAACTCTTTGTTGCATCTGACAAAAGGCATGCTCTGTTTTTGTCTTTTCCTCTTTTTTTGAAATAAATTTTTATGTGGAACTCAGATGAGAGTATTGTTTTGACTGCCTGCCATAATATAAAATGCAGTAAAATGTACAGCTGGTGATAGTCTATTTAGAATTTTTTAATGAAATATAAAGGAAAAGACTAGGTGCTTAATTTTTACATGCTGCATTTTATTTTAAAAATTCATGGTATCTTTTTGAATAATTTTTACTCATGCAGATGTTCTGAATATTGGAGACAGACGTTTATTTTATTTCCTTGGTTCCCATTTCACATGAAGCTTTTGCACAAAGAAGGTGGGTTGAATGACTAAGTTATTTGTGAGTCAGGATTCCAAGGATAATTATTCTGAGATAATTGCCAAATGACTCATGACAAGACTTTCAATGATGTGTACCTTGGTTTTTCTAGTTCAGATCTAGAGGATAATGGTTGTTTAACATAATGGAGGAGAACTTTAGGCTATTTAAGAAGAAATACATGTCAGTAGGAATGTGTTGACTCTTAAAATAATAGACAACCCCATTTATATTATTTGTTAGAGGATGAATCATTGCTGTAAGAACTGTATTTCACAAATTTCAGAAGTTTGAAATTACCAAGTATCAGAAGTGCCTTTTGTTTTTAGCCTAACACATTATGAAAAATTCCGTCTGAGTCATTTAGAATTAAGTGACTAGAAGTTATCATGATGATTTAAACTCTGCCTCCTAAATTACCACTATATAAAAATCTCAACCAGTGTCCTACCCTTTAGATAAAATATAGATCCATAGCTGGATAACTTACAGAGCCATATGCCTGATATTCATGGATGACCCTTGTGTTTAAATGATGACTTGCCAATTTGGTTAATGAATGAATATTCAAAGAACATCAGGATATATTTTGTGAATGATTGTCATCATCAGTAATGAGGATGAATCCATTGTGAGTTTGGTTACTTCCTGTATTCAATACTCTTCATTTTTCAAAGTTATATCATTCTGGAAAGAAAAATTACTGATGGATTTCTATTTGACAAATCATCTTTTGGTATTAAATTATAATGCATATGATCCTTTTAAAAAGAGTTATTTTCTCACTGCTGTTTATTCTGTCTACATTGACCTTACTAACAGGAAGAATATATCTTCCTGGGAAAGAGAAACCCCCAAATTTAGGCTTTGTTCTACCTCTGTTTCCCATTAATCGATTTAAGTAAGTAGATGTTAAACAAAAAAATCTCCTCAAAAAGAAAAAAAAAGAAAGTCCATTGTCTTGAATGACTACGTATTTTTGCTATTCATACATTTCATTCTGTTTTCCTGATTTGCCCAAAATGAGGCAGTTTTCCTGTTGAGGTTAATTTGGGGTATGTAAAATAACCCCATCCTCTAAAAAAACAAGGTTGAAATATTTTATCCTGGATATCAGTGACAGTCATTTGTTTTTTACTATATTTAGATTGTCTCAGTATTCTTCCTAAGTCACAAGTTGATCAAGATTGTGATCTCATTTGGTGTAATCTAAGGCTGCTGGGAGGGAAAAGATTAAAATCCAAAACCAAAACAATTAAAAAAAAATTTGTCCACTCTTTGTGGTCCCAGTTATCATATTGTGGCTGAAAGCAACTCCATGTGACCTATCACTCTGATTAGTTTTCCCCTTGATTGTAAATTGTATCTCAAACATTCTTGGGCATGTACAAAACAGTTCATGCTAAAAAAACATTTTGTGTAAGGGTAAGAGAAGTACAGAATTGAATGAATTCTGTGCCTCTGTTTTTTTTTTTTTAGAAAGATTTTATTTATTTGAGAGAGAGAGAGAATGTGAGAGAGAGCGCACATGAGAGGGGGGAGGGTCAGAGGGAGAAGCAGACTCCCTGCTGAGCAGGGAGCCAGATGCGGAACTCCATCCCGGGACTCCAGGATCATGACCCGAGCCGAAGGCAGTCGCTTAACCAACTGAGCCACCCAGGAGCCCCTGAACTCTGTGCCTTTGGAAAAAGTTGACATCTGTAACAAACACAACATGTTTTCCCCATTTTCAATATGGCCCCAGGAAGGATAATTACCAGCAGGTTTCTCAGTCCTGTGATAAGAAGAAAAATCTTTTGTTGTTTTCTATCATTAATTGTTTCTTTCATCTCTTAATGGTAGTGCTGTGGTGCAGAGTGGAAAGGGAAGTGGTCAGGGTTGATTAGTAGAACAGAGCATCATGTTGTGCGTGTCAGTTGTAGGCGTAAGTTCACTCATTGTGGAACCAACTGAGAAAGGCTAGAAGGAATGAGGAAATAGTACAGGTTGTGTAACCATACATACTCACAGACACACACAGAAACCAAATAAAGGAGCAGAAGCTGTAAAAAGGAAAACAAATTATGCCATTGAAATTCTCAAATTTCACATTTTTCCTTGATAAAGAATGGGCAAACAAGAGGGCAAAGTAAGAATAACCAGTGCTCAGAATTTCAACTATGGAAAAACATCATTACCAAAATTGTGAAATATTTGGCTAAAGCATTACATCTATACTTTAGCAGGAAGTCAGTATTGCCAGTGTTTGTTTGGGGGAGCAGCAATGGAGCAGAAAGATATGTGAAAGAAACTGAGCCTGTATAAAGATCTTGATATTTGCCTTCTTTCCCTATTTCTCTCTGGAAATTAATGAAAGAATGTCTTTTTGCCCACTCTTAAGATGACCAATTGGCTTTTGCTTTTAAAACAAAAATTGAGGGTAGAATTTCATCTTAATTAAATTAAGCAAATGTGTGTGTGCGCTCAGCTGAATAAACACAAGAATCAGTTTTGAGTTTGAGGGGCTTACAAACAATAATCAAGCACCATAAATTTTAAAGATAGGAAATCGAGATGCAGTAACGCTGGCCTAGCTGATGCCCTTGACTCTTGACATGTTCTCTATATTGTGCCTCTCCTTAGTGAGTGAGTGAATGAGGCCCAATTGTGATGCAATTGGCAGGTTTTATTTCCCTTACTTTTCTGTCTTCATGAAAGTGATGATTTCTCTGTACCTTTATTTCTAACATTGGGACTAAACTACTGTGTCTTCCATCAATTCCTTCCTGAGCATGAATCAGTTAACAGCTGTAAATCACTTTATGTCATTCGGGGAAATGTGTGATATAAATACAAGGTAGTTGTGGGAAAAAAAAAAAAAAAAACCCCACAAAACCAGAAGCTAATTTCCTTCAAAAAGCATTGATAAAGAACATAATGCCAGCTTTGTCTAGCTGAGTTGCCAATATTTTGGAGACAAAAGTTTTATTGTGCCAGAGGCAGCAAGAGCAGGTAAGCTCTTTCCTAATAAACAGAAGAAAAAGGGAACATTGAGGTCTTTATAGTCCAAAGGTGTAGAAGCAATAATGTGGAGAAAGAAGGCAAAGACAGCCAGGATTCCTCTGATGATATTTAAATTTGATTATCCTATTATGATAACTTAAAACTATACATATAGGAAAATCAATTTGTGGGATTTAGACTTTTTCATTGGTTCCGTAAAATCTGAGAGTTCTTAGGAATTGGTCAATATACCCTTTTACCCTCATAGGAGTCAGTAAGTTGTATAATAATGTTATGGAATAGAGAAATCTTATAGATCAGCTTTGGTAAAACAGACAAAAGAATTCAAGGGCTTTCTTAATTACTATTTTGGTTTCTGTTGTTGAAATGTCTGTTGTATATTAAAAGTAACAACAAATGAAACACCTTCCAAAAAGACAGAAAATGTATTTACCTACTAAATAATGAATAGGGAAGTGAGCAAGGAATTCAAGATATTTGCTACCTTTGCCCCAGATCTTCTTTGTGAGGTTGATTCCATAATGGAAAATACGGAAATGCCACCTTAATGATAAGACTATCTCATATAGAAAGAAAACAAATAGCTTTTTTCAAAAAAAGGCAGAGAGAGAGGAGACAGAGAAAAGACGAAAGGAAGGAAGGAGGGAGGGAAGGAAAGAGAGAGAGCAGGGTAGGAGAATAAAGAAAAATAATAAATATCTGCCTCGCCTCAGCACTATTGGAAGGGGAAGGGATGGCATTTACTTCAAAGGTTTTTCATAATTTTAAGAAAACTCTTAAGGGAAAATTGTTAATAAGAGGAAGTAGGGAGGGCAAAATTCTACATATCATAAATGGTAAACATACAAAAATGTATTTATACTAGATGCATATATGAAGAGAAATACAGGTTCTTTATTTTCTTACTGGCTGATATACCTGCTTTGCCTGTCCTCTGCTTGGCTAGGTAAATTGGGGAATGGATGAGATGGAGCAGGAGCTAAAATTAGTCCAGTCTGGTAATTTCAACTTCATTTGCATAAATGCCCAATTTTTCACTTCTCTTCCTTCTTTCCCAAGGTGGGATCTGAGTGTATGAGGTAGCCTAACATATTCTCAAGGGAAAGTGGTCCTTGAACCCATGATGTCTTCCAGCTCCTCTGGTTTCTGTAAAAATGTCCCTTTGTGTCTGGCAACTGCTTGCCCAGTGAGCTGTCTTGACTAAGGTGGTGGTCCACAGGTCTGCAGGTCCCTTGGTCCATGCCCAGTGATGCTGGTTGATGTCTCCCTCACTGCAGCCTCATGCAGTTCCCTTCTGAGTATCTGCCTGGCCTCAGTTTGCTGTAGCCAACTCCAGTGATGAGCTTCACTGAGAATCTTGCTGGCTCTCAACTCAGCTGCTTTCTGAGTTTTGTGTTCTAGAGACTTCTAGGTCCCATCTACAGGATAAATAGAAAACAGCAATGGTTCTGGAAAGCTAAACTGGCAATCCCTCTGACTAATTACTGTGCAGTACAGCCAAATGAACTTTTCTATGGCCACTCCATTGGTGTGTTTGGGGTAAGGGGACCTGTGAACCAACTTTTTCCAAAAGACCCTCAGACTGGATGGTCTCCTCAATGATCTAAGATACCATGCTTTTTTCCAGGTTAAATTTGGACAAGGAAATTCACTTTTCTCATCCCCAACTTCTCATGTTTCCTCCCTCTTCTACTTCCCACATTCCTTCAAGGCTGAATGAGGCAAGTTTTTTGTTTTTTGTTTTTTTGCTTTTTTAAAAATTTTTATTTAAATTCTAGTTGGTTAGCATACAGTACCATATTGGTTTCAGGAGTAGAATTCAGTGGTTCATCACTTAAATAAAACACCCAGTGCTCATCATAACAAGTGCCCACCTTAACACTCATCACCCATCCGGCCCATCCCCCACCCACCTCCCTCCATCAACCCTCAGTTTGTTCTCTATTTTTAAGAGTCTCTTATGGTTTGTTTCCCTCTCTTCTTCCCCGCCCCCATATGTTCATCTATTTTGTTTCTTAAATTCCACATATGAGTGAAATCATATGGTATTTTTCTTTCTGTGACCGACTTATTTTGCTTAGAATAATATACTCTAGCTCCATCCGTGTCATTGCAAATGGCAAGATTTCATTCTTTTTGATGGCCAAGTAATATCCCATTGTATATATATATATCACCTCTTCTATATCCATTCATTAGTTGATAGACATCTGGGCTCTTTCTATAATTTAGCTGTTGTTGATAATGCTGTTATAAACATTGGGGTGCATGTATCCCTTCAAATCTATTCTTGTATCCTTTGGGGAAATATTTAGTAGTGCAATTGCTGGATTGCTGGGTAGTTGTTAATTTTAGCCATTCTGGCTGATGTGGAGTGGTATCTCATTGTGGTTTTGATTTGTATTTCCCTGATGATGAGTGATGGTGAGCATCTTTTCATGTGTCTGTCAGCCATCTGGATATCTTCTTTGGAAAAATGTCTATTTGTGTTTTCTGCCCATTTCTTAACTGGATTATTTGTTTTTTGGGAAGTTTGTTTTTAAATATTTTCTCTTTATAGCTGAGCCTTCTCTTGCTAGTTTCCTCTTTCTGAGCTTCAGTCTTGTTGCTAAGTAGTGTTCTTAGATGGTATGGAAAAGAGGGAAAGGATAGCCTAGATATAAGGGCAACTAAGTTTGGGAGGTATTTCCAAAATATCTGACCTATTACACAAATTACAGAGCTGCCAAGAGATTGGAGGTTATGGATCCTGAAAGGTGACCTAAGAAAGGGCTTTAGCAACACAAGATAGCAGTGGGCTTAAGATGGATGTTGGCTGGGGCGCCTGGGTGGCTCAGTCATTAAGCATCTGCCTTCGGCTCAGGTCATGATCCCAGGGTCCTGGGATCGAGCCCCACATCGAGCCCCACATCGGGCTCCCTGCTCGGTGGGAAGCCTGCTTCTCCCTCTCCCACTCCCCCTGCTTGTGTTCCCTCTTTCACTGTGTCTCTCTCTGTCAAATAAATAAAATCTTAAAAAAAAAAAAAGATGGAAGTTGGCTGGTAAGAAATCCCACTGGGAGGATTGGCAAAAAAAAAATTTTAATTGCTTACTATTCTCTGCTGTGCAAACTTATAATAACGTTTTATCACATGCAATAGCTTTGATGAAGCAGAACACCATGCTGGGCAGAGACTATAGGAAAGAAAGAGAACAACTCCAGGAAGAAAATGACAAGCAAAGTTCTAGAGAATAAAACTGAGGACAAGAATTCAGGGTGAGATTTTTCAGGAGAATAAAAGTTATTTGCCTTTCCCCTCCATTACACTGTTATCTTGTATGGAACTCCCAGAAATGAAAAAGTGAACAAGAAATCCCTTAGTGAGAAAGTCATGGGTTTTTGTTTGCTTTGTTTTTTGTTTTTATTTCAAGTTACCTCTATAATCAAATCACACAAATGTGGTAAGACACAATTAAACCACATTTATTTACAGAGTTTCCTTGAGAGCAGAATTTGGTTTAGGACATGTACATCTTTTATGTTACCCCAAAACGGTCTATTTGCTTTATCTGAATGCATTTCTGAGTTGGGTGTCATAATGGTGTACTAGAATAGTGCTTTCAAGGTCAACATCAACCATAAATAATCTTAGAAAAATACAGTACCAGCAGGTCATCTGATGTAAAGAAATTGCTTTTAGGTCTCTTGATATTCCGCCTGTATCTTAAAATAAGATTTTAAGAGCCTGTAAAATTTACCAAATGTGTTTTGGTATCACTGGAAAGACATTTGGCTGGTGTTCCTCCATATCATTTATGATCCCATTTATTTTCATTCTCTGCCTCCATTCTGGGCTCTGTAGGAAGAACTTTTGCTATAAAGTTATTTCCAAGTTATGCTTTCCTTACTGTATTGTTTTCAGAGATAATTAATTCCAGAATTGTCATGTGTTCTTTTATAGAAACCTAGTACCATTTTCATTAATCATTTTTGTTCTTGCTCCTCTCTGGACCTTCTCTTTGGCTTCTAAAACCCTGTATATTCAAGGGAAACAGGCAATTATCAGTTTATAATTTTTTGCAAAGTATAACAAAGAGTCTCATCCTTTTTTATGTCTTTTAATTCAGTATAATAACTCATTTGCTCACTTGGCTACTGCATTTTATGCAATAAAATAGTCATGTGCAAAATGACATTTTAGATGAGTTTGAAAGATCTGTATTTCATTAGGACCCCATAATGTGAGTGACTCTTTGGGTACTATAGCATGGCAGGGAGCCTGTTTTATAATGGTATATTTGAAAGATATATTTATTGTTTCCCCACAAGAAAAAGCCAAAAAGAGAAGGAAAAATAAGTTAAACTTTAGTCTTGGGGCAGAATCCCTGGGGTACATTTGGGGCCTTCAAAAATCTGACCTCTCTTCCCAAAAGAAAGCAAAACTTCCAGGAGTTCTTAGTTAACTTATAAACAAAGAGGAAAACATACAGAAGTAATGAAATTTCCAACTGTGGAGAAAAGCACTCATTTATTTTTTTTAAATCAGGGAATGATTGATGTGGTTGCAATTTGATGTTTGCTTTTAAAGAAATTCTTTTCACTGTTTTCCCACCTCCTTCCTCCAGCTATTTTATAGCAAAGCAATACTTACCTTATTCAGACTTCCAGGGTTGGATTAAAAGGAAGTTAGTTTGTGTCTTCTGTTCTCCTTATTCTCCACTCCTTGGTAATTCTACATTTGTGACAGTAATGCAAATTGTGACAAACTCATGTCAATTTTGTTATCCCTAAATTTCTAGTTGCTTTTGAGGTACCTGGTCATTTCTTTGGGCAGCCTCTCCCTAGGCGAGTATCTATAACACGGTTGGCTTGGTGTTAGCTAAACTCTTCTAATCTCCGAATTTTATCCAAAACATGACAGGAAGAGAGTGCTTTGTGTGTGTGATGAGACTCAATTTATTAAAAGTATGATTAAAGAATTTCTGTGCTCGTGACAACACTGGTTTAGAACTCACATTGCCTTTTTAAAAAAAAAATTGGTTTCTTTAGGCAGTTTTGGGAGGACTTTACACAAAAGATAGGTGGGGCTGGACAATTTATGATTTCCTTCTAGAATGTCCATGTTAGGATCTGTCTAAGCTACCCATCGACACACACATAGATACCAGAGAGAGAAGCTGATGCTCCTTTTTGCATTCTGCATTTTTTGTATCTTTAGGAAGATCCTACAAGTCAGAGTGTGGACTTTATCAGAGTGGAGGGAAAGGAACATCCCTCTTGTTCCTTGCTTCTTCTAAAAAAAAGCTCCCTGAGGAATTCTAGTAAGAAGGGTCTTCAATGAGATTAATGGATGACAACAAATATGTGTCAAGTAGCCAAATCACACCCCGGCATTTCAGGCATTCCAAAAGGCACACAGAGCTCCTTAGTATCACATGGTCCTTTGTAATAAGAGCCAAATTCAAAATGCCAAAGTGTCAGCTAGCAAGCAGGTTCAAAAGTTTGCTCTAATATATAGTGATATCATTTATTTCAGTTACCTGGGAACTTTCAGTGAGAGGTGGCTTCATTTCTTTCTATTTCTCCTATGAAAACCCTCTTGTCACCAATTTCTACTTAAAACCATTTATGACTCCGGCAGATGTTTCTGATTTAGAAAGAGTACTTTTTTGAACCATTTCTTTCTAACTTCCTTCCCCCTCTCCTCCCCCCTCCCTGCTCCTCTCAGGAGCTAATTCCAGTCAGGTTGGAAATTACAAGCATGTTGCTTAGTGCTGAGAATGATGTGCTGACTGATGAGCAGAGGTAGGGCTTGAACTGGGGTCCTGAGGAACAGACTTCAATAGATTAGAGTATCAGCCTACTGAGAAATGTGCCATGCAGAAGCTTGATTTCCCTTCAGTCCAACTTAATTTCCCAGCATCTGTAACTGAGACTGGCAGTTCTGAGCCCCTTGTTCCTTCAGCACAATTTATCAGCACAAGGTCAGAGAATTCTTTTGGGCCTGTTTCTCATGAGCAGTGATAATTATGCATATAGACAACCCTACTCATATTATGTAATGTACTGAATGAAGCAGGGAGAATGGTTTTGATTTAGAATCAGAAGCACGGTCACCAGACCCAAATACGTCCAACATCCAACTAACCCAGGAATCACCTCTCATGTTCTGGATCAGATCCATCAACACACCCCCAATGAGGACACATCCTTCTCTTTATGACTATTGATGGGCTTTCAGCCTGACAATTCAGAAATGTGCCATTGACGTAGGCCACATTCAGAGGAGAACGCCTTCTGGGATTTCTCAGTCATCGGCCTAAGTGGGGGTGATTTGGTGGCAGGAAATGTCTCCAGATAATGCATTCTTCTAATTTCTTTTTCAAATACTCTGCATCTTAGCTATTAATCAGGGAAGCTCCCACTTTTCCCTGTCAGAGCCATTCACCCATTTGGCCCAGGTTTTGGCTGTGGGAATGGATGAACCGTGTTCAGTTCATTGCAAGGTTAAGCAGATCAATGCTCCTGTCACTGTCTGGTTAGATGATATTTAACATCACTCTAAACAAAAGCATTTCCAAGCAAAGAGGAATAGTGGTAGTAAAAATAGAGCATTCGTGTAGGTACTCTGTACTATCCCTCCCTATGTAAAACACGGAAGATTTTGTTAACATTTAAAGCTTCTTTTGGTCCTTAGGGAGTTTTTATATTTCACAAGCTGGGTAGTAAAACTAATGGCCATAGCTATCAGATGAGAATCTCTGCAGCCTTTATTCCTGGAAAAGAATTAGAGAAATCTGGGAAGAGGTTAGAGTTACCTGTGCCTCATGAGATAGTTAAATGCAGGTAAACCAGATAGCCAAAAGTTCATATAAAAAAGGAAAAGTTTTAAGAGGGCACTTGAGTAATGAGTGGGCCAGGTCACATTGCAGGGCCACTCAGAAATACCTCGCACATATTCATTGCACTGGACGAAGCCATTCACACCAGCCTTGTGCTTTCTTTGTTCCTTTACTTCTTGGCGCCATTGCCAGTGCTTTCTTGGTGGAAATAAAACAAAGAAAGGAACCCCAAACCTGCTGTTCTTTGTTGAATGATATATTGTGTCATGGAACACCCAGACATAGATTCTCAAAACATGCTAGCCATGACATTGCCCTGTATTGTGATGCTGATTTGTAAAAACAAGCACCTTAACCATTTGTTATTTGTACCTCGTTTGCCAGCTTTTCTTTAACAATTTTCCGAGGTTATTTATTTTTGTGTGTGGCTGAAGATAAATGTTTCATTATTTTCACTTAGTAACAACGAGTTTAAGAGACACTCAATGGTATTTGTGTGTGTGTGTGTGTGTGTGTGTGTGTGTGAATTTCCCTGGTTTGTATATTTTCTCTTTCTCTTTACATCATTTCAATCCAATCAGATGTCTCAAGGAAGTGGAGGCCAGGAATGATGAATCACTGAAGCTTGTCTGGGGATCAACATTTAGTGTAGGTGGAGAGGGCTGGAACATTAATGTATGCCATGGCCTTCCAATAGAGATAACACCTTATGTTTGGCAAATTGAAAACTGATATCTAATAACTTGGTATATCAGAAACCACACTATAAATAAATGTATGTCTGAGACAAATTTTTAAATATTATTTTGAGTACCAGATAGGAATCTACACTTAGTAGCTCCCGGTGATGTAGTTTAGAAAGGTTTTAATCTTTCTGACTACATATGGATCCTTTATACAGCAGTATATCCTGATGGCTATTTATCATTTAAGATTTTAAATGATCCTTATGATAAAAAAGTAAATAACTTATTTTGGTTAATGTCATTTCATTTTTTTTTCTATTTATGTTTATTTGTATGTGCTCCTGGATTATATAGTCTCTATTTGTCATTACCCACTGCTCTAAGCTTTAGCATAAATTCTGTATTACATTATGGCTTCCTAAGAATATTACCGGGAGTATACGATTTTTTAATACCCATGGAATATGAGCATATTAATATATATACACACACACATATATATATTCAAAAGGCTATTTTATTCTTTCTTTTGCTGGAAATAATATCTTTAGGGCAGGCATTTAAAAAAATCTAAACCATTTCAAAAATTAGTCTTCAAAAAAGCAATGTAGGTTCAAAACAGTAGTTCGTATTGAGAAAACCATAGTGGAAATGCACTTTTTAATATTTTGTGAAAAAATTCCAAAACAGATTGATATGGAAGCCATAATGTGAATATTTTCCTTATTTCCTGAGAAGACTTTGTGTCATTCTTTTCACATCTCAGCATTTCATTTTCACGGTCCACAGTTTATCTTGCGAACAGCCAAATTAGAAGATAGCTTTAGTTTCTATCTCAAAACCTTAGAGGTGAGGAGGGAAGGTAAATTTGTAATCTTTCATCAGCTTTGAGTTTGAGATCAGCACAGTTTTGTATTCATACACTAAATATTTTAAACACGGTCTTATTCCTTATGTGCAATTCAAATCAGTTCATTTTTCTCCCTCCGCCCCCGCAGCAGACCATGTGTTAGGGTCTATAGAATGGTGTAGAAGGAGATTATTTATGCTCTATTCCCCCAGATCGAGGAGAAGGACTATCAGTAATATGTGCACTTAAACCAGCTGGTACTTAAGAAAAGGATACTTTAGAATTTCACAGAGGTAGCAAAAACAAAAACAAGGACATGAGTGCAAAGGACATTGAATTTCAATCCAGTGAGGAACAGTTAAAAAAAATTTTTTTTTTTTGAGCTGGTACAGTTTGTGTTGCATAAAATTTGCAAGAGACTCTGTCTCAGCCAGTCATGATGATGAAACAATATTTTCTAAACAAATAAATGGTTACCAACTGGAGACCACTTCTAACGCTAATTATTCTGGTTTTCCAAAATCAGATGCCTTCTAGAAATTTTACTCAGTATTATTAGGTATGTGGCCTTAATACCATTTTAATTGTTTTCTGATTCTTGGTCTTGCCAAATGTAGTTTTGCCAACCTCAGTACTTTTCAAGAATGTAGCCCCCGAAGTTAATGAGGGATTCCTGTATAGTTGATGCAGAACAGCCAAATGGTGCAGGAGCAGTTGAGTGCTGCATCAAAATCATCTCTTCAGATAAAGCAGTTTGATAAGGATGAGTATGAACTCCAGGAGCACCATCAAGATTCACTTTTTAAGACCCAGGAGATGATGCCGTGCTGGATTCAGGCTTAGTCCTGACAAAGAGCCTAGATAACAGACCTTCAGAGGGTCCCTCAAGTCTTCTGCACTTGCACCCCTTTGGGCAAACTGGACCCAAGCCTGCTCATTGCCTCAGAGTGAGCAGACTGGTAAAGCGTCCGCGAGCTGGTTAGTGATTTCAGCTAATCAGCGAACAGTTTGCAAGAATGCAGTCCTCTTTCTAACTTTCTGGCCTCTCCTGCTGTTGTGGAAACAGTTTTTGCTACTGATGAGGTAGGTAAGATTCAGATCTACACCAAATGATGCATAAACCATGCAGCTCTGCCTACTGGCAACCCACATATGCCTTTGCTGGGCTCAAGCCAGCTTTTCTCTGGCACAGCTGATTTTGCTCACCGTGAAATGGGGCAGAGGGACCACAGAGCCAAAAGAAGCTGGGCTCCATCCTCAGCTATAAAGTTGCCCAGAAGGCACCATTGAGCAGAATTCTCATGCTTGCCATTCTTAATAGTCATCTTTACCAGACATCACTCCCAGCCTAACATGGAGAAATATCTCAAATAACATCATTTTTACTTTGGTTACGTCTCCAGATTTCCCTTCACCTGCCTTTGTTCCACGGATGGTGTAGTCCCTCTTCTAAACATCTTAAATGCTTTGTTTTTAAAGATTCAGTTTGGGGGCACTGGGTGGCTCAGTCAGCTAAGCAGCCGACTCTTGATTTTGGCTCAGGTCATGATCTCAGGGTCCTGGGATCAGCCCCATGGGGCTCCACGCTGGGTGTGGAGCCTGTGTGACATTCTCTCTCTCTCCCTGCTCTGCCCCCCTTTCTAAAAAATATTAAAAACAATAATAAAGCTTTGGTTTCCCAGGTAAGACTCCAATTCTAAATCTGGGTATTCTGGAGCAAAACTACTAGCATCTCTCTGAATGCTTCTCACTCTTATTGCCCAGAGTTTAGTTGTATTCCTTAGCTGTTTTATGAATAATTTTACCCCTCAAATAGCAACTCAGATGCTTGGAATGTAGTCTTAAATCTTTATGAGAGACCCAACTAATTTTATACATATGCAAATATATGCACTTCTTAAAAATACCCCCACAACAAACAGAGATAAACTAGACATTGCAATGAGTTTCAATTTGGGGGTGGAGTTGGCCTTTATCTGGTAAAATTCCAGTGGGCAGAGAGCTTGAGCCTGGTGGTTAATTTTATATCAGATTTCAGCTAGCCGGCGTTACTCTTGTCTGCCGGTAGACTACTTTCTCTGTCACTTGGTATTAGATGTATTACACACCAAGCAGTAATTATCTTTGACACACAATTATTACGGTTTTGATGACAAGAAAGTCTTTTCTTTCCCTGCTTTCATAACATATATTCCTGAAAGTCCAGGCTTGCAAAATGCAGCTAAAAATTAAAAGCACTTGGCTTCAGATCGAACTTGAGGAGAGGGAATAAAACAAAAGAATTGTATGTGCATGAGGGAAGACAGTTTGGGGAGGGCAAAAATTAAAAAAAAAATTTTTTTTAAAGAAAAAGAAAAAGATACAGATTATTTGAGGCTTTCCCAGATGATCTCACATAAGTAGATTGCTGAACAGGAATGAAACCTCCGAGGGTCATTCGGACCCTGGGGAAAAGCTGCCAGGACATAGGCAGGCCAGGATCCCAGCAGGAAAAGGGTGCCTGTAAAGTAATAAACCAATCAAGGCTTGGATTAAAGGAGAGAGGAGAGAAAAGGAGGAGGCTCCCGGCAAGGCCACACAAACCACACAAATGAGTTTCTAATCTTGCCACATGGGCATTTTCCAGCTTTGCACTCTGAGTCAACCCCAGCTGTGGGTCTGGATGAGCAGTTTAACAATCCTTGCCTCTAAACAAAGATTTTTTTTTTTTTTTTTGTAGATGATCAGAATGGGGCATCTTGAGTTTCTTGAGCCCGGGAGCTCTGCTGTATTTAAACAGACAAGGGCCTGGCACTCCTCCAGCTATACCTGCAGCTGTATTTCTTGTAAGGCTAGGTCGCTAAGTTTTGGCTGCAGAGCTTTGGTCTTGGCTGTCTTGGACAACTCCCTGGAACTTTCATTTCAGAGCATCTGGGGACAGTGGGAGGTGGTGAGGAGGGCAGATGGCATGGAGATGAGGGGACGGGGGAAAGTCGGGGTGTATTGGAGGGACCTGCTAGAAACTGGCATTATAATACATGGATGTCATAATTTAACTCTAGGAAGCTGATGTTATCCAGGATCTGATTAGCACAAGAGGAAATCTCCTGGGTTGGCCGAAGGTGATTGGGCTGAGACTGAAGCTCTTTTCCTTTTCCCCATTTGGAAGTCAAAAATGTGGGCCCTGGGGAGTCACTTATGTTCCCAAGGGTGCTCTGTCCCCTCATAGACTTCTCAGCTGTAAGTCAAATAATAATAAGTGAACATACTTGAAAGCAGTTCTAATTTTAGTTCACTTTATTATTTAGAGATGGGAGTGGAGGAGGGGTGGGGGCGGAGGCTGCCATCTATGACTAATGCTGTCTTGCAAGCTCTTAAGCCATATTTAGTAACATGGGGTATAAAAATAAGCTTTTGGTTCAATTTTTTTCCAAGTTGACTTCTGTTTCCTTTCTTCTATTCCCTTTCCCAAAGACGGATTTAACTAATTACACTTTCAGCTGAATGCTGATAGACATGTATTTATTATCGGTGCTGTAAGCCCTGGAATTCTTTTTTCCTCTGTGAGACCACAGACATATACATTAAACTGCAGTCCCTGTGAGCTGTCAGAGTTATGGTCCAGCCCAGAGCAATGCAACATGATAAAGTTTTCAGGCCCTGTTTAGTTAAGACTGAAGAGCTGGGACCCAGCCAATCTCCACCACTCAGGGCTCTTTTCACAGTCCAAAATGATTTGGCTTAAACGTTTCCAACTGTGATGAGGTCCCATTTCAGCGATTATGCAGTCATTCACTTTTCCACATCAACATCAAAGTCATTAACAGCCGAGTATTATTGCATTGGCTGGAATTCAGTTAAGGACTAGGGGGAAGTTGCTCTTTATTAAGATAAATCATTGCCTTGGTTATGTCACCCATGAAATAATCAATTTACTGTGTTGGTTAATTTCCTCCCTCTTTGATCTGTGAATTAAATTCAACAGATCATTGTTTCACACAACTACCACTCAAAAGATGTTTTAAAGGAAAAATGCACACACATGTTCTGATGGCTGTGGACTTACCAGTATGACAAACAACATAGAAAACTGAACGCTCAGTTCATTCCATCATTCATTTCTGCAGTTATCTTATCTCCCCTGGGCTCCAAGGGCAGGGTACCACCCTGATCGAGCTGGGTGATCCACTCTCTGAATTCCTGAAGTGTTCTGCTAAGAAATAAAATGTAAAGCAGAGCAAGCCTTAATACTTTGGGGATCATAAGCTTGTACCAAATCCAATGTGGGATATCCTTGTCTGGAATTCAAGATGAAAAAGCAATGATCTTTACAAGGATACTCACTTATAAATGTGAGGCATCCTTTAGAAGGATCCCTCTCATAAAGGCATTCTTTGCTCTATAATTCATGGCTTCTTATAGGGAAAGAAGTTGAGTGGGATGTTTTATTTTTCCTTGCTTTGGTGATTCCTCTGAGAAATGTTCTTGTGCTTGGATGATTTAAAAATATATATTTTATAATGAAATATTTCAAACATACAGACAAGTACAGAGAATAATATAACAAAAATCCATGGACCCACAACACAACTTTATCAAGTCTTAACACTGCATTTCAGATATATGTGTGTGTGTATGTGTGTTTTAAAGAAATAAATCTTACAGATGCAGTTGAGGACTCCTTTTATCCTTTCTCTGTTTCTAGTCTCTCCGTCCTTAGGGGAATGGCTATCATGAATTTATGCCCTTAAACACTTTATTTATTAATTTTTACTTTTTATTCTTGCTACATATTTTTGCAACTACAAACAATACATATTTTATAGGTTTTTAAACTTTTTGGAGGTGGTATTATATGCATCCTTTTACATCTTGCCTTTTTTTGTTTTTTAAGATTTATTTATTTATTGAGAGAGAGTGAGGAGGAGCAGAGGGAGAGGGACAAGCAGACTCCCCACTAAGCGTGGAGCCCAGGGCAGGGCTTGATCTCAGAACCCTGAGATCATGACCTGAGCTAAAACCAAGAGCCAGACACTTAACCAAATGAGCCACCCAGGCGACCCTACATCATACCTGTTTTATCTCAGTATATTTGGATTTTGCCAATGTTGATACATGCAGATCTAAGTTACTCATTTTAACCATGGCAAAGTATTTCATTGTATGAATATATTTAAATCATAGTCACATGTCTTCATTCACAAGTATGAAATTTTCTCTGGCACACATACCAAACAAACAAACAGCTCAAAATGGGATTTCTGGGTCATAGGGTGCACATCTCCAGCTTTATTAGATGCCAAATTGCCGATTTATATTCCCATCACCAGTATATCAGAATTTCTATTTTTCCAAACTTTCTGTGCTGGAATGATTAAGAATATGTATTTAAAATTAGACGGAAGCCACTGTTCCCTGCTTTCTGTGTGCTCAGTCTCCATACTGAACATAAAGTAGAAAAGTGCAGTCAATATAATTCCAGTGAAGGTAGGAACTGCCCAGTAATTGTCTCCTACTCTGTTGCAAACTTGACTCTGCAGATCTGGCTCAAGCGATCTAGCAGTGAAGACAGCACGGAGGGCTAGGCTATGACAAAGCATATTTTTGAAGCAATGTGGCTAACTCTTTATAGTCAGCTGAACCACAGATTTATGACAATTTTTTACATACTTCAGACACAAAACAACAGTTTGACAAAAGGGTTATAACACATATAGAGCTACAGTCTTCATCCCTTCAACCTCAACTCTTCACAAAGATGACCAAGGCATTTCATTTCTTTTTTTAAGTTTCTTGATGCATTAAAATTGAATAGCATTTATTTGGAATTTAAGAAGATAGGGAGTGTGATGATAGCTATATTCTTATACGTGGGTAGACATGGGGACTGCATGGAAGAATTTGTTATAGAAAAAATAAGGTCGATATTAACAAAGAGAAGTAGGAAGAAATTAAATGTGCTTAGGAAACCATACCATCAACTGTGGTTAATCCCAAATTTCAATGCTGGTCTTCCCAAACAAGGGGTACAAATCCATGTGGAAGACACAGGAAAGGGTTCAGAACTATTCCTTCAGCCACACTGATTAAGGGTTATTCCATAAGCAAGGGGGAATGGGGTTTGATATCAGGACCTAGCCTCTATTTTTAATACTTTGTTATATGTAGGTATACATGCTTTATAGAGCACTCTAAAAAATATACATGGCATTATTATTACTTTATTTTTTTGCAAGTCAAGTAATGGCAATTTTCCCATATCGCTTCTGCTATCTCTAGGTTGACGTTTGGTATCAAATCAAATGTGTCTTATTGGACCCCATTTCTAATTGGGAGAGAGAGTGGCTATGCTGGTTATTTCCAGTATGCTGGTTATTCCTAGTTTGCCCAAGCTCCCTCACTCCACCCCATTCTCTACCTGTCTTTCTTGCTCTGAGGCTGCATTAATCCACTCCTCTGTCCCCTGGCTTCTGATTGGGTTTTGCTAGTAAGGACCACTGGAGGGTGGGGAGGTAGGAAGGGATATTTATTCTTTCCCCCCTTCCTTGCTTAGACCACTCTCAGTGAGTACAAATTGTTTAAAATATTTTCAGACTTCATGGTATGAACATCAGATTGGTAAAATAAAAGATAAATGGAAGAAATTAGATCTTACATACTAACATTTTAGTATTTTTAATGAAGGCAAAAGTCCTATTTTTAGATATCAAATTATTCACATTTTTAACGTCTGAATTTCTCAGAAACCTATACAAGCCTCAATTTCTTTATCAGTACAATGGAGACAGTTAACAGTCCCTTCCATAAAGACTGCTGAGAAGATTTGATAAACTAGTGAATGGAAAGCATTTAGCACAGTACCTGGTAGCTAATAGGTATGCAGTAAGGTTGAGATTATCGTTACCATCACTTACACGTTCGTCTACTTCCATCTGCCATATTTTCTTGGAGATTATCAAATGATCATTTGTAGTTTTAAAAGTCACAGGGAAAATATTTCCAGGGGTAAAGTTGAGAAGTACCTTTGCCAATTTCTTTGTAAACACCTGTGGGTAGGAAAATAATGTTGAAAGATTGATTCGTTTTCCCCCTTCTTATATTTCCTAGTTGAGCCTATGGAGCCAGATAATCTTGGCTTGAATTCTAGTTCCTTCTCTTACCAATAGCATGACCTTAGAGTCAGAAAAACGAAGTCAATCACTTAACAGCACTAGAAAGGGATGTGAGCTCTAACAATATATTATGGTCAGTATTATTATGTTTTGTTGCTCTTCAGGTGGCAAGGTTAGAGTGAAGCCAACAAAATAGCCAACTGTGGGCTTCTGCCAACTGAGCATACTCCTACTTGTGCTTCCAAAGGGGACTCCACAAGTGCGTTCACTGCTGCCCCTGTGTGTTGCACACCCCTGAAGAACAGCACTCCCGCAGATGGGCTTTGGTCTATTGAGGCTTTGCTGGAGTTTGAGGACTTTTGCAAGACATTTGATTTTGCTGTGTTCCTTTAAGATGAGGTGGTGGCAGAATTTAAAAAAGAAACCGAGGCACCCTGCTTTCAGATGACCCGAGTCACACACTTATAACAACTAGGTGTCATCTTTGTACTAAGTCAATTTGTAAGCAGAATAGCTTTCAGAGAAGGGGAGAGCATGCGGGAAGTCCCATCCTAGAAAGCCTTTTCAGCTAATACTCTTTGACTTTGCGGTTTGCTTCTGACTGGAGGGAATGTTAAGAGGCTGGAAGGACCAGCGACGGTGTTGCTGGTGAAATCGTCCTGTGAGAGGCATGGAGTGCTTGCCCCCTGAGGCACTTCTGGCAGCAAAGAACTCTGGACACATTCTTTCTCCCCATTTCTTTTCTACAGGAACAAGAGCTGCTCTTTCTTTGATTTGAGACTAGGTCTTAGTATAACTGACATCAAGATATTCTGGGAACACACTTCTGAAAAAAGCTAAAGATTAGGGGAAAAAAACCCTAAGTATTGTTCTTTCCATTGAGACTTTTGTCGGAAATGTTTGACACCTCAAATGCACAGAACTTTAAATTTTATAGGCTCAGATACATGGTGTTTAAACAGCTCAAATTCTTTTTCTTTGGCCAAAAGTCCTAAGTTTTTATCAAATTTATTTAATCAGACCAGGAAAAAAGTATAGTTTCCCCACAGGGGAAATATATGATGAGATAATATGACTACAGATTCTCTCTGATAATAGTTTCCAAAAAAAGGAGAAAAGAGAATGTATGTAAGCATGTGGATGTATGTGGGTGAATTCTCTTCTAATTTATACCACCAAGATAATATTAGGTAGACAATAGTACAGGAGAAAATATGAACGAGGATTGGATTCTGATAAATACTGCAATAATTCCAGGGAGTGAGGCTCTCTATTTTAAAGATGGAGATTTCTGATGAGAATTTCTCATCCCTACCTGTTAGAATATTTAGGGGTTAAAGATGTGAAAGTTAATGGTAAATAAAGTTTAAAATTAATTACATTTGCTTTTAAATGTCCCCATCAATCAGTATCTAAAATTTACCAGAATTAGACACTAATCCATCAAGTGGCTGGAAATTGCCAGGGTATTCCAGGCTACTTTAGCAGTTCATATTTTATAATATTACTGTCTCCACATTACTAACATTAAGCATTATTTCAAAGCAGAAGACAATTAGATTAATGAATGACTCTTGTGTTGTCAAATCCCATGAAGGCCATTCCTGCAAAACGAACTGGAAAATCTGTTCTGTATTTTAGAAGACGTGGCAATTTCTCCACTAGACAAAGAAGGCCAACTTTTGCATTCAGTTACTAACATATAA
Source organism: Leptonychotes weddellii (assembly GCF_054177405.1). Taxonomy (NCBI): domain Eukaryota; kingdom Metazoa; phylum Chordata; class Mammalia; order Carnivora; family Phocidae; genus Leptonychotes; species Leptonychotes weddellii. The sequence goes on along the minus strand of NC_138377.1, from coordinate 70,076,207 downwards.
TTCTGGCCTGGAATTCTACCTTCAGAAAATGGTCCAATAAATTCATGTCCAAAATAAGTTCAAGTCCAGTGAAGCAGTTCATTATTCATTGGGTAGGATATGAGAGAGAAGCTTAATATTTTACTGATGCTTCCAAGCCCAATAAAATTTGTTATTTCTAATTCAGGTAAAAAGTCAACTCTCTATTACTTGTGATATTTCTGAATTAGAAGCAACTTCCTATTTGACTTGATGACTATGTATAGAAATTTCAAGCCTTGAGGATTTCTTTTCACTGATAAATAATGTTTCTTTGCCTGTGGAGAAGTTGGTTTTCCCAGTATGATCATACAATAAATGTCCTTAAGGAGCAGAAAGGTAGACCACTGAGACTCATTCAGAATTATTTATGCCAGAAATTCTCATTATGTGGGTCATATAATTAGATTATGCCTTCTGTACTTTGGACTATGTTTCTTCCAAGGCCAGATGAAAAGGAAGACTCATAGCAGTCAATAAGAAATGTTAGACTTGAACGCAGCTGAGGATCATTGTGCCAACCCTTTTATCTTATAAGGAATGGTGGGTCCAGAGAACTTAAGGGTAAGGACATGTAGTTAATAGCAGAACCAAAATTAGCATGCTGGGATCCGGCTTCAAATTTAGTGCTCTGTCCTTTACACTTAAGACCTGTCCCCATTTCTACTACTTCTCTAAATATTTCTCAGATATTTGTCAAAAATGCAATATCCTAAGGTAAGTGCATGAGACCAGTGCTTTTTTGAAAGATGAAAGAAGATAGATCCGATGGTGATGTGGGATGGGGATGCTCCAGAGTGAAGGCTCCATGAGCTCTGTGGGCAGTTAAGAAGGGAGGGTTGAAGAACAGGGAGAACAGGAACACCAGCACACAAACCTTTCTCTTGTGATATGCTCAGCATGGATAATGTCTCAAATGTGGGAAGACAGTGGTCTAATAGGCTATTCACTGGGGGCAACTTGAGAGAAAGGATGGAGAACCATTTCCAAAATTTGGGGGCAAGAATTTTTAAGGCATGCCAATCAAAGTGGAAATCATAAAGAAAAAAGATGAATGGGATTAAAACAGAATGAAAAGACACAGGGGGATCTAGAAAAGATATTTGCAACATTAAAGAAATAAGCAAAGAGTTAATTAATGTCCCTGTTCCAGCCTAGTGCTTATAATGATGAAAAAAGATAAAACACTTAAATGGGAAAAGTAACAATAGACACCAGGAAGTTAAATAGGGAGAAATAAAATTTTCAACAACATGAAAAGTGTTTATCTTCACAAAGGCTAACATAAATGAAAAGAAAATTAAAACAGCATTGTGATGCTATCTTTCTCATATCAAACCACTAAAGATCAAAAATAATGAAAGCACACCAAATTGAAAACCATGAGAGAAAAAAAAAAAAAAAGAAAACCATGAGAGATACGGGATCCAGGCTGTGACTGGTGGGACTTACACTGGCATAACTTTGTTGGAGAGTTATTTCACAATCTATCCCTAAAACCTAAAAGTGCTCCTAGTTTTCATCCCAGCAATTCTACCTCTAAGAATGAATCCTACCTAAGGCAATAGAGTCAATGAGCATAAAAGTTTAAAAATGAAAAAAAAAAGGAGATTGAGCAATAGATTGGTTCAATGAATTATATATGCATAACATGTAAAGTACGGTTTGTCCAAAAATGTACATAATAATAGTTACCTCTTTACTTTATTATGGAGTTTAACGAATTGAGAAAATGTACATCCTGTGTATGGTAAGCGCTCTATAGCGCTTATTGTGTATAGCTATTATTGTGTACATTGGTTTTCAAGGTTTTTTAAAGTGCTTTTATGTCTTAGAGGAGAATATTTCAGGTGGGTGGAGATACCCTGAGGTGGTACATGCTTGGCAGTCTCATTCATAGACAGGCAGGTGGCAGTGGGAGATGATGATAATGATGATGATGAGCTTGGAGAGGTGGCTGGAGCCAGAGCACATACGGCCTTGTAGGCCATGTTAACAACCTGATATTTTATATTTATTTGTTTACTGTCCGTCTTCCCCGCAGATTAATCTCCATAGAGCAATTTTTTTTTTCACTGCATCTCGCACTGCACTGTTCAATATGGTAGCCACTGGCCACATGTGGCTATGAGCAGTTGAAATGTGGCTGGTCTGAACTGTGATGTAAATGTAAATCATTTACATCATTAATAAATATTTATATTGATTGCATATTAAAATGATAATGCATGTATATATTGGATTAAATAAAAGATGTTATTAAAATTAATTCTACTTATTTCTTTTTACTTTTTAAAATGTGGCTATTGGAAAATTTCAGATTACATATGTGGCTCACATTATACTTTTGTTAAAAGCAGACATCAAAAGCACAATTTTCATTCAGCAAACATCTGCTGAATGAATGAATGAGCATCTGTTGTATTCTACCTTGATTCTGTTTGACACAACCTCTGGATTTTAAACTTGACTCAAAAACCAAGGTATTCACAGTTAGAAGAAAACCTGTCTCCGATTAATATTTGTCCTAACAGCCTCTCTTAGATTCTTCCTCCCTCCCAGCTCTCCGAACCGGCCCTACTGCGAGTTGGGTACACATGTATTTGGCCGTAGAGAGCCCTGACTGAGGCAGAATATTCTGCTGTTGTCCGTGTAGGTAGACAAAAACTTGGATCTGACAGGATCGAGCCACAGTTCTAGCGGTTTGTAATTTTAAATTCAATATCATTATCTTGGTGGACATTGTAAAGATTTGGGCAATGAATACATCAACTCATATTTAATTTATTGAAAAAGTCACAAGCCAACATACATGTAAAAGCTGTTATGATAGAAATACCTTTTATATCGAAAGATATGTATGTACAAGGTAACACTCTAAAGTAAGAGGCTGGTTTATGTGTTTGTTTAGGAAAACTGCTGTCTTTCTATGTCTGTGACTGGGGAGGATTAAGTTTATATCTGTGCATTTATCTGTAGGGGATTCATATGTATCTGTGTTGGCCTGGTACATATTTATAGAAATCACTTTTTCCTATCTATAGAAATGGAGATGAGTAAATTTTTAGAATTTATGGGCGGCCATAGAAAGTGTTTTCTAAGTGGATGACAGACACTGGGCCTGAATCCTGCTTCAGGCAGTAGCCAGCGAGTTAAACCATCACTGATTGACTTTTATTAACTCTGATTTGTAAGGCTGATAGGCTCAGGCTTGCAGCTGATGGACAGGTTTTTGTCACCCAGCCAAGATAGGAATCCTAGAGAAATGCCAAAGAGAAAAGACAGTGTTGTTCCCCAAAACCCATTGTGCTTTGAACGTTCACTACTTTGTTTTTTTCTATTTTACATACCCAAGCTGAAATGTTTTTACCAATTATTTTGTCATTCTTTATAAAACTTAGCTTAATCAGACGCTGAGTCTGATCTTTGTGCTTTAGGCTATGACTGTAAATAACAATGAAGTGGAAATACTGTTTGTTTAAGAAGCTGGAATGCACTGGTTCAGTTAAGAGACATAGTGGGAGAATATGAATACACACACTTTTCCTAACTGCTAGTTCCCTCCAAAGAGATAACTTAAAAAAAAAAAAAAAGTCCTTTCAGTTATCCTTAAAGAAGTCTCTTCTGGGCTAGCTGGGTATGACGACATCTTCACAAGTAACTAATGTATTTCTTTCTCCTTCTTGCTAGGTTGAGCTCTAGGCAAATTTATAAAGCTTTGTTTTGATAGCTCAAGCTACTTTTTCATTCAACCAGTGTTTGTTGAACATCTGCTGGGATGGACCAACCCTTTGCTTCATAGGTGCTTCTGCAAGCATTGCATTTAGCCTTCATAAAGATGTGACAATGTGAGTTTTATTATTCCTATTTCAGGTGAACAAATACCTTTTCTATGAGGCTTTTAGAAAGTCTCACAGCCAGTAAGCGACAGTATCAGGTCCTTTAATTCTGTTTTCAGTGATTTTTTTTTTTCTCTTCTCAGGAGCAACCCCTCCCAAGTCTTCTTTTATGTTCCACTAATTAAAACCTGCTCTCTGAAATGATCTGATAATCATTCCCGTGAAGATGTAAAGGTGACTGAGGCATAAAGGGCTTCTCATTTCCTTTGAGATTTTTTTCTTTGACCCTTGAGTTATTCAAAAGTCTGTTGTTTAATTTTGAAATATTTGGAAATTTCCTATTGTTACTGAATTCTAATTGACTACTGCTCTGATCACAGAACATATTCTATTGTTTTGATCCTTTGCAATTCACTAAGACTTGCTTAAGGTCTCTGCGATGGTCTGTCTTGGTGAATGACTCATTTACACTTTTTGCTCTTGTTGGGTATAGTGTTCTAGAAAAGCAGACCCAGTCAAGCTGTTGATGCTCTTCAAATCTTCGTTTTCCTTTCTAATTTATCTACTTATTCTATCAATTAATTAGAGAGGGGTATTATCATCTCTTTTTGTGGATTTGTCTATTTCTTCATTTACTTCTGTAAATTTTTGATTCTTATATTTGGGGACGTAGTTATTAGTTTCACCCACATTTACAAGGATTATGATTTGAGGTTTTTGTCATTATGAAGCCTTCTTTACCTGTTAGCACTTTTCTTCTCAAAGAAAGTTGACTAAGAAATAGACTGTGCCAGCTTTTCTTAGGCTTAGTGTTCATATATGATACACTTTTTCCATCTTTTTAATTTCAGTCTGTGTCTTAATCTTTTAACCATGTTCTGGTAAACAGCATGCTGTTAGGCTTTATTTATTAATATTTATTCAACTGACAATCTTTGCCTTTTAATTGCATTGATCAATCCATTTATAGTCAATTTAATTATTGATACGTTTGTATTTAGGTTTGCTATCTCCAAGTATGTTTCCTTTTGTTCCATTTACTTTTGGTTTGTCTTTGTCTTCTTTCCTGCTTGCTCTTGAGTGAAATGAGTATATTTTCATATTCTATTAGATTCCCTGCTTTTAGGTTATACCTCTTGGTATTATTTTCTAGTGGTCATTCTAGATATCAAGATAGTCTTCTTTTACTTTTCATAGCCTACATTCAAAAAATGTTCTACCACTTTGTAATCAGTGCAAGAACCTTAAACCTACAAACTTCCAATTACTGGCCATGTCTGTTCACTGTGCTCTTGTTGTTGTATGTTTTTTTTGACATAGGCTATAAACCCCATAGTACATTGATATAATTTTGACTTTACACAGTCATTACAGTTTCAAAATATTTAACATCTCTCTCTCTATCTGATAGAGGCATAGATATAGATATATTGGAATTTAAAAATACATTTTATATTTTATAATTATAGTGGGAATAATTTTATAGGATTTAAGGTATTTTTACATTTTATGTGCACATTTATATGTGATATACATATATATCTGATATATATATATCTCAAAGTAATTTGGAAATATCCTTTATATTTATTCATAAATGTATCTTCCCTAATGTTCTTTGGTCCTTCATGTGGAACAAGTTGCCCTCCGGTATTTCCCTTCAGACTAAAGAATTTCCCTTAGCATTTTTTGTGGTGCAGGTCAGCTAAGGATGAATTCTTTCAGCCTTTGTCTGTCTGAACACTTATTTTTCCTTCCTTCACAAAGGATATTTTCACTGGATATAGAATCTAGGTTGACAGCTTTTTCTTTCAGAACTTAAAAATGTCATTACAGTTTCTTCTGTCCTCCATTGTTTCTGATGAATAGTCATGCTTCATTCTGATTGTTGTTCACTTGTGCATAAAGTGTGATTTTTTCCCCCAGGCAGCTTTCAAGATTATATTTGGCTTTCAGCACTTTCACTAAGATGTGTATAGGTATGATTTTTTTTTTTTTAATTTATCCTGCTCGGGGTAAATATAGTGGAACTGTACTTCCTGGAACTGTGGGTAAATGTCTTTACCAATTTTGCAGAATTCCAGTTATGTGTACATCAAACCATTTGATATTATGCTACAGATTTCAGATGCTATATCTTTTTTCCACACTTTTTTTCTCTTTGCATTGCAGTTTGGATAATTTCTATGAGCACATCTTTAAGTTCTCTTATTTTTTTCCTCTTTCCTAGTCTGCTGGTAAGAATGAATGAAAAGAATTCTGATAGAATCTGTTATCATTTTTCTTAGTTCTAGAATTTCCACTTAGAGTTTTTGTAAAGTTTCCATATCATGGATGACATTTTCTATTTGCTCACTTGTGTTTTTCATGCATAGATCCTTTAACATATTTACCTTATTTATTTTAAAATCCTTCTCTGATTGTTCCAACATTTGGGCCATATCTAGGTTTGGTTCTTTTGACTGTTTCTTTTCATAATGGTGGGTCACATTTTCCTGTTTCTTTGCATGTCTCAGTTTTTGATTGAATGCTGTATATTCTGTGCAACATAAATGTAGGGGCTAAAGTCAATAATATTTGTGCCAAAAGAAGGTTTTGCCCCTCCCGTCATGTTGCTAGCGTGAGCACGGGGTCAGTATATTTTTAGTTGAACTGGTTTTGGGTCATGTTGTTGCTTTAGTTAGATTTTTTTTTTTATTATGTTATGTTAATCACCATACATTACATCATTAGTTTTTGATGTAGTGTTCTGTGATTCATTGTTTGCGTATAACACCCAGTGCTCCATTCAGTACGTGCCTCTTTAATACCCATCACCGGGCTAACCCATCCCCCCACCCCCCTCCCCTCTAGAACCCTCAGTTTGTTTCTCAGAGTCCATAGTCTTTCATGGTTCATCTCCCCCTCCCATTTCCCCCCTTCATTCTTTCCTTCCTGCTATCTTCTTCTTCTTCTTCTTCTTTTTTTTTTAACATATAAGGTATTATCTGTTTCAGAGGTACAGGTCTGTGATTCAACAGTCTTACACAATTGACAGCGCTCACCAT
>NC_138377.1:70015253-70068803 GCF_054177405.1 Leptonychotes weddellii | reverse complement strand
AAAAAAAAAAAAGAAGAAGAAGAAGAAGGTAGCAGGAGGGGAAGAATGAAGGGGGGGAAATCGGAGGGGTAGATGAACCATGAGAGAGGATGGACTCTGAAAAACAAACTGAGGGTTCTAGAGGGGAGGGGGGTGGGAGGATGGGTTAGCCTAGTGGTGGGCATTGAGGAGGGCACATTCTGCATGGAGCACTGGGTGTTATGCACAAACAATGAATCATGGAACACTACATCTAAAACCAATGTATGGGGATAATATAAGAATAAAAAAATTTAAAAAAAAAATTCTGGCTTGCCATTTATGCCCTACCAGTAAGTGGGACTTATGAAAAGCTGAATATACTAAAGAACTGCAGCTTAGTTGGAAAAACTAATGATGTTACTATCTCTATATAGGCAGACAAATGTGAGGTGTTTCATCCACACACATGTATAGAGGTGGAAAGAGGCAGAGACAAAAAGAGACAGAGGGAGAACTTAAAATCAAGTCCTTGAAAAGTCTCACATCTCTTGGAGTGTTTTCTCAGTAATTTTATTTTGGATACAAGTGATTATTTGTGGAAGACACACTTTAGCCCCTAACTAACTCAGTCAGTTGTTCCAAAAGGAGACAAAGAAATTTAACAGTTTCAGTAATAATTTCCAGAAACATTGAAATTCTTTTTTTTTTTGTAACATTGAAATTCTAAGTGTTGGATGTCACTAGATAAATACAGCAATGCAGTTGTAGATATCAAGAATATATACCAACAGAAAAAAATAATCAGTTTCAATGTTATGTGAATAGGTATTTGAATAAGTAGTGTCAGCATCTGATGTGGGTTGAAGTAGGGCTGCATCCCAAAGATCCAGGCGGAAGTAGGAAAGGGCCCACTGGAGAGCTGCGTCAGATGATAAACTGATGTTCAAGACATGTGTGAAAAACTTGAATAAAATTATTTTGTAAAATATATGATATTTTACATAAGTGGGAAAAGCCATAGTCCCAAGTAATACTTTCACATAGGCAATTTAAATGTGAAAGTATAACTAAGTTAATAAAAGAAATACTATAAGTAGACAATTGACAATTTCACTTACATCCCTAACTTGGCCAAAAATGATTTGGTAAATTTTCATTAGAAATATAAAAGATGGTCTTATACTCAGGGTTGGTCTTATGGAAGAGCATATAATTGTTTTTCCAAAACATGGTTAAATTTGATTGTGCCAGAAGTCATAACCACCTTTAATCGTACAGGGCAATCTAGGATTAACCAATCACAAAAGGACAATAACATTTGGAGAGAGTTTTACAGATTTGACACAAATAAGCTACATCTTAATTGTATGTGCCTCGAAAGAGTATGGGCTATTCCATTAAATTCTCTACAATATAAATCTGAAGTTTTACTACTGAGAAAATTGAGGTGGGAAAGCTCATTGAATTGGCAAACTCAGTCCTTGAGACACACACCTACAGGCTCCTTTGTGGCTGCCCTGTGGGTGGGTCAAACCACTGCCCATTTATTTGTATACTTTTAACGTTGGCAAAGGGATCAAAATATGCATTTTGTAGCATATAAGTGATGTTATTGTTCCTTATTTTATTTATTTTCTCAAGTTAGTACTTGGGTAGCCAAGTATTATATAAGGGTAAGAATGATACAGTTTTCTGAAGTAACACTGTAGCTTGCATCTTTTTTTTTTTAATAACAATTTGTCTATAAGCTTTTAGTATTTAGAGCACAGCTTGTCTGTTTTGTACATCAAAAAAGCTTTGTGAGTCCCAGAAGCTGAATTTTGCAACACTTCATCAGGTCCAGCAAGCAAATAGAAGCTCGTTTATTTCTATCCCTATTTCCTTTAATCCAATATAAAGGTCACCTAAATGAAAAAGAAGGGGATTTTTCTCAAAGACTACACAGCAGAATTCTAGAAAGAGATGGGGTTGAGAGTATATTAGTGCTTATATTGGATGTTTTGCATGGATTGTTTTTGCATCTTGGCAACAGTCTGAAAATTGACACAAATAGGTAAGTGAAACCTGAGGATGCCCTAGAAGCTGGAGTATTATTGATTAATATTTGGTAACAGTATGAATTTACATTTTATGTATTATTAGGCAAACTCTTGGAAGAGACCTCAGTTTAAATGTTACCTTAACCTTAGAGAGTTTTCAGTGTAAGTAGTGAAAGTTAGCTGCCAGGCCATTCCACAGATCACAAAAGTGGGCTCAGTGTGTTATAAATATAAAAAAAATTCACGGGGCCCCTGGATGGCTCAGTAGGTTAAATGTCCAACTCTTGATTTTGACTCAAGTCATGATCTCAGGGTCGTGAGACTGAAACCCGTGTTGGACTCCATGCTCAGCAGGGAGTCTTCTTGAGATTCCCTCTCTCAAATAAATAAATCTTTAAAAAATATATTTGCCTTTTGTTCAGGTTGCAATGTGTTTTATAGCAAAATTATTTGCTGGACTATTTGAGAGTTGAACTAGCAGCATATGAAATCAAGTTATTTGGGAATACCACTGCTTTGGAGAAGGAGGTCTTCTGTTGAGGCTAACAATCTGTCTTTCATGCACAGCACTCATTGAAGCCTACTTCAAGTAATGGGCCATAACTCAGGATAATGCTCAAAAGATAATGTAACAGTGACATGGCCCAGATGGCTAGGATAAGAATACCATCAAGGCCAAGCCTTCACTATGTGCAGAAATGCCCATTCTGGTCCAGCCTGACTGTCCAGAGCATTAAGACATGAACATAGAAGATGGGGAGCCCACTGCCCTGTAGTTGGTCACTTTGAACTGAATAGTCCTATGGAAAGTGAGCCCTTGGTGGGAATGAAGAATTCAGCATTATGCATCAGACTCTGCTTATAGCAGCCGAAGAGAGAACAATAGAATGAAAAAAATACAACAACATGGGTCCTACATAATTTCATTGGTTTCTTCTTCTTCCTCTTCCTTCCCTCCCCACTTCTTCTTCTCTTCTTTCTCCTCCTTCTTGTTCGACATTGGCCTGACAGTTTCTGTAAGTTACTGAAAACTTATATGCCATCTTTGAGAAATGGCAAGAAATGAGTAAGGGTTATTAGTTTCACTTATAATGTTACAAAGGAAAGTAAAATAAGGGAGGAAACTACATGAAGACGACTGTAATGCCTCCTGGAGTAGTAGCTCTACCAAGACTGTTCTGTCCCCATCAGGGTAGGTGAGACCCATGCTATCCAGTTACACTGGGTCAAGACTAGAGCCTTTCTCTCTTGGTCAGTTGCTAGTAGCTATTTGGGAATCAAGCCATCATGTTGTTTGGATTTTAAGAAACAGTACTAATATTATTAAAATAGAGGACAATAGTCTTTAAATGTCAAATTATAGTGTGAGTATGAGATATAGGGTCTTGTTGGTTTGCAACCCTGAGAGTTTCTTGCTTTAAATCTGAAACTGGCCCCCCTACTTGGAGGGCAAGAAGAGACTAAAGAAAGAGGCAGACAGCGTCAGATTTTTAGGTGGCAGTTTGAATAAGCAAGGGAATTTTTCTATGAAGCTGGTCTTGAGCAGCCTCACGATGAGCAGATCTCCACACTGCTCACCAGAATCTTAAGAACCTACATAAAGGCCTTAACTGGGTTCAGTCACATATACCATCCAGATGCTCTCAACAACACATGGCTCTCTCAAGGCTGAGTCCTTGAAAACAAACCCACTGTAGGAACTGTGGGCAGAGCATACATTCCAAGGACAGGAGGGAAGGTGAGGAGCCTCTGATTGCCTGGGTCCAGCTTGTGGGTTAACTAACTGGTGGTCACATTCTCTCAATGACCTCCTCCAACAGATAGGCAACAGAGTTGGAGAATCAGAAGGAATAATAGGAATAGAAATAGCCTATCTTCAAAAAACTGCTAGATTAGAGATATTATTACAGTTCACTGTATTAGCTTATATTGCTGCTGTAACAAATTACCACAAATTTGATGGCTTAGAAGAAGACGAAGTTTTCTCTTACATTTCCATGGATCAGAGATCCACTGCAAGTCTTACTGGTTGGTAGAGGTGGAGGCTCTAGGGGAGGATTCCTTGCCTTGCCTTTTCCACACTCTAGAGGCTGCCTACATTCCTTAACTCATGGCCCCCTACCATCATCTTCAAAGTCAGCAATGCCCCACCTCTTTGACTGTTCTTTGACCACTGTGTATTTCTTTGTCCACATCTAGGAGAGATTCTCTGCTTAAGGACTCATGTGATTAGACTGGGCCCACCTGGATGATGCAGGATACTCTCCCCACTCAAAGTTCATAATCTTAATCACTTCCAATAAGTCCCTTTGCCACATAAGGACACAAATTCACAGTTTTTAGGGATTAGGAGCACATAGACACACTTGAGGACTATTAGTCTGCTTACTTCATTAATATATTCTGCTTTTCCTTTCCCCTAAATTTTCTTCCTTTGGCTAAATTACAGAATTTTACCTTAAGACATTTATCAGATCAATTTCTGTGCACTTTTTGTTCATTTCTCCATTTGTCTCTTTATCTGTTACTTATACATGCAGCAAATATTTATTTAACATCCCTTTGTGTAAGATTACTCTCTAATCTCTTGGAAAAAATACAGGAAAGGCAATTGTTCTATAATTTGTAGACATCTTCCTGCTTGCCAAGTGGGAAATATTAAGAACACTGAACCTTCTTATCAGCAGTACCGAGAGTACTGCTGGCCCGGAATGCTCGGCAACACTCACAGGTCAGTTGGCTGAATGAAAGTACGTGCAGCAGAGAGTTAGGAGTACCTCCCAAATCCATCCGGTTTCAGGTACCTCTCAACAGATCAAAGTTCACATGAATTCATCTAAGTCAGATTGGCCAACTACGGTCCATGGGTCAATCTAGCCCCCTAGATTGTAAATAAAGTGTAATTGGAATACAGCCAAACATTCGTTTACATAACAGTTATGGCAGCTTTCATGTTGTAATGGTAATGTTGACCATTTTTGACAGAAACTGTATGGTTGCAAAGCAGCAATTATTAATTGGCCATTCTACAGAGAAAGTTTGTTAAACCCTGATAGAAGCCCACAAGACTCACATATCAGTGAGGATGCTTTTAGCATCAAGATATAGAATGTTTAATTAGTGTCTTAAATAATGAGGAAAATGTATTAGAACATGTAAAGATAGTGCAAGGTTTATTAATTAATTGTTCAAGGAGTCATCAAGGACCTAGGTTTCTTCCATCCTTTCTGCTCTACCAATCTTGGCATGTTGCCTTCCATATCAGGCTCATCTATTTGTCCTCCTAGGATGGCTGCTGCATTTCCAGGCATCATATCCTCAGGCCACCTCATTAAAGGCAGAATAAAGGAACACTTTTCATGAAGGTGGAAGATTTTTCTTGTACAACAACCCCCATCCCCATCCTGAAGCAGACTTCCTTTTTTTCTTCTCATTGGACAGAATTGCATCACATACTATGGCTAATTCACTGGCAAGGAGAGTGGATTGACTGTGACTGGTTTGGGCTATTCTCCCTGACTGCTGGGAAACTGATACTATGCCAGGAAGAAAACATAGAAAAGTGTCTGCCCTCTGTCCTAGTCTTCATGTGCCAAATCTAATGTCTTTAATCTCAGACCTACCCATGGAGACTCAGTGCATTTACTTATCTTAGATTTTATGCTCCTTGTGATTTTTAAAGAGTAAATGACCCTGACTTTGGATTCAAGCAAATTTTGGGGGACTTCTACCTATGTTCTTTCTGGACTAAACCTCCACTTCCTAGCACAGTGGTTTAATGAGAAGCTGTGGAGTTAATATTGTGAGTCAAACTGACCACTTTGAATTCCAGATCCACAATTACTTACTATGCTACAGTTTCACCCCCCTCTTTAAAATGGACATAATTCTAGTACTCATTTCACACATTATTATTAAGGTAAAATAAAATAATTTAAAGAAAGTATTTTGTATAGTTGCAGGTCCATGGAAGTGCTCATGAATTTTATCTGTTACAATTATCTCTTTCCTTAACTTGGCACAGGCAGTTCATAGTGGCATTTCCCTGCAATAAGTCTGAAATGGGATGCTGGTCTACAAATTAATTACTTTATAGATTCTCAGAAACCTCAGGGAAACTTTTGAAGAAAGGCACGACCCGAGGATCTGAAATGGTCCTGCTGACACCCTGAATCCTGGGATGCCAGCTCAAAACAAGTCACCTGTGGATACAGGCAAACTGATCTAGACTGAATTATGCAAACTATTCATTGGTAAGCTTGGGTACACTATGTCTAAACCAAAGAAAATATTTCATGTCACCTAAAATACAATGCCTTGGGGAATGCTTTGAAGATCCATGCCCCTAATATGTAAGATCTCATCATGCTTCGCCTTGTATAGCTCTCCTTTCTGCTTTCTCAATCTCTTACGGGTTTTATGTTTCAAGTGTTTCTCAAATCTGTCTCTTCTTTGTTCCTAGTACCACAACCCTTAGTATCTGGCATTTAGACCACTGTAGCATTCTTCTGAAAGGTTTCCCTGCTCTTTCATGTCTACACTCCATAAGGGTGTCAGGAAAAAAAATACATTAAAGAAGAATCTAATTAGATGAGCCTTCTGTTTATAGAATGGGAACTTCTGTTTCTGGATTTGATGAAGTGACTGTTTTAGGCTTTCCATCTCCTTCTAAAGAATAATAGATCTGGGGAAAATATATGAAGTAACTGTTGCTCAAGCATGACACAACAGGCAGCAGAGAACTGTGGTCCTTTAAAGCGGGAAACAATTTTAAAGCAACTATTGTAAGTAGGCTCAAGGATTTAAAGGAAAAGATGACAAAATGAATGAATAGATGGGGAATCTAAGTAGAAAAAGGTAATTTATAAGAAAATAAATGCATATTCTAGGACTTAAAAGGATACTGTCTGAAGGGAAAAATTCGTTGTATGGAGAGACTTGGCAGTAGATTGGACATGACAAAAAATGGTCAGCAAAACTGAAAAGAGATCATTTGTAATTATCAAACATGAAGCACAGAGCAAAAATAGGTTGAAATGACCAAAGGCTTAGTGACTTATGGGACAATATCAAGTGATCTAAGTTATTTACAATTGGAGATCTATAAGAGAAGGAGAAAGAAAATAGGGCAAAAAATGTTTGAAGGAATAATGGCTGAGAATTTCACATTCTGGTGAAAATAATCAAACTATAGATTTAAGAAGGTCAGTGAGTCCCAAGAAAAACTAATACAGAAAAACCCTGAGGACATAATAATTGAAATGCTGAAAAAATTAAAATAAAAAGCTACCTTAAAAACAGTCAGAAAAAGGGAATACTATGTGTGGGAAAATGACAATTCACAAATGATAGCTGATCTCTCATCAGAAACCACGAAGGTCAGAAGACAAATGAAAAATTCTTTAAAGTACCCAACATAGGTAAAACACTCAATCCAGAGTTCTATATCCAAGAAAACACTATTCTACAGCGTAGGCAAAATAAAGGCTTTTCTGATAAAAAAAAAAAAATCTGAGAAAATTCTTTGTCAGCAGACCAGAACTATGAGATATGCTAGAGAAACTTTTTCAGAAAATGCTAAATGGAAAATCAAATCCATAGAAAGGACTGGAAGTGGTAAATAATGGGTAAATATAAGACTATTTTTTTTCTTCTCTTGAATTTTTAGGCCTATGAACTATTTAATGTTAATGCAAAAATAATAACCTCTATTGTGAAATTAGAACATGTTGGAAGCAAATGTAAACAACAAAAACACTAATGATAAAGGATAGATGGGTATTAAATTAATTATAATGTTAGGAGTTTCCTATATTTCAGTTATGTGAAGTGATACAATACTAATTTTAGTAGATTGTGATAAGTTAAGTTTGTATAGTTTGATCCCTAGACTAGTACCACTAGTAAAAGTAATATACAGAGGCACATAGAAAAGTCTAAGAAGGAAATAGAATAGAACGAATACATACACACACACACACACACGCACAGACACAAGATTGAAACCAAAGAGGGAAGGAAGAAAAGGAGCAAAAATCTGATGAGACAAATAAAAAACAAATAGCAATATGGTACATTTATAATCAACCATATTGTAACTATATTGGTGGAGATGGACTAAATAATCCTATGAAAATAAAGAAATTTTCTGACTGGATAAAAACAGTGAGATTTAACTATATTCAAAGAGATGCACCATTAACATAAAGGCATGAGTAAGTGTACAGAAGTATATGAAGAGTAAGTACAAGAAAGTTTGTGTGGCTATGTCAATATGGGTCAAGTACATTTTTAAGGCATGGGGATTGCCAGAGATAAGGTATGAGAAAGGGAACAGTTTACCAAGAAGACATAATAATCATAAATGTGTATGCATCAAATAATAAATCCTCAAGATATATGAAGCAAAAATTGACAGAACCAAAGAGAGAAATGCACAAACTCATAATAGGAGATTTTGTCAGTAATTGACAGAAAAAGTAGACAAAAAAATTATTGAGAATATAGATTTCACAATACTAACAACCAACTTGACCTAACATTTATTGAATGCTAGATTTAACAACTACACTATACACATTCTCTTCAAATGAGCATGAGTGTTTACAGAGATAGACCATGTAATGGGCTAAAAAATAAGTTTCAACACATTTTAAAAGATTGAATTCTTATAGATGATGTCCTCTGGAAATAAATTAGAAATCAATAGCAATAATGTATCTAGAAATGCTCCAAGTATTTGGACATTAAACAGAATTTTCTGGTTATGGAAGAAATTGTAAGGGAAATTAGAAAATATTTTGAAATGAGTAATAATTACAATTGGACATCTCAAAACTTATGCAATGCGATGTTTAGAGTGAAATTTACAGTTTCATATTAGAAAAGACAAAAAAGGCTTAAAATAAATTATCTAAGTGTCCACCTTAGGAAACTAAATAAAGGAAAGAATATTAAATGCAGAGTAAATAGAAGAAAGACAATAACATAGATAAAAGCAGAAATCAGTAAAATAGAAAAAACATGAACAATAGGGAAATGAACAAAGCCAAATGTGATTTTTTTTAAATATTAATAAAATTAATAGATTGATAGAATTCTAGTAGGACTGTTCAAGAAAAACAAAGATATATATGCATATATTTATCTTTAATCTAAATAATCTTGGGGCACGTGGGTGGCTCAGTTGGTTAAGTGCCTGCCTTTGGCTCAGGTCATGATCTCCAGGTCCTGGGATCAAGCCCTGCATCAGGCTTCCTGCTCAGCAGGGAGTCTGCTTCTCTCTCTCTCTCTCTCTCCCTCTGCCCTTCCCCACCGCTCATTCTTTCTCTCTCTCCCTCTCTCAAATAAATAAATAAAATCTTTAAAAAAAATCATATGTTTAATCGATGTTATCTATAATCTTTTATATATACAATAATATATGTATATAAACTACATTAGCTATAATATAATCTATAAAATATATATACTTAATCTATATTATCTATAATATTTTATACATGTACATATAGTGATTGAAAAAAAGGACATCAATGTATATGCTTGAGAGATTAAAAGGATAGTGAGAGAATATTAATAATATTATTTCAATAAAATCAACAGTTTAGGTGAAACAGACAAATTCCTAAAAATATATGATATATCAAAACTGGCATGTCAGGAAATAAAAAATCAGAATAGAGCTACATTTATTAAATAAACACATAGCAAATGTATTAAATAAATTAAATTCATATTAAAAATCTTTTCCACAAAGGAAACTCCAGGCTCAGATGATTACAATGGTGACATCAAATATTTATTAAAGAAATAAAATCAATATTACAGAAAATAGTGTAATATTTTTAGAAAATAGAGGGAACACTTTCCAATTCATTTTATGAGGGTAACATAACCCTGGTACCAAAACCTGACAAAGATATTGCCCTTCTCTCCCTGAAAAACAAAACAAAACAAAACAAAACAGAACAAAAAAGTAAACTCCAAGAAACTTCGTATAGAAGGGAATCCCTTCAATCTGCTAACAGCATTTATGTAAATCCTATAGCTAACACCAATCTTAATGGTGAAAAACTGAACATTTTCATCCTAAGACTGGAGAAAAGCAAGGATGCCTGCTTCCACTACTCTGTTTAATATTGTACTTGAAATAAGGCAAGACAAAGCAATTAAGGGAATAAAAATTCAAAAAGCAAAAGCAAAACAGTCTGTCTTTGCATACTATGTGGAAGTGTGCATATATGATAGTCTACATATAGAATCCTGAGGAATCTACAAAGCAATTACCAGCAATGATAATTACAAAGTTGGTAAGTCGAGCTACAGGATACAAGGTCAATATACAAATATCAATTGTAGTTTTACATATTTGTAATGAACAATTACAAGAAAAATTTTAAAATATAATTTAAAATAGCAAAAATAAAACAAAATACTTGTGAATAAACATAACAAAAGATGATCATTTATTTTATGCATTGACTTATATTATGTTACTTGAAGATCTATATTAAGCTACAGGAACTGGAACATATTGTTCCTCTTTAACTTCATATTATAAAGATGTCAACCTATATGAACAAACTGAATAATATAATAGTGTAAAGCTCATATGCTTACCTCTGAGTTTTAATAATTATCTTCTTACAGCAATTCAATTATTGTTTTGTCTATACACACTCTTCACTTAACCTCAATTAATTCTTTTTTTTTTTTTTAAAGATTTTACTTATTTATTTGACAGAGAGAGAGCACAAGCAGGGGGAGCAACAGAGGGAGAGGGAAAAGCAGACTCTCCACTAAGCAGGGACCCCAATGCGGGGCTTGATCCCAGGACCCTGGGATCATGACCTGAGCCGAAGGAAGATGCTTAGCCGACTGAGCTAGCCAGGCGGCCCTAATTATTTCTTCTTAATTTATTATCTTAACACATCTAAAGAGAAATTTCCCCTGGTCACATATTTGGTTATCCTGAAGTACATCTCATCTAGGGAAGGCCGATTTGATTATTTGTTCCCGTTATTTGCAGTTTTTAAAATAATGAGCTGGTACCCTAGCATTCTCCAGAAATGACCGATTGTTGTTCCAATACTGTCAAAGATGCCTGGATTTAAACATCTTTAATGTCTTTCAATGTGTTGCAAATATAATATTTCTTGAGGTTCAATTGTTCTATCTGTGGCAAAGAAGGGTTTATTCAAGTGGGTTCTTGAGAACCTTCAATAGCTTTTTTGCTTGTGCCAAGATAATCCCCCATATTTCCTGTTCTAGATCTGGAATTAGTAATTTCTTGAAGAATCTCTTTTTCCTTTCTGTAGGAAATGATATTGGGAGAGCATACTCTGGCTACTAGGAGAGCTCATTGCTTCTGGGTTGGCTGTAGGCCTTTGCAGTAGAAAAAACGGTGTGTGTGTATGTGTGTGTGTGTGTTTGTGTGTGTGTGTGTGTAAATTCATCATTGCTTTATACCAGTTTAAGTACATTGCTACTTTATACCAATCCCAATTCAAGGTATCAAACGTTTTTTTGTTTTGTTGTTTTTTCCCTAACTTCACTGTCCCCATGTTGTCTTTAACATGTGTCGTTTACTTGTCTTTTCCCCCACTAGACTGTAGGGCCAGACTTTATTGCTTTTCCTCCCTTGTGCCTAATATGATTTTATGATTTGCTGTAAAATTTTGTTGACTGAGGGAACAGGCAAATTATCAAGTAAGATTTCCCAAAGTGTGGTTACATGTTTGTGTATGTGTGTGTTAATATTACTGGGTAGGTAGTAGTGGAATCTGTTCTAAGGGTTACATAGGTTCATATTGACATAAACTGGGATGTTTTAGATTGGAATAAGAATTTCCTATTCATTGAAAAAGTTTGAAACTTGGCATCAATAATAAAACAAAGACATTGTCATTTTTATATCCTTCTTAGGAAGAATGTCTTAGGTGAAATGAACTTATCTGTATCACTCAATGAACCAAACCTCAATCACTTCATGAATTTTAGGTTCCTATTATTGTCTCGTGTTGAGAAGTGGATTACGTTACCCCACAGATATTCTCACGTGGTTATGCTGAAAATGCTAGGTTGATTAACCAAGAATTCATTGTCTCTTTGGCTCCTTCTGCTACTTGGAAATATCTGCATGACCCACAGTACTGAGGGTGTTGGACTTGGCAGTAACATTTTCCATCTTATTTAAACCAGGGTGCAAACATTGCTTCAAGACAAATCTCACAGCTCTTCTTCCTACCACATACCCCACACCTCGGAACCCCTAGAAAAAAATCCTGTAGCTGCCACTGATGGGTGATAATGCACAATTAAATGGGAAAACAAGATGTTAGTGATAACATAAGAGGAAAACAGCACTCCTATGTCTCATGGTCTAGGCTAAGTACTTTCGGGTGAAATGATAAGAATAATACCAATGCTTGAGCAGACTTACTGCAATACAGCATTATTTTAAGCCCTTTCCATATATTAACACCTCACCCTATAACTATTATGATCGCCATTATACAAACAAAGAAACTAAGAAATGAAGAGGTGAATAAGTTGCCTGGTTCAGGTTCTATACTCTTAACTCCTGTCTTGGACTACCTCTCAGAATTCTATCTAATCTCATTGGCTACTCAAGATAATTTTTTTGATGTAGGGTATTATTTATTCCCATTTTACAGATAGTTAAATGGAGGCTCAGAGAGACTAAATGACTTGGTTAAGTTCATCCAACTTATAAACTGGAACTAAGATTGTCTGAGTCAAAAGTCTGCGCTCTCTTTATTTATTATTTATTTATTTATTTTTAAAGATTTTATTTATTTATTTGAGAGAGAGAGTGAGAGAGCACACAAGGGGGGGGGGAAGGGCAGAGGGAGAGAGAGAAGCAGACTCCCTGCTCAGCAGGGAGGCCAATGCAGGACTCAATCCCAGGACCCTAAAATCATGACTTGAGCCAAAGGCAGTCGCTTAACCAACTGAGCCACCCAGGTGCCCTGTGCTCTCTTTTAGATAGAAGTAAATGGAATGATTATTTACATAAGCTAGCTTATCAAGAGTATATCATTCGACTCTGTAGTTTGTATTTTATATGTAACAGAATATTAAAATGTTGCAAGTTAGAGAACTATAAAACATAGTTGTGTATTAGATTGTATTTAGCAACTTGATGTATTAAAGAGATAAGTAGAGGAAAGAATTTGGATTTGGGGGGTTTGTCTTCATGCAGGTCAGTCTGACTGCTATGGAGCCATATCACTGTGCTCTCCTTTTTTCCCCCGGAGTAAACAGATTAATAAAATGATGCCATTTTTGTGCTGTATCTAGCTTTTTGCTGGCAAATTAGTTTAAAATTTTACACGAAAGAAAATGAAAGTAGCGAAATAGTTTAGTTCTACAAAAAGAGAAAAACTAAATGCCTCCTGGCATAATGACTATCCAGAGAAAAACACCCTGCAATTGCCCCAATGCAAATACTCGCCTTTGGAAAGAAACTAGAAAGGGAGAAGTTTTGAACCTGTTGGAGTTGCATAATCACATTAGATACAATGGAAGTCACGTTTGAAGGGTCATTTACAGGCATGCACACTTTGTGGCCTTGGCTCTACCAAATGCACCTCCAGTCAGGAGGTTCAGTTTCCTAAGACATTCGTGACCTGCTGATTATTATGTGGATCATTAATTGATATCTATTCAGATGATTTATATTACTCTACAGATTATCATGTGGGATTTATTTATATTGAAAATCTTCAATCTTTGTTTCTTGGCCCTATTGTACTTATTTTTTTCAGACTTAGAGTCTTCAGTAATAAATAACTAATGGGGGGATTATAGAACCCACTTTCTCTTCTAGCTCTTTTTTCATAGTAAACAAAACAGAGGTGTACCTGAAGACCTAGAATGTTAGAAGTGTTATTGAATTGCATTTTAAGAAGATGCTCGCTATTTCATAAATGTCTATAGTAAATACAATTTGCAAAATATAAAATGATTTTAGAATTCTAACTACAGTCATCTGATGACTGAGAACAAAAGGAGGAATCAAAGTGCAGGAAAGAAGGGATGGAGCAGTGGAGAGTGAGGGTGAGAAGGATCACACATGCCTGGAGGCCAGCCCCCTGACCCTCCCTAACCCCCACTGCTTCAGCCTCTGGTCAGGGGAAGTAAAACCTGACACTAGCTGTTTGTCATGCTTTAAGACCAGAATGTACAATGAAAACCATTACTACCTCTCAGGATGCAAGGAATGTACAAGAAAGGATTAAATCAATTGAAGATGTTATCTCAATGGGAGAAGGAATTCTAATTAAATTGAAGTCTTAAAAAAAAAACCTAACAACTGTCTGTTTGAAAAGACTGATAGAGACATATATCGGATGAGTCAGCTTGGTCTTTTCAAGGCCCTACCCAGGCCCTCTTCTATTTACATTTATGATTAGATGGATAAACAGCCCTTGGGAGCTTGCTATCTAGCAAATCCAACCATCTGAGTCTGAAAAATCGCATTTGGAGTCTACAGATAATTCTTGTATCAAATAAGTTCACCCAAGACACCAAGAGTTATAGGATTGGACAAGAGTCAAATCCACTACATTCATCAAAACTTTACCAGACTGTATTCAGCCTGTGTTGTGATCGGATGGATACCTAGAAATCTATGGCAAAATCACTCCCCTCTGGAAACTGAGAGCAGGGCGTGCTGGCGAGAAGCGCATACACAACAGAAAAAAAACAAATATTTTGAATTGGAGGGCAGTGTGGTATAGTGGAGTCATTCTGGAGGCAGGCAGGCTTCGGTTGCCTCTGAATGACTTTGGGCTGCTTAGTTCACCAGAACTTGAGCTTTCATGTCTGGAAAGGGGAAGTAAGACCATCAACTTTGGGTTGGAAATGATGGGTGTCGATTTCGCACGGGGAAGTCTCGTGCACCCTAAGCATTCCATATATGAGAGCTGTAATAATCAGGCTAAGGATCATATCGTACTGTCCCCAAGTGAGAGGCAGAAAATAACAAGTAGGGATACCTGTGCAGGCTGTAATGTTCGTGGAAAGCACGTTAGAGTTCAGAGATCAGAACCAAGTGGGCCCTGAAGTATGAGCCAAGGGGAGTGAGGCAAAAGTGTGGCACGTTTAAGGGTCACTCAGGGAACCAGCCCCTGCTCTGAGACTTGAGGGCAGTTTCTGCTTTGGCCTTGGGGACGAGTGATGATACTCGAATTAACACATTTGTCCACATTCTCCAAGTGACTCAGCCACAAGCCTCGGTGTTTATGATTACTGTGGAATTGGTGCCAGGTTTGTCTCATCAAGAATGCCAGATGTAATGTACTTTTAATGACTTCCATTGTGTTGGAGGCTTCCTTGCTAAGATCCAGCATCTCACTGCACATTTAAACTGACCTGAGGATACTAATGAAGATTAATTGTTCATTGATTAAGGAAAGATGAATCACCCTATTACTGGTGTGAACTTTCTGCCCTAAAGTAAAAGTGTGTTGAGCTTCAGAAAGACTGGCTCAGACAGAGTGGGAGCCTCCGTTTGATTGTGCTTCATCTTATTTTACCCTGATAATAATGGTAACAAAGCATTTGTTACTTTCAAAAAAAAATCAAGTAGAAATTTTGTTAGTTTTCTTAAAAAATGTTTATGCACACTGAATGGGGATCAGAGAGGGTTTTTATTAACACCTTTAATTTTCTTTAAACCAAAAACTGAGTGAACTTTTTCCTATGAATCAAACTCAGATGGTAAGTTTTATCATTTATTTAAACTTTTCTTGAGCTGCACATAAACAGGAACCTGAAACAGTGCCTTACCCACATAAAGGGGTTAAGTTCTCTCACCTAATAGAGAGACTGGGGAATTCAGGGAACCAGTGTTTTCTCTTTCCCATTTCACTGATCTGAGTGTATGATATTTAGCTTCATGGTTGTAGGATAGCCGCTATGCCAGTGGGCACTATGCGTGCATTCTAGCCAGAAAGAAGGGAAGGGCAAAGGACAAAATACCTGTGCCATCTGAATTAGTCCATTTTTAGAAGGAAGGCAATGGCTTTTTCTAGGAGTCTAATACAACCAATGTATATATCGAATATCATTTTACTTACGTCTCTTCGGTTGGCCCTATGCTTCTTAGCCATCCAACCTTGTTTTTGTTTTGTTTTGTTTTTTTTGCTGGGCACATTGCTTTCCCAAACAAAATCAAAATTTATTTTGCAAGGAAGAAGGGGAAAATGGTCCAAAATGATTAGTATAGTCAATGGAATGGGTTGAGGCGACGGTTGTACAAAAGTGGGCACGGCGCATCAGAACTCCTTGCAGAATTACAGATGAAGAATTAGCAAGGAAGATAGGAACCACATAATTGCCAACCATAGAATGTTTGGCCGGGGTTGCAGAACTACTGAACTGCAAGTTCAACTCTGTTTCTCTTAGGTTTCAATAGCTTGCTCATCACCCCCAGGCAGACTTCCTGCTTTCAGAGTAGAGCCTTCTTTATTTTAGCAGTATGGTTTGATGACATACATAACGTAGACATGGAATCTCCATGGAAATAAGACACCATGTAAAGAGTCTAGCCTCTGGAGGTGGAAAACCTAGGTCCAAATTGCAGTTTTGCCATTAATTAGCCATGTGATCCAGGGCAAGTTGTTTAGCTTTACTGGGCCTCAGTTTTCTTATCTGTCAAATGGTAACAGTATCTTTCTTGATAGATGAAATGAGTTAACACATGTGGAATATTTGGAATAGCACCTGCCACAGAGTAAGCACTTAGCAAATATTAGCTATTATTTAATTCAACACATTTATTTTAACTTTAAGAAAAAATATGTGATTTCTGGCATCTGAGAGTTCATCTATTTGGGAAGAAAGGTACTATGAAAATTCTTGAGAACAATTCTAAGACATATTTTAAGTAGCTGCATGGTTGGATAGTAACTATAAGGCCACTCTTGTTCTCTTTGCATTGTTTATCTTACTAGATGAACATAAGACTCCCTGAGTTTGGGCACGGACTCTTCTACCTTTTTGTATACACAGGGCTTAGCTTAGGCATCCTGTATGCAACAGACACTCCATACATATTTATTGATAATTATTATAGGAAATTGAGCTAACTAAAAGATCATTGTGGGTTGCAGTAAACAAACAAACAAAGACTCAATGAATTATGAGAGCTATTACCTGGAAGGAATTCCAAGAATCTATTTAGCAGGAGAGGGAAGAAAAGGTCATTCTGGCAAGGATGAGCAGGGCAGGGTGTGGTGGTATGCCACAGGGAAAGGACAACGGTCGAATGTGTATAGTGTATAGAGCTCATGGTGGACAACTGGCTTGTTTGACCTTGACATGGTGGGGTAGTGAAGGAACTGGTTTTACCAGCTGATTGAAGACTTTAAATATCTGCTGAATACTTTGGGCTATCAGATTTGATACGAGAGACAGAAAAAAACAATTTCAGATTCTTTCATAGGAAAACATGAAGAATATTGTATTTAAAGAAGATTAGTTAAACAGTGGAATGCATAATAAAATTTGCCAAAGAAAAATTAGAGGTAAGAAGGCCTGCTAGAAGATGATTAAAGTCCAGGGGGAGGTCTTGGGAGGGCAGCTTTTCTTCAAAGGCCTGAGATTAGATGTACAGTTTCAATTTCTTTTTGAGGGCATAATGGCAGCTTCAAAAGACATCCTAGTCTCCTCCTAAATTCCCTAAGGAATTCTAAGCATTTTTCTAAAGACTCAAAATCACTTAGGAAAGAATTACTCTTTCTAAATACAGAAAAATAAATTGAAAAGTAGGAAAAAATCATTTCCTAGTGTATATAAACTTTTTAAACCTAACTTCATTTTTAAAAGTTATTTATTTGCTGGATTTTTGTAGTGGTACTCTACTTTTTGATTTTTACTTTCAGAGCTTCAATTTTTGTTACCTGAAAATTCTTGAAAGGATTTTTGTATTCCTCTTTACTTAATGCATTTCATCTTTCTTACTAATCTGTTGTCCCTTGAAATAGGAAAATTGCTATATATTTTTTTCACCTTCTACATTGTTGATGACTTTAGTTAATACTTTAGCAATTCAGTGGAATCTCTTAGCACAAGATCTTCTAAAATTCTCTTATATGGTCTGGACAATTCAATAAATATTTACTGATTGGCTTATATTTGCTAAGCATTCTGCTCTTCCCTGGTTATATAGTGATGAATGGACTAGACATAATCCTGACCCTCATGGAATTCATTATCTATTATTAGACTGACAATAAAAATATAGAGATGAGTAATAAATTCTGATGTGTTATAAAGGAGTCGAACAAAATTCTGAGATCTAGAAGTGGGGGAATGTGGTAAAGTGTGAAAGGATTTGGACCTACTTCAATAGGGTGGTCACCTCTAAGAAAGTGTCATTGAGGCCGAAAAGATTTTTTAAAAAGGTACAGCCTTGTAAAAATTTGGCATACTTAAATATAGTGGTTGAAGAAGAACTATATTGAGGGTTTCATTGTAGGACAATTTATAAAGGCACAGACAGAGTTAAGGATAGTCAACAAGGGAACGTGAAATGCCTAGCTTAAAAACAGCAATGAATTGTTACCACCGCTTGTCCTGAAGGGGTCAGAACAGGAGGACTGCACATCATTCAGAATGAATATAGCTGTAGCTATAAGAGATGATGGGAAAAATAGGAACCATGGCTTTGAGAAGAGGAAAGCATCACTGTCAAATGCAGCCTAGCAGGAAAGTAGCCCAGAAAGTAAAATCCACTCTCAATCTCTTCTACAATATATGGAAATGCAACTTAAAGGACTTAATAAGCAAAACAATTTTTAAAAGAACAGAGTTGGAAGATTTGCCTTATTTTACTTCAAGACTGTCTATAAAGTTACATTAATAAAGATAGTGTGGTGTTAGTGAAACAGTATACATGTAGATCAATGGAACAAAATAGAAAGTCCAGGAAAAAACTCACATTGATTTTTAATAAAGGGGCTAAGACAATATGTGGGGAAATGCTAAATTTTCAACATATGATCTGAAATGACTTCTCTCTCTTTTTCTGTCTGTTTCTCTCTGCCTGTTTCTCTCTATCCTTTATTAACCTAGAGAGTGGGATAGACAGACAGAAACATGGGGAGAAACTAATTTTTCCTTATCTCTCAGCACACATAATAGATTATTTGGGGTGGATCATTGACTTAAACATAAAAATGTAAATAATAGGGGTACCTGGGTGGCTCAGTCAGTTAGGCTTCTGACTCTTGGTTTCGGCTCAGGTTGTGATCTCATGGGTCATGATCTATGGGTTCTGGGATTGAGCCCCCAGGCTCTACACTCAGTGGGAAGTCCGCTTGAGGATTCTCTCCCCCTGCCCCTCCCCTGATATACATGTGCTCATGTGCGCTCTCTCTCTCAAATAAATAAATAATCTTTAAAAAAAAATGTAAATGACAAACTTCTAAAAGAAAACATTAAATGAAAAATCTTTGTCTTCTGGTTGGCAAATCTCTTCAAATACAAAAAACAATGATTATAAAGAAAGGTTAAACTTCATCATAATTAAAGACTTCTGCTTATCAAAAGTCATCAGTAGGAAAACAAATAAGCAAGCCAAAGACTAAGATAAAATATTTGCAAAACATATGCCTGATGAAGAACTTCTATCTGGAATATACACAGAACTCTACAACCCAATAGTAAAAAATGCAACCAACCCAGTTAAAAACAGGTAGAGAATAGAATAGATCCTGCCCCAATGAAGATATACAAAAGACCAATAAGCACATGGAAAAGTGCTCAAAATTATTAGTCATCAGGAAACTACAAATGAAATCACAATGAGATCCAATTATATCCCCACCACAATGGCTGAAATTAAAAAGGAGTGACTAGTGCTCTCATACACTTGGTGGTAGCTTAAAATAGTACAACCACTTTGGAAAAATGCCTACTCTATGAAGCAGAAATTCAACTCTTAGATATTCATACAAAATCAATGAAAGGATATATTAACAAAACATTTATACAAAAATGTTTGTTAAAGCCTTATGCATAATAGCAAAAAACTGGAAAGAGTCCTGTATTCAAAAACAAACTGGAGCTCTATTCATACAATGGGAATACTACTCAGCAGTAAAAAGAATGAGCCACTGATCCAAGCACTAACGTGGATAAATCCTTAAACACATATGTTGTGTAAAGGAAGCTTTATACAAAGATTATATGTCATGAATTTTTAGAACAGATAAAACAAAATGTGATGATAATCTCCATAGCCCCTGGAGATGTTGACAGTGGAGATTGACTGGGAAGGGACATGGGGGAGCTTTCTGGAGTTATATTATTTTCTATGTCTTGATAGGGATTCAGGTTATTTGACTGTATGAATTTTCAAAACTCATAGAATGGCACACTTAAAATTTGTGTAATTCATGGTTTGTAAATTTTGCCTAAAATAAAACGTAAACATACATTAAACTCTAGTTAATGGTATGCATAGTGAAATGTTTAAGGATGGTGTATGCTGATGTCTACAACTAATTTGGAATTACATTAAAACACAAAGTGAATTGATAGGTAAGTAGAGGGATAGATTAATGGACAGACATGTAATACGTCAAAGTAGCAAAAAAAAACCAAACAAAACTTTTTTAGACAATGCAGGGCTTGAACTCATGACCTTGAGATCAAGACCTGAGCTGAGATCAAGAGTCAGAGGCTTAATTGACAGAGCCACCCAGGTACCCCAAAATAGCAGAATGCTAATTGTAGAATATCAGTGGTGGATATATGGTGATTATTATACTATTCTTTCAACTTTTCTGAATGTTTGAAAATTTTTATAATTAAATCTTGGGGCAAATTACAGGGGATAGTTGGAAGAACCTAAATACATACTTCCCTTCAGTTCTTCTTCTTTTTTAAAAAAAGATTTAATTAATTAATCTATTTATTTGAGAGAGAGAGCATGAGCAGCAGAGCGAGAGGGACAGGTAGACTCCATGCTGAGCACAGAGCTTGATGGGGGGCTCCATCCCATGACCCTGAGATCGTGACTGGAGTTGAAATCAAGAGTCCCCCCCCCCACAGCTCAATGGACTGAGCCACCCAGGCGCCCCTTCCCTTCCATTCTAACCTCACTTCCTACTTCACTTTAAGATGGCATATTAAAATTGAAATTATGAGAAAAGCAACCTCCTTAAGAATATTTAGTAATTTTTTTAGTGAAACATGCAAAATGACTCTCCCATTCCATGACTGACCTGCCTAGGGGACTATTTTTAACATATGGAATAGGTAATGGTAAAGTGGCCTAATTGTGTTTGAGCTGAATGTGTGTGCAGAATCTGAAAATGAGCCAAACCTGTCCGGTGTATTGAGAGCTGAAGCTATAGACAAACTCCTATGATTAACTGTATTAACTTCTTCAAATGCACAGCTTTTCAGGCAGAGCAAATCTTTGGGCCTAGAGGTATAGTTACTAGGCCGTAATGGTGCCCATATCTCCATCCCTTTTTGGTTTTCATGTCTCCCTGCCTGTTGCAGGTGATTGTTTTGTGGACTGGACTATTAAGTCTACATTTAATCTCTCGTGAATCTGGTACCACTTGATATAATTGCCCAGAACACCCAACGTTTTCTTTTCTTTTCTTTTTTTTTTTTATTTTAAAGATTTTATTTATTTATTCATGAGAGACAGAGAGAGAGAGAGAGGCAGAGGGAGAAGCAGGCTCCCAAGGAGCAGGAAGCCCAATGCGGGACTCGATCCCAGGACCCTGAGATCATGACCTGAGCCGAAAGCAGACGCCCAACCATCTGAGCCACCCAGGCACCCCACCCAACGTTTTCTTACTAGAAAATACATTTCCAATAATAATAAAGTTTTATGGGACACTGCTTGCGTTTTAACATTCAGATTCAGGTTTGCTGAGAGCAGCTTTTCTAGTCTGCCCTTGACGCTATCTGCAGTTTGTCTGTTTGCAGTGGCAAGAGGCCATTTCTCCGCTGCTGCTTTCTAGGAATTTGTTTTTCCCTCCAAAAAGTGAGCTTGGAAATGGAGCACATCATTTCCCTGAAAAAGATCATATTCGAGAGGTTATTGTGTTAAATGTTTTCATCCTCTCACACCATTTTTATTTATTTATCACACCACTGTTCTCTTGGGGAATGGGGCAAGGGACGTCGTGGAGGGGGGGAGGGGAGTGAGGTGCGGAAACACAGAAAGACAAAAGCAGCCCGGGAAACAAAGTGCTATCACTACTTCCAAAATTCACAGCACTTTCTGGAACTTTGTCAGGTGTCCTCTCCCTCTATTTTGCAGGTGGTTAGAGGCATCATTGGAGCCTAAAAAAGAAATGTTGCTACTGGAGATCAAAAGTTAAAAACACCATTCATTATTGATAGGCCTGGCTTCTGACAAAGAGCATCCTTTGGGTCAGAGATGAGTTAAGAAGCACTTAACAAATAAGCAGTCTCGCCGATTCTTTTTGCAGTTCTTGGTGGAACTAAAGAAGTAAAAAGAGAGGGGACTCTATTATCCAGATATGCAGGTCATTCATTTAAAAAAGGATGACTCTGTTATACAAAGCACTGCCTCATGACCAACCATTGCAAATAAAATGTTTTTTGAAAACATGATCACCTAAAAAGGGAGGTGGCCATTTGAGCCAAATGTGACATTCACATGTTAAGAAAAAAGGTATTTTTGTTCATCTTAACCTATGTCCCTTTGGGCCACTGTATTGAGAGAAAGCATTTTGAGTTCTTCCCACCCTGTATTCCTTTTGGCCGTTGTAGACAAATCTGAATTTCTCCTAAGTAGGTCACAAATAAGTTCCAATGCTGCTCGTTTCTATTTTAACAGCAGCGGAGGAACAGAAAAGCCCATCTCTTCTAGGGAGAGGTTTCTGGGTACCATTTAGAGCAACTGTAGGAATCCAGGCATGATGAGTTCTTGCTTTATTCTTTACCCCCCACATGAAAAGTTCTTCGCCCCCAGCTTTGCCTCAGGCCAAAGCCATAAGGCCATCGCCTCAAGCTCCTGATGAATCCTTGTAGACCTCTGTGGTCGGAGTTTCTCAGGCAAAGTCAGCCTAGAACAAATGCTTTTCACTTGATGTCTGCCTCTTGAAGGCTTTAGGGCAAAGATATCTCTTTGCAAAAACAGAAAAAAAATGTTGAAATTATGCTTCTATGGCCATATTTCCCTTCTTTCCCATTTGTGTATGTAGCATACACTAAATATTGTACCGCCTAGCAGGAAGTCAAATTCAAGCGCCCAATGTGTCTTAAATAAGAGGCATGTTCATTTAGAGATTGTGAGTGATGATTCAACATGAAAATCTGGGGGCAAAGAAATGATCCTGGGAGCCCGTGGGCAATCCTGGAGAATTGGCACACGGGCAGTCAGCAACCTGGCTTGCCTTCATTACCAGTGGGATGTTCGTTGCCTTTTTTCTCCTGTCTTTATTCATTTTTCAACAGCCTGCCACATGCAATATGCCAAATCTCATATAAAAAAAGCCCCTATGCACGCACGCACACATACGCACACAGACGCGTGCGCGCACGCATACACACACACACACACACACACACACTCACGCACTGGGACTAAAGAACCTTCAGCGGATTCCGGCATAGACAGTAAAAACAGCCATCTGCACTGAAGCTCAGGATTTATTCAGTTACACTTGCCCGAGTTATTTGTTTGGCTGTGCGATGTAAAGAGTTCTGTTTTATTGTTGGAACCTCTCATGCTGTCGAATTGTTTTCAAAACTCTTCCCCCAGATGCGTTTGTCATGTACCAACAGTGAGCAAGCACCACCAGCAAGGGAACACAAAAATGTGTGCGCATCAAATGGGCATGCAGATCTCTACCTAGGTCACTTGCCAGAATCAGGCTAAGGTTTCTGGTATTTCATGGAAAGGTTAAAAAAAAGTTTACAGGTTTAATGCCTGTGGCACACTGATCATTTTTCAAGGTTTTCAGGATTAAAGTATGTGAGATTCTTTGAAGCAAGTTGGAACAAGGGTGTTGGGAAGCATGAATGGCAGGTGGCTGATCTACAAAGTGTCATCCAGGTTCAAGCTTCTGGACATGATGTTATCAAAAGCCAACTCAGATTTCATGTTCGATCCCAAGGAGTCTCACAGTGCTATAATCAAGTCAGGGAGTGCAGCCAACTCTTCATTTAAAGTAAGGTTCTTTAGTATCATGTCTACTTTCTATTAAACTCCATAATTGCTCCCCCATAGTATTATTTGTGAAGGAGCTCAAATGCTCGTTAATATTTATGCCAAAGAAAGGGAAGATAGGATCATCACTGAGAAAGGTAAAATAATAATTCCAACATACGTAATTCTCTGATGCAAAGCCTCTGTTCTTACCTATGGCCATGATGTTGATAGACCTTAGGTCAAAATGGAATGATTTCATATTCTATCTCAGAATATAGTATTATATCACAATAAATCTATCACATGCAATCTTAAATTTAATGTACAAAGCATATAAAAAATCCACAAATTTTGTAATTGTCATGACCAGAGATGAATCTAATATTTTAGGTGCAAGCCTCATTTGCTATACACCTGTTGTAAAGGTTTCATACATAAACACAGATGGATATGTATGTATATATGTGTATGTTTCTATGACTATCTCTATATCTTACTTGGAAAGTTCATCACCTTGGTAATAGCTGGGCATGTTTTATCCCGACTCTAGTTTATGTTAATTATGAAAACTCTAGTTTTCCCCCCAGATATCTATCTGCATTTGAACATTTTAAACATCCTTTAAATTGTTTTGTTCAGAAACATGTTATTATATGAAAGAATCCAGCAGAAGACTACTTATAGTTTCTCCAAAAAATTTGTAAAATATTAAAAAGATACCTTCCTTCCTTCCTACCTACCTTCCTTCCCTTCCTTCCTTCTCTTGTTTCTTCCTTTCCTCCTTCCTTCCCAATGTCAATGCTTGGTTAGGATTTGAAAATAAACTGTGCTTTCACTGTTTTTAAAAAAGAATGCAAATGGAAATTCAAAAGGTATTACATAAAAGCATATCCAAATAAAACCCTGTATGAGACACATGAACATCAAAACTAATGCTCTAAATTGTAAAATCAGGCACAATGCCATGTTGATATGTGTTGTCATATAGGCAACTGACTGAAGTTTATCCTCTTGAGGTTTTTCCTTCCTGAATTATTACATGTCTAGATTCAGAAAGGAAAGAGATGTTGTGTCTTTCATTTATAAGTTGTACCTATAGGTGATATATTATAGATGACCTTATTACCTTTTTTTCCAGATGCTAGCCAGAGGACATGGGCAGGTTCTTTTTCTGGTTGTAACCTGAGAGGATTGGTTAGTTCTGGTGCTTGGTTCAAAAGCTCACTGTGGGTTCAAAGAGAAGCTTTTCGTTTTCAACATAATAGAAATCCAGGAATCTCTTGTTATTTCGGGGAAGGAAATGGGGAAAAAACCATCAGGAGCAGGTCTTAGTTCGGTATGGGTCCCTGGATGCCTCTCTGTTCCCTGTTTCCTCTTAGCATTTCCTTTTCCATTATGAATTTGAAACATGGTGGGTTATGTCTGGTCTTGCAAGAGTTTCTTAAGTCTGGCAGGAATTGGTGCCTGGAGGTTAACAGCCAGAAGTATCCCAGCCATGACTTTGGAGTCCTAGTAAACTGCTACAAATATTCAGTGACCTAGGACCTAGATTTGAGTGAGAATAGGATGCATACCATATCCATCTATGAATGCATTGCTTTGCATCTGTTCAGCTTTGCTTTCCTATGAGTAAAACAATGACCATTGCTAATTTATATGCTTTCTGAAAATATTGCTGTGTTGAGCATAAAATGTGATTTCTTTGTGTCATAACACTGCTGCCAAACAGATGCATAGTTTGCATATATCCGTGTAACATTTAAACCAAAAATTACAGTGAATTAGTTGTATTTTAGATAAGATTTAAATCAACGAAACTGGAGCAGTGGGATGGGTATTTGGAACGCAAAAAGACTTTCTCTTGTTGTTGTCTATATGGTTTGCTGTTTAATTTATACTTGAGCATCTACTGTGTAGTCCCTGACATTTATTCTCTCATTCAGAAACAATTACTAGATACCTACTATGGTCTAGACACCATGTTTGATGTTTGGGTTATAATGATGAATTTACAGTCAGAGAAATGTGGCAATACCAAGGGGATTCCAGGAAAAAAATAAAAACAAACCAAAACAAGATTAGGAAATTGACTTTTCACCGCACTAATAAATATTAAAACACTTGAAATTATTTGACAAATAGGGAAAGTTAAGGATTGGCTCCATAAATTCCTGCAAGTGTGGCAAGTATGTTTAAAGAGGGTATTTCATGTTTACAGAGAATGGCAGGAGGCTCAGGAGTCAGGTCGGTTGCAAATAAGAATTGGGTTTTGCGTAACAAATGTTTTGCCTTTAAAGCTAGCACAGAGTTTTTAAGGGAGAAGGTGAATTCTCCCTCCTTCATGGAGGAACTGAATGTTGAGCTACCTTCCTACTCTGTCTTCCATGATTTGGGTTTATCTGCAGTAGGTAGAGAGGATGGACCAGATGCCCCCCCCCCTTTGGTCCTTTCCAGCTTTTATGATTCTTTGATACACATGTTGGAGAACAGCTTCTGACAAAAAGTAACTTGCCATTGCCTGGTTCTTTAGGACCATTCTTTTCTACTTGGTCCAGAGTGAGGTGAGGCTTAGTCAGACAGGAAGGAGTTAAAAGTGACAGTAAATTTTATAAAGGGCACACACCAGTGCGCTGCAAGTGGGGACCTGACTCATCACACTACTCTCTCATTGAGTTATTCAAAGATTAAGCATGTTCTCAGAGGTAGTTCCTTTTTAGGGTGGCATTGCCCTCTGTGATGCCATAATTAAGGTTCTGTCACTGTTTCTCTTATAAACTCCTATTTTCTGAATTTGTAAGTTAAGGCTAAAAACTCCCTCTAGGCTGAAGCTTGGAAAGTGCAATCTGATCTTTGTACCTGTTGGGTTTTCGTTTTTGCTTTTGTTTTTGTTTTGGCTTCTGAAGGGGAAGAATAAGTCCAGCTGAGCTCAAAGAGGACCTGATGTGGAAAAAATTAGACTGAGGATTTCCCTTTCAGTTTCAACTCAGTTTTGCTTAGTGAACTTCCAGCTTACAGACTTTGAGCCTTAAAATCTCAGACATATGCCTTAGAGGACTATTTTGAAATAAACGAGGTCTCGGAGGTTATGTCTCCTCTTGACCATAATGTTTCACCAAGGATGCTCTAAAGAAAGGCTATGGCTTAAATAACTGGAAGTCCTTCCCTGGAATTAGTGTGTCTTTGCAATTAATTTCTTAGCCATTGTTGAGCTCTCCTGCTCATATAGCTTTATACCACACCTCGAGAAGTCTGGTCCAAAGTGCATCTATTGATGATGGTAAACAAACAGACCTGAAAGGTAATAAAAAGTAGCAAAAGAGAATCAATTTATACATATCTCATTTGGTTTGGATGGTAGGAAACTGGGAACACTGACTTCACTGAACACTGCATTCAAAAAGCCAAGAACAAGTGAAGTAGAAATAATGGCCTTAGTCCTCGTGATCATTGGGTCCAGGAAACAAAATAGGAATCAATTGAATTTCACTTGGTTTAAAGTAAATGATTTGATGTGTCTCTCAAAAAAAAAAAAAAATCATTCCCCCGCCGCCCCACCCCAGGCACTCAGAGAGTCTACATATAAGGAAAGAGAGTAAAATTCACAAGGGTGTGAAAACCTGAAAGGTAAACCTTCATTAATTCTTGCCTCTCGCATTTGTGTCTAGATGTGTCTGACCTCCTCCAGACCTAAAAATCCTCCACCAATATCAGCATTCTTATATCTTCCCCTTTTTCCCCCAGGTAGATATCTTCACCATTTAAAATGAATCCCCTTGCTTCTGATGCATTTGATTCTTTATTTTTTCACATACAACATAATATTCTTTGAAAGTAGATCTGATTTAAAAAAGCCAATACTTTTTTTTCTTTTTTTAATGCTAGAAGGGAGATGTTTTATGCTTCTTTGCTGTTCTCTTCTTTTCACTCCACATGAACAGGCTTACTGGGTTTATTTTTTATTCTCAGACCAACCCAATTTTATGTTAAGCTGGACAAATTTATTCAACTCCAGTTCAAGCACTGATTTAAAAAATAAATAAATAAAGCAAGGTCAGTCTAGCTTTGTTTTTTTTTTTATATTTTCTTTTATAATAAATTCTCCCTCAAATGATGCCTATGTGTATATTTTGACATAATCATGGGTACAAATGTGCAATGCCTGAAATCTAAAATGACATTGGAATATCTTTTCTTGCATTAGCCTTATTTTAGCATTCCTACAACAGGGGCTGGTTTGGAGAAATGCAGAGGCTTTCAGTTTATATGTACACCTCTGATTATTATTCCAGTACCTCGAGCTACAGATCCAATCTCGTATCATGATAGATGTGTCTCTCAGAGTTCAAAAGAAGTGTTGACAAAGAGAAGGGCTTTAAATAAGGCAACCAGGAGAGCCCAAGATGTAAAATTCAAAATCGAATGCCATCATGTTAAATGATGATCTAGTTTTCCTTTTGATTTCTGCAGCAACACCTGCAGTTTATTTGGGGTCTTCACATGTGGTGTCATGTAGGAAAACAGTGCTAGGAATCCGGAACCCCAGTGATGGTTACGGTCATGTTCTATCTTGCATTCTCTTCTAGTCAGTGACTTCGAGAAAGTCCAGTCCTGAGAGGACAGAGGGCTCATCACTTGAGGGGAAACCTATAAAGCAGCATGGGCTAAAGAGGAAGAAGAATTAGGCAAATGTGGAAGGAAAGGAAGAAAATGGGCCCATTGTTCTCATTTTATTTTAGGTATTTTGCCCTTTGAGGCACAGCCAGCAAGTCGCAGAGCAGAGATTTGGGTGCTGGTGTTGGTCTAGTTGGTTTGTAGAAAGTTCTCACAAGTGTAATGTCATCAAAGTAACTGCAGACACTGTCAATTGCTGAAGATTTTTCCACATTTAAACTTAAGAAGCAAAAACTAGTCACCTGGTTTCCTTGCACATATGACGTGTTTATAATAGAAATGTTTGGGATGTGACAGAAGTTAGTGGACTATTTTAGTCTCCTCCTTGGTTAAAAAAGGCAAAAAGAAAAGAATGAAAAGGAGAAGGTAGGTGAGGAAGGATCCATTCCTTTGAGATATGATACTGTGCTTTTGAGGGTCCAAGTTTGAAAGGAGAATACTCTTCATTAAGGTAATGTGTAATTGATTATTACCAGTGCTGTGCAAATTAAGAGATACTGACAGGTGTGGGTGTGGCCCAAGAGTCCCGTGGGATCCTACTGGGTCAAAGAACCACGGGTAGGGAAAAGTTGCCACACAGTAAGATGGAAAGAGGGAACCAAAGACCAATTTTGGTTTTGTTCTTGGATTTGCCTGAGGCTGGACTTGAGCACAGTTCTGGGAAATACTGCAAACAGTCCTTAAATTAAATACTCCTCGTTTCATACTCAGTCAATGAACTACTGATGGATCCAGAGCCTAGAGGTTAGAGCTCGGCTGTCATCTATGGACCATCCACATCTTCGCACCTGTTTTACTAAATGAGAGCATTTAATGGTGTCTAACACCTCTTTACCTTATAAAATGCATTGTACCAGAGGATAAGCCTATCTGTCCACTTCTAAGAACTCCAAGGTAAATCAGGTAATACCAGGTTTATATCTTCTTGCTATCAACATGCACAAACTGATAATGATTTTTATAACCCTAATTTGTGGGGTTTTTGTTTGTTTTGTTTTTTTTTTGGTCAGAATCCTGAATCAAGTTAAAACCATTTGCAAAACCTATTGTCACCTATTGGTTCCTTGGCATGGGTCACTAATTTTCTTCAGTAGTTTTCTTCAAAATGTGACAGTTAATGGTGTTTAGGGAGAAATCTGGCTAAAGAGAGCTTAAGGGGACTCTTTCCCTTGAAAATAAATATTTCCATTTATAATGTGCCTGAATTAAGTCTCAGGGGCAAAACCCCAGGATAGAAACCACAAGGCTTTTGTAGAATGTTTTTTCCCCTTATAGCTTTTGTTGTCATATACTGAAAAACTAAATTATAATCTCACATTTTCTTCCTCCCTCATTCTTCTTGCCTCTAACTTGTAGAGTTCTCAACTTGAGAACTTATTTTCCCCTTTCAAAATGTTCATTAAAACACAAATGACTTTCTCCCTTTTGATGTTGCCAGAGAAGCTGAAGCACTATGTAATTAAGCTTCTGTTTTAAAGTATTTCTCTCAACAAACACAGGCTTCCAGGACTAAGACTGCATAATAGATGTTATTAACTGTACGTATAAATAGGAAATGTGTCTTGCAAAGCATTATATTTGCTGAATGAGTTTGCCTTATTCCAAAGTCATCTCTTTACTAATGACTCATGAGTTTCCTTTCCATTATTTAAAAATAATGTAATCATAGGCTATTCTGTAATAATTTGACATATCTTGTATTCATATCTGAACCTATTAATTAGAGACAACATAGGTATTTATATGTGCCTTTATTATTCAAGGTAATCCCTTTAATCCTATTTAAATGGCCAGATAAAAATTAATCCCTTCAAACATCTTTATAAACAAACATTTAAATTCATCTGTTTTCATCTTTGTTCCCAGCACCTACCCTGAAAGCTTTCATGATTGAGGTTGATAGAAGCAGTAAACAAGCAATCTGGGAAGAGTAATATGCAAATTATTTTTCTTTGAAAATAAATAATACCCATTTACAAAAGAGTTCTCCCAGTCTACAGGGGTCTAAAATCACAGAGAATTATTTTAAAGAGTTTAGTAATGTCCTTAGAAATTAATGATGCAATCATTCTTAGGGCACAGGGTAGTTGTCGGGGTCCTTGACTCCTATTATGAAACTGTCTGTCTCATAAAATAAGCAGATGTCTATTTGAAGACTTTTTGGCCCAAGAGAATCAGGGCAGTACAAGGCTTTGAGGTTTCTCAGAGGGTTCTTTGGACCAGGCATTAACTAATGTAAAAATAACAGAGGGAAGCCATGTTGAAGGCAATTTTGGATACTTTTTCCGACACTGTGATCCACACACATGCTAGGTCACTGGAAACAGGAGAGGAAGCAATTGTTTTTCCCTGCTGTGAGCAATGGATTTGAACATGGCTCACACTGTTCTCATGCTGAGTTTTCTTTCCCTTTCCGTTCCCCATAACACAAGTGTAAACTGAGCTCATGCAAGTCCTTTGGGCACTAGAAATAACACAGCCTGTCCACAGATGAACTGATTATCTTATTTCATTCTTTTTCCTCTAGCATTATGCAGAAGCAATCAATTAAGTAATGATAACTTCTTTAAACCAGAGAGAACTGAAACATAACTGGTATTTATTTATTTTTTGAATATTTTTGTTATATAGAAAATTTGAGGAATATAGTAAAGTCAAAAAGAATAAAATAAAAATCATCAGTGATCCTAGAACTAAGAGATAACCATGTTTGTTACTCGTTTTATTTCCTCCCAGGCTTTAATATGGTTGCATAATTGGGATCATGCTATAGCAATGACATTCTGCCTTTTTGCATGTTATTAATAATTAGCTACATGACATCTCATCTCAAACATTTCTTCTTTTCACAGCCCGTGAATTGCCTCTCCCCACCCCAACATCTTTCTTTTGTTTTTCACTGAAGGTGGTATTTAAAATAATGGCTTGGTCCATTTTGGGGAGTTTTACTATTTTCTTAGATATCTCCCGTGTATACATGAAGTATACATGTTAATAAGCTTCTGTTTGTTTTTCTTTTGCTAATCTGTCTTTTATTCCAGGGGGTCTCAGCCAAAAATGGGGGGGTCGAGGGAAAATTATTTGTCCTTCCCTGCACAACACCTACCTGCCGGCAAAATGTCAGAGTAGAAGGACAAATTTAGGGGTTCCCCATACTGGTTTCTCTTGACCAAGAGGGAATGGAGTTTTGGGGAAATGTTTATAATCTCACAGAATTCATTCTCCTCCTCTACAAAGAGGTAATGAGGAGCTAAAAAATAAGTAATACAAAGATCTCTGAAAGAAAAGGATAATGTAGGGAGAGCTGTATTAAGAGGTCTCAGGAGGTTTAGTATATGGGCTTAGTATATGGGCCAAAATATATAAGTACTTAACATTGCTCATTTAAAAATTCTTGAAATAGCAAGTTTTTGGCTTCAGGCCTCTGAACGGAACTGGAGAAAGGATTTAAAACTCCAGGATATTCTCTTAGGAATGGGTGGGAGAGAATATCGCCCATGGAGATAAAGGACATTTCACAAATTTGGAGAAGTTAAAGCAAAGCCACAGTTCAATACCAAGTACACAGATAATCCCAGCGACATTCTCATATTCCAGTTATCTTATTCTTGCGTTACCATGAAATATTGGATTGGAGTTGGGAGTTACCTTGAGAAACCACATCTGAACCTGATAGAAAGGTCTGTGTGTCATCAAGGGATCCAAGACTTTATCTGGAAGCCATGCCTTTCTAGTGGAAGACTGTGGCAGAGACTGTTAGCTGCTCACCAAAACCCATTTCCTCTTCTTCCTATGACACAAATGGACCAGGTTTTCCAGTCTTCCCCAGTGTGGTGTGGCCATGTGACTGAGTTTTAGTCCACAGAATGTGCGTGGGAGGGATGTGAGCCACTTCTAAGCCTGCATACCCCAAATCATCTGACATTATCTTCTGAGCCCAGGTATCCTTGAAAGCCTGTTGCTGAAGATGGAGGGACCTCTGACAATCTGAGTCCCTGACTTGCTGTTTGGCTCAGACTTCTTCCACCATACCTCTCCAAACTGGAACCACCTTCAACCTTCCTGTGAGCAACAAATAAACTTCTGTTGTGTTTGGGCCATTATTCATTTTTGGATCTATTTGTTATAGCAGTTACCCACTCTACATAACTTAGGGAAGGTCTTGACAAATGGCAGAGAAGATGACCAGGCATCTCTAGGCTTCTTCACGTCTTAATTGCTCACAATCTCAGGTGAGGAGAGAGATCTGCTCTCTTTCAGTATTCTTAAATACCATGCAGGAAAGTTGCTGCCTTTTTAGGGTTTTATGTTCATTCCTAAAACGTGGATGGCCAACTCCCCTGCCCTCCAAAACCACATGGTATTGGTTGTCTATTAGAAAAAACAAATGTATTTCCTGAAGGAGGGAAAAGGATGCTAAGTAAGCAGAAATAATTTTGAACAGTATAATCTGAATGTACCAATATAGATTATTCTCTAGCCTATGTAGTATGATCACATTAGTGTAAACATTTTTTAAATGTGTGTGTGTGTGTGTGTCTGGGGCAGAAAATAAACTTAATTTTCCATCTATTGTCTGAAAATTTAAAACTATATACATTTATTACTTTATTTTTAAATATCAACAGTTATATTTTATGAGATGACATTGTGGGTCAATTTTTTCCTACTTTATAATTTTAAGAAAATTAATTTTAAAAACTCTGAAACAAGTGATATAGGACAATTTTCCTTACCTAACATAGTGAATGTGGCTTGTTTTGTCCTACTTCCAGTAAGAGGCTCAGATTATTTTGGAAATTATTGCTAATTATTAAATCACAATTTCTGCCATTATATATAAAATCCTTCAAAATTATTTATTTTACATTTAATTTTGTTTAATATATTTATAAATTTAATTCTAATTTAGTGAAATTAAAAATTAACTTAGTCCTTTATACTCTGACCTGTGTTTGTCCTTTGATTCACACTGTGTGATCATCAGGAACGTGTTTTTTGGGAATACAGTAATATATTTTCCGAGCCCTCTATTTGAGAATATTTTTTCATTGCCTTTATATGTGAAAAAAATAACTTGGCAGAGCATGGAATTCTTGGATCTCATCCTTTCCTACTCAAATCTCTCAAGATTTGTCCAACGTCTTCTGGAATTCAATAATGAAAAGAAAGCTAAGGCCGGGCTAATTTTTATTTCTTTGTAATTTTTTTCTTGCCTGATTGCTGAGAGGATTTTGTATTTACCATTGAAATTCACAATTGCTGCCAAGATATTTCTAGGTATCGGCTATTTTTCATATACAGTATTGCATCAATTATAAGATGCATTTTCCCATTTTAATGTATCTGAAATTAGGATGCACATTACGATCAATGGTTAGAAAGTCATTTTATGTCATAGTTTAATTGGCAGCATTTTTCATACTGAACCTGAAAATAATGGTATATTTTAGAATTGGTAGAATCTCAGATTTGATGAAATAATAAGCTAGAGTTGCTACCAATATATTCTGTTTGAATGTGTCCTTTCCCTGCCACTGCCTTGACTAATGAACATCATGTAATAACCACTGAGTGCATCTCTGTTACTGCCCTTTATCACATTCATCTCTTTAACCTACTTCTCTGG
The DNA here is from genome assembly GCF_054177405.1 of Leptonychotes weddellii. Classification (NCBI taxonomy): domain Eukaryota; kingdom Metazoa; phylum Chordata; class Mammalia; order Carnivora; family Phocidae; genus Leptonychotes; species Leptonychotes weddellii. The sequence goes on along the minus strand of NC_138377.1, from coordinate 70,034,323 downwards.
CCTTTCCTGTGCCATATGTGAATGTTAATTTTACCATTGTATCCTTTACTTCCCTGAATACATTTTTATGTAACATAACTATTTTATTGAGATATTTCTAAAATTAGTGTTTTAATAAATTTTAATATTTTTAAAAAAGTAAAATGATACTGGCACATGGTAAAATTTCCATATAGTACTCAGGGTATATTATATTAGCATAATATAATCTTGACATACATAAATATGACACATTCTTTTTGACTATTGTATACTCCTAATTTATTTATAATACTTTATTTAGCCATTTCCTCGAAATGGACATTGAATTGTGTCTAGCATTTTGTTATTATAGACAATGCTACAATAAACATCCTTGTACATAGGTTTTTTCATTTCCATAGGGGATAACTACAAAATGATTTCTAGAAGTGAATTCATGGGTCAAAAAATAGTGTGTATTTTAAATTTACATAGATGGTGCCAATTGCCCTCCAATGAGTTTATGACAATTTTTGTTTCTGGCAATGGTCTTTGAACAAGCCTTTTATCCCTGTTACTTGCCAGCATTATATATTACCGAACTTGTTGTTTTTTCCCAAATTGAATTTGGGAAACACTATCTAAGGAGTTTTAAGACCCATTTCCTTAATTCTAAGGGGGAGAGTTTGAGCAATTCTCAAGAATTTCTAATCCATTGTTATTTGTTCATATTCATTATGTTCACATTTTTTTCTTCTTATTTTTACAGAGATATGTTGTTCTATAACTGTTACAGTTCCTTTTCTGCTTATGTAACTTGAATCCATCTAAAACATATTTTAGTATAAAGAGCTAGATAGAGATTTAGCTTTGTTTTTTAATAACATAAAATGGGCATTCTAACATCATTTAATTAAATAATCACTCTTTCCCCACTGTCCTGATTTAAAATGTCATATTAATTATAATCTAATATTGAATAATGCATTTTTCCTACTTCTAAACTCTCTGTTCTCCTCAATTGATATGCTGTATATTTCTGGATAAACATCAGTTCTAATTTCTATAGCTTTAGAATATGTTTTATTATTTTGTATGAATGTTCTACTTAGATTCTCCACCCCTCCAAGCCCCACAGTTTTCATGACTGCTATCAGGCACCTCTTTTCCCTCCAATAATCACATTGATATTTACATTGAAATTACACTTGATTTATAGGTTCATTTATGGAGAATTTCATCCATACAGTATTAATTCATATATTTAAAACCAAGTTTTATCTTCTGGTTTCTCACCTCTTTTAGGTCCTTTAACAGTTTAAAATAGTTTTTTCCAAACAAGTCAGTATTTCTTGTTTTATTTATCTCTAGTCACTTTGGGTTTTTTTTGTTACTTGTTAAAATGTGTTATTTCCTATCCTTCTATTTTCTAACTCAATTGTGTATGGGAAAGCTATTGATCTTTGTATTCACCTTGCTGAATTATTATTATGCTTTACTTTTTTTTTATTTGATTCTTTTGGAGATTCTATGTATGTAATCATATTATTGGCATATAAGAATAATTTTGCCCCCTCTATTCCAATATGTATAGCTCATGTATTTCCTTTTGTTCTGATTGGCCAGGATTTGTTCCAATTGGTTAGTATATGACTCACACGGTTTTTAAAGATATTTTGCATGTCACTCCTGTTGTACGACAGTTTCCTTTTCCTCATCAGAATAGAAGGTATATGTGGTTCACAGTGAAACCTTATCATTTTAATGCACTTCATGTCATGATTTAGTATATATTTCTTTTGTTTTCATTAGCTGCCTCCAAGTTGATTGCTCCTTGACTTTGACATTCTCTCCATCTGCTTCTTTCAAAAATGGCTCATCTGAAGGCTTTCCCCTAGGGTTTGCTTCACCCTGTACTTTACATTTTAGTAAAATTTTAATATTTTAAAAAATAAAACAATATTTGCATTTGGTAAAATTCTCATATAGTACCAAGGGTGTATGTTAGCATGATGTAACCTTGACATACACAAATCTGCTACATTCTTTTTAACTATTGTGTATTTATAATACTTCATTTAGCTACTCCTTTATAAAAATGTGTGGAAAAGCATTGTTTAGACCAACTCGTGTGTTATTTTTATTTTTTAAAAATATTTTATTTATTTATTTGAGAGACACAGAGATAGCAAGAGAGCACCAGTGGGGAGGAGAGGGAGAAGCAGACTCCCCACTGAGCAGGGAGGCTCACACAGGCCTTGATCCCAGGACCCTGAGATCATGACCTGAGCCAAAGGCAGATGCTTAACTGACTGAGCCACCCAGGGGCCCCTAGACCAACTTGTGTATTGCCCACACCATCAGATGTGACTGTTCTCACTCTGACACAGCTGCTTAGGGCTTTTGCTAATTTGACATCTAGAAGCTTTAAGAAACACTGCATCCTCTAGGAGAACTATAGAACTTTGCACATGATCTCAGGGCTCTTCTCTGATTTCATCTTAAATTCATTGTATTTGCAAGCTTTTTTTTTTTTTTTTTTAAATAACCTGAGACCCGGGGTTGTGACTGTGTCTTGGTTTCATGAGGATGGAGATTATTGTTTTTATCTTTTTATTTTTTTTGCTATGAGTGATAGAAGTGAGGGGAAACTGAAATGATGTCACAACCCTCATTCCTTATGCAGCTGGTTTGCTTTATACTTTATCTTTTAATAACACTCTCTTTCATCTTATCTTGTGTGATAAAGTTTATGTTTTCATATGTTTTATTGAGAACAAAGCAATGCATTCTAAAATAGAGGTATTCTTCATTTTTCTTATTTATTTAAAAATAATTTTTATAGGTTTCATTCCCTCTACCTCATTAGACCAATTTTTCTTTTCTTCTACGTTACAGATTTTTAAAAATGTATAATCGCTCTCTAGTTTGTTGTTTGCTTTGCTTATACTTGAAAGCAGGAAGAATTTGCCAGGTCTTGCCAAACAACAGACTGTCTATAATCTCTTTGATATTTTTATGATTAATGTGGGGATGGGGTGGGGTGTTAGGATACACTGTTCAGGATTTTTGCTGGAAATAACATGATGTTCATAGCCCCCAGCTAAATGTGAAGTCTGGCAAGCATTTATCTAATGCAGCTTGGCTGGTTTGAGGTGAGATTAACTTTGCTGTTGAGTGTGGTATATGTCTTTCTCTTTACTAGTTGGGTCTCTAGCTGTTTGCATACCAAAGTTCTCTAGCAATTTATAATTTTTAATTTTCAGAAGCAAAAATTGGACTATTTGCTCGAGTTGTCCTTGTAGAGAGTAGTTTAGCGTCAGGCGAGCCAACTCACCATTTTAACATTCACATCATAGAAGATCTTGATGGTTCGTTGTAGTCCAAAGTAAGGCCAGTGAAATGCAAAACAACTGCCATAACTTTTTGTGGTTGTTGGTATAAATGGCTGGCCTTGAAAAGGAATCCCATTGTTTTATAAATCATTTTAATCCTGCATTTATGGAATTATTAAAGTTTTGAAAGGCTGATATATTTTATTTAATTTCATGGGGGAAATTATAGGCTAACTTGGTGTTTAAAAAAATATGACTATTTGGGGCGGCTGGGTGGCTCAGCCAGTTAGGCGTCTGCCTTCGGCTCAGCTCATGATCCGGGGTCCTGGGATCGAGCCCCATGTTGGACTCCCTGCTCAGCCTGTTTCTCCCTCTACCTCTGCCCCTCCTCCCCAGCTCATTCTCTCTCTGTCTCTCTCTCTCTCAAATAAATAAATAAAATCTTTAAAAAAAATGTTACTATTCAAAGACTTGGACATTTTTTTCCTCCTGAGTAGCATGATTTTTTTCTCACAAACTTCTTGAAGAATTTCTGTTTATTCAGAAATGAATTATCTGGTTTCTTTCTTGCCTCAGTTTTCTGCCTCCTGAGTTTGTTAATAGTCCTTTAACTATTGTACTGTTGTGTAATTCGAATTTACATCTGGGTTGGGCAAAGGAAGCAAGAAGAGAGGGATCTGGAGTCATTGCTCTCACATACTGATTTATGGTCTTGCATTTATCTCACCAACAGTTTGGAAAATTTGGACCAATTTCTCTACTACTAAGAATAATAAAAGGATCCTCTTATGTTTGGTGGTGATATTTCTATTTCTCAGCAATTATAATACTTTCATCTGGGCTTTGAGATGTTAAAATCATTTACAGAAGTATCAGAACTGGTGCACAAATATATTCAACATAACTCTCCTTTTAAATGGAAATTTTCATAACAGTTGAGTTTGTGCCTAATTTGATTCTCTGTCAAATGCCTGTGGTTTAGGGTAATCCATGCCAGGCTTATACCTGTATTTTCCCAAGTAATCAAACATTGTTTGAATGTGCAAGTTAGTCTAATTCTATATTCATTCCCTGAACTATAATGTCATTCTGAGGAACGCTAATGTAAAGGATGCCCTCCCAATGCCTCCCTACCTCTGAGAATTGGATCCGAACATGACATTCAACCTCTGTCCACACAGGCAAAATGGAGTGCAGAACTGAATTAATTAGCCAGATATTTCAGATAAAACTAATCCACTATTGAGAAAGTAGGAGTTTGAGGCTAGAATTTTCTTTCTTTCTTTTCTTTTTTTTTTTTCAAATTGGCTAAATTTAGCAGATAGCTAACTGCTCAACTCGCCAGATAATTGGCAGCTCCTCTTTGTGGATGTAGGTGTCTAGTCTCAGTCTTTTAAGTATTCAAATTCTTGGAATAAAATCCTATTAGAACTAGAGTTACTCTTTCCAAAAACTCTATTCTCACTGAATTTAAACTTTTCTACCTCTGACAGGTCAATCCTCTTTCCTTTCAGTATTACCTAATTCAGTAAGAAAGGCTAAGTTGATATTTAAAGTCACCTCCCTAAAATGCCTCTCACAATTATAACCAAAAAAAAAAAGAAGAGAAAAGAGGAGAAAAGAAAGAAAAAAAATCTTATTTTTTTTCTTTCAAAATTTTATTTAAATTCAAGTTAATTAACATACAGTGTAGTATTAGTTTCAGGGGTAGAATTTAGTGATTCATCAGTTGCATATCACACCCAGTGCTCATTATATCAAGTGCTCCTTAATATCCATCATCCACTTACCCCATCTCCCCCACTCACCTACCCTCCAGCAACCTTCAGTTTGTTTCCTAGAGTTAAGAGTCTCTTATGGTTTGCCTCCCTCTCTGGTTTTTGTTGTTGTTTTTGTTTTAATTTTAAAGCCGACCTTCTTCTTTCTTTCCTAGGTAGATAATTCCAACATCTATGAACTTCATCATTGGTAAGGTATATGAAGGAAAACCATTCTCTTTTCTAAGTAAGCCACACAAGTTAAATTTTTCTTGGGATTAAAAATGATCAGGTGGACATTTTAAAACATGCCTGCAGTTAGTCACTGAGATTATAAAGAAAATATAATGTTGGTTAATAATGAAGAGACGTCCCATGTTTCCAAAATATTTACCATTTAACAAGGGTTCAAGCCCAAATGGCATACAGCTCAAGAATAGTCTCACAAATCCCATATTTGCCAGACTAATTTGAGGGGCAACACATGGACAATGGGTGAGATTAATCATATCTCATGGACTGGAGCAAAAAAACCTTGGGAAATGGTCTTTAAAGGCATGTAGCTTTCCTGACCAAAAAAAAAGGAAGCAATTCTCTGTAATGGGCAGGGAGGGGCATGTCAAATATAACATTTAGGAAAGAAGGAGGGCAGCTAGGCTATGTGAAGTCACAGAAAACAGAGTTAGTCTGAAACAATAGGTTTGACCTTTGGGAAAATAAGGGAATTAGACAAAGAGGTCAGGAGGAGATGCTATCATGACTTTTTAATTCACCTGGGTTTTCTGGTGGATTTAAGGCACACATTTCCGAGGTGTCCATTGAGCTGCATGGCCTTGCCACTTCCAGGACGCTGACATAAAAAGAACAGAAGGTGCTAAAGTAAAATTTACACTGATCTGGTCATAAATGCCTAAATGACAATTCCTTGGGATTCATGTTTTCTTCCTCTCTCGGGTCAACTTAAAACTAAGACACTCTATCTTAATTTCTTTATGGTATAAAACTATCCAGAAATGAATATCCCGGGACCCTCTTTCAGCCAATAGCCAACAGAGCAGCAAATTTGTTCAAAGATACCTTTCTTACATGATACATGCTTAGCATCAAACACCCTGAGAAGGACCATGAAAATCAGTGTAGCTTTTGAGAGGAAATGATCTGCCAACATTTTTGTATATCAGATATTAAAAAGAGAAAAACTATTTTCTGTAAGAGCAGCTATAAAGCAAGTAACAAGAAATTTGTATATTTAATTTAATATACAAATATAAACTAAAATGTCATGGCATATTTGAATGGCAGTAAAGTTAAATTTTTTTTTTGACAAAATAAAGACACACTCCTATATCCATAGAGGACACAAAGCTTAGTGATGAGGTCTTCTTAAATCATTGTAGCGTTAGGTTTTTAACTCCAGAAATGCTACAAGAATCTGGCTCTATTCATTTATTCCATGTGCAACTACTATGTTTAAAATGCTGGGAGGAAACCAAGGTGAATCATCTACAAATCCTGCTCTCAGGAGACCTCCATATTAGTAGTCAAGTGAAAGTAAAAATAACTGGGAGGTATTTAAGTGCTGCAAGAAAGTACCTGGGACTGGGGATTAGAATATGTGTAACAGGCAATCATTTCTTTCAGCTGGGTAGATTCCAGGCAATATAATGATGGAAGTGAAATTTCAGCTACACTTTGAATATTAAGTAGCTTTTAATCAAACAAATGGAACCGAAATCGCCTCCAGGCTGAGGGAACCAGTGTGTCTATTGGCTTCTTTCCTGTTTACCATCATAAGTATAGTACTTGGCACATAGTAGGTGTTGAACAAATATTTATAGACTGACTGACTGAATAAAGTAAATGGTTTACTTAGCAAGAGCATAATGGTTGGAGAAGGGAGATGAAGAACACAAGGTGGGAAATATAGGCCTTGCATGATATCCCAACAAAGATAGTTGGATTTCATTTTCCAGTCATTGAAGGTTTGTATTTTTTAATTATGTCATTTAAGCAATTGGACATGAGCAACAGTGGCTTTAAAACTGTCTTCTTGGGGCGCCTGGGTGGCTTGGTCTGTTAAGGGTCTGCCTTTGGCTCAGGTCATGATCCCAGGGTCCTGGGATCTAGTCCCGCATGGGGCTCCCTCCTCAGCGGGGAGCATGCTTCTCCCTCTTCCCCTCCCTCTGCCTGCCGCTCCCCCTGCTTGTGTTCTCTCTCTGTCTTTCTGTCAAATAAATAAATAAAATCTTTTTAAAAAATTTAAAAACTGTCTTCTTTACATGGTGGGAGTTTGTGTGTAGATAAAGGGGAAACATTGACAATAAGGGAAAGAAGATTCCTCTCTGATGGATAAACTATAAAACAATTACACAGAGAATCAGATTTGATTCTGATTCTCTGTGTAATCACTTTCTGTAGAAGAGGGAGTCTCGGGCAGCAGATTTTAAATATTCCTCTTCCATGGGCAAATATTTTCACATTACAGAGCCTGACTTGATATGATGTGTTTGAACACTCACGACACAGATTTTCAACCAAAGCCGATACTGTCATTAAATTTGTGTTTTTATGTCTTTGTTTGCCAAGTAGACTACACACTTCTAGAGGTCAGGGAATCCATCTTGGTTGACTTGGTATCTCATGTGTCTTCACATGCTTGGTGTTCAAAGTCTGTGGAACAACTAATTGAATAATAGACTTCCCATATTCCAATTTTCTGATGGCCTGCATACCTAGGAACAGAGAGTTGCTAAGTCAGCTAAAGGATTAGTCATGCCGCCAAGAAAAGAAGTTGGGTCTACGTGTTCGTCTCAGTGAACTCTGTTGATTACATCTTCCCATGACCAGTAATTCCTTTCTCCCCTTGCTGACAAAATCAGATTTCGGAGCTTGCACAAATCAGAGGACCAGACCCTGGCTTATAACAACTTTGCAAGGTAAATGCCATCTTGTGTGTAAGGGAGGAAGCATTGTCCAATGACATCTTGATCTCATCACACCTGACCTCCCAAAGGATTCATATTAGAGATAGTGATTATTTTTATGTTAAATGAGAATAGAATAATAAACAAAGGTAGCTGAGTTCCAGAAGGAACAGCCAAGGCTAAGTAGAAACAAGACCTTTCCAACAATTGTCATGCACTTTTACCATATTCTGAGTTTCACTTTTGGAGATGTTAAGAAACTGTCTTTTGGCCTGTAAGGATTTGAATAACCTAAAGGACCTGGGGGAGGCATGGTCTATGCTTGCTCTTTAATTCCATGACACAGTAATTTTTTTCCCCACCTAATTTGCTTTTTGTGCTTTACGAAAGAATGAAGGCAAGCTTTACAAATGCATTAAACAGCAAAACAGATGACAGCTTTAGTATAGGCCCCATTAGCCATGTCAGTATAAGCACATACACTGAGAAAAGAGAGCATTTTATTAAATATCACCTGAAGACAGCAGAATAGAAAACAGCAGAAAGAAAAATGGTCACTGAAAAATTTAGTGCTGAGGAGCACACACTATATTTTTTACCACTTGCCATATTTACTGAAAAATCAATGGCAGATCCCCCATAGTGTGACTGTGATGTGGCAAACTCTTATTAAAGGTTAACATCCTATTACACCAGTTCGTTTGTGCAAAACTTTCTGCTGGATTGGCAAATATTAGTAGCATTGTCAGGAAACAATAGCTAGGGTCTTCCAAGGATGAGATGGAAAGGGGCATGTTTGAGAATGATGATATTTAATTATCGCTTTTATTTTGTGTAAATATTATACTCAACAAAAGATTTAAGACTACTTAACAAAATGTACATAATCCAACAAGATGGAATTAACATTTAAAATAGATGAAGGAATGCGGTAAAGGACAAGAATATTAGAAAGATAATAAGAAATCAGAGTTGAGACTAGTATATGCATCAGATGTTGGGAGTTTTTTATTCTTGAGTGAATTGGGCCATGCATGTGCCTCTAAAATTTTGAGCAGCCAGCTTAAAGAAGACCTGATCAGCTTTATGATTCACAGTGTTTAATGAGATAAAAAACAAGCCAGGTCATTGCTCATGAATATTCTAATTTTTTCCCATTCTATGCCCAGAGATAAATTTCTCTTGTGGATTCTCAGAGAGAGCACTGGAACATGGGAGACTATATTCTTATAGTACTTTTACAATGAGCTTACTTATAATTTTCTACTACATAGCCTGGTAGAATTATACCCCAAAGCAACAAAGTAATAAATCTTTAGGGAACTAATAGAATGTGCTTGAGGGGTGATGCTTCCTGCTGGAACGGTATAATGAAAGACAGATTTTAAAGTATACTAAGGACTGGATGGGTTCTGCATCCTCTTGAGGCTCGCTCTCTCTCTCCCTCTCTCTTATTTTTCTTATTTTCTTTTTTATTTGAGCTTGAGATTTTTAAGTACTTGGCCTAGGTAACTGGCTAGCCTGGCTGAGCCATATGCTTCAACTGTTAGTCCCGCTGGAAGTAGGATTAACATACGTCTGTGAAAATTGAGGAGTGACAGAAACATGTACCTGAATAGACCTTTCTGCCTCCCCACAGTGGTGACCCCAGGCTGTGCCAACACTTTCCCTCAATAAGAACAGTCCCTTTAAGGAAATGGAGAAACATCTTGGCCACGATGTTCAGAGAGAACCAAATTCATTTGGCAGCATCATGTCAGGGAGTAAATAAAAACTGATTTATGTTCTCATAAAATTTTCAGTGTGAACTGACAAAGACAAATCAAATAGAAATAACTCCAATCTCTGAAATTTAAGTATGAAAATTGATAGCACAAACTCATCCCAGGAAAGTAGAATTTCAGAAATTAAGAACCATGGGTATGAAAATATCAGGGAAGAAAACATACTCAAGCCTCCATCACCATCTACTTGTCCTTCCTCTGTGCACCTGAAACAGCCATGTTGGATCCTCAGATTTGTTTGCCTTATAATATCCACCATGGAACATTTCATCCACCTGTGATGAAATGATTCCATTTGATTTATGTCTTTACAGCATTAGTATCAATTCTGTTTGTCTAATATGGTAGGGAAGTCAATATTGGTTGAATGAATTAATACTTTTTAAGCCCCGTTTACGTAAGTAAAAATCACTTTGCTAGTTTAGGAATAGCCAACGTTTAATTCATAAATTGGTTAACTAATGAAATATTATATTTGCCTTATAGATTTAGGATTGGGATCAGACAGGAAGAAAACTTAGGGGAGTATTTGACAAGTATAAGAGTCAAAAAGTTGATAGGAAAAAAAACCTAACAGTAAATAATTTTTCCTATTTTTGCTCATCATTTTTCACATATTTGAAACAAAACAGAACAACCACAACTAAAACCTCTTAGTCACACCCTTTTACAATATGTGCCATCCGGCATTTAATATTTGGTCAGTGAAGACGAGAACCTTGAATTTTGATGCTAGTCTAGCATTGTCGGTGTGGATGTGGCTTCCAAGCCCAGAAACAAGGCTCGGCTGCGGAGAGTGGGGTAGAGCGTTCGGCTCCGTAGGTGACGTCTGGATCTGGGTCTGGGAATTAGGCACATTTGCCCTGATTCTTGGCTGGTAAATGGGTATCCTCCCGACAGTTTCAAAGTGGTTCTGGCCCTGTTTAACTTCTCTCCCTGTAGGGGGCTAATCTCATAAAGATTTCAGCCACACAAGCAACAGTGTCTGGGGTGTAATGATTGCTTTGAAGTTTGTTTGCTCGCCAGTGCATTTAAAGCGTTTAAATGTTCCAGGAATAGGATTAGATGCCCCAGTGAATTCATTTCATTTACCCCCAGCAGTGGTTTCCCCGATGCTACGCGAGGTTTACATGGTATCAATTTAGAGGCATGCTGCTTTTGAAGATTTTCCCTTTCACCCTCTCAATTTTCTACCTCTCTCAAGGTCTTGCCTAGAAAAATATGAGGGGTCAGGGCTCAATAGAAAGGGGCATTATTGTTATGCCTTTAGGGCATGCTAAAGATAATTTTCTGAATCATCTTCTGAAGTGTTGTTAGCTTAAAAGGGAGAAAGAAGAAAATGAGAACAAAATTAAGGCTACTTTAAACTTGTGCAAAAATTAAACCACCGCATAGTCCCAACCTCTGGGTCTGTCATGCCTTTTGGAAGTGGAGAATTTTGAACCCAAATCAGTGCACTAGCTATGTAGCCGGATCCTCGCAGATCGCCTTTTTCTTCTTTACCCTTTTGAGCTACAGTGACATATATCTTCAAACAACACACATACTGTCTTTGAAAATAGTTGACTTGCAGTGGACCCTCCATGCCTAGCATTTCTTTTATGCTGAATCATGGCACACCGATTCACCATACAAGAAAACATAGATTTAACCTCTCTCTCTATGTACATGGAAGGAAAAAAGTTCTCCTCAGCTACTGTGTCCACTGCCAATGACCTCTGGGACCAGCAAGAATCACTATGGAGGATATTTATTATTCTACATGTGGAAAATTTTCACGGAAAAGATCTTTATGGTGTAGGAGTATATTATTATTTTTCACCATCTGCACTCTCCTAGGTAGCTCAAATGATACATTGTGGCTAAAGTAAAATTTTGATATCACAAAAATTGGGGGGGATATTAAACCAGCACTTGTCAGATAGATTCAGTTGTGCTTCTGCTCTCCTTAGAGGGTGGATGTATTTCTGAGGTATTTTGGTTGCTGTTAATTTTTTTCTTAAAAACAAATTAGAAGTAAAACATACTCATTTTAGAAAAATTGAAAAAAATAGGAGGTTATAAAGAAAAAAATAAAAATGACAGGTACATTTCCACAATGTGGTTATAACCACAATTAAGATACTGAGATATTTCCTATTTTTCTCTATGTATATGTTTCCATAATTATGATCATGCTATAAATAAATGCTTTCTTCATGTAGGTTATATCATAAGCATTTTCTTATGTCATTAAAATTATTATTCAATGTAATTTTAATGACTGAAGAATATTTCATTAGATGAATATACCATAGTTTCTTTCAGTTTTCCTTTTTCGTTGTTGTTAGACATCTAGAATTTTCCCAACCTCTCGGTATCTAGTTTCTATGTAATTAGAAATATTTCTAATGATTTTATTGGGATGAATTTCTACAACTGGAATTACTGGGCCAAAAATTCTGAACATTTTAAGGATCCTGATATATATTGTCAAATTGTTTTTCAGAAATGCCCTATCAAATTGTGAGAAGCTTGTTGTTTAAAAATGTGCTTATTAGCCTTTTTTTCATGTTCCTTGCCCAAACCCCAGTCATTGCCTATTTTTTTTTCTTTGAGGATGTTTGTGTTAGTCTTAATGATTTTTTTTTAAAGCTCATCATATTAGGGATATTATCTTTTTCTGTGTTTGTTATAAATATATTTCCCCAGGCTGAGAATTATTGGATTTTGCATCTCCCATCACATTCTTATCTTGCTGCCATAGCCTCTGAATAAACTTGTTTAAATGACAGATGTTCGGACTTACATAGATTATTAATATAAAAAATAATTTTGTACTTAGAAATTATTAGTTACTGTTTCAGTGTTATGGAGAACCAATCACAAGATTGTTAAAGGTATGACAAAACATTTTCTAAGGGAACCAGATACATTTTAACTAATTTGGCCTTTACTAGATGCTCATGCTTCTTCCATTTTCCCCCCTCACCCCTCACCCCCCATTACTACCTTATCTCTGTTGTTCCCTGAAGGAGAAAACTTACTTTTCTTTCTTTATTGTTTTTTTTTTTTTTTAAAGTAGAGTGAGCAATCAATTGATCTTCTTTTCCCACTGTCTGGTTAGATTACCTAGGGACCTGCAGCAGATCTTTTACAGTATGGTTTGCTTACCCACACACAAAAAGCTCTGCATGCAGACACTGCTAATATCACTCTGCTTGATCCTATTTTAAGGGACTTGCAGCCTTCCATACTTAGTGTTACGGTGCATAATCAACCAAGCAACGTGGCTTGATACTCTGTATTCTGATCACACTTTTGTTTAGTTCATTAATCTTTGTGGAGATACATCTCTAGATATTTTATTCATTATGCCAACAGTGAATTGGTATCATCTCTCACTGTAGTTATTTTAGAGTTATTATATGCTTAAAGAATATTCTAAACAGTGGCCAGTTTTAATTTTTTTTTTTTTGATGACCCAAGAGAAGTAAGATGGAACTACTTTTGGCCTTGAATTTAGAATTTCTCTTTTCCCATAGTCTACACCAATTCATGATCAAGATATATTGTATCCTCACTTGAAAACTGGACTTGGCATTTTTGTTGGGCACTTATAGAGAATGAATAATGGACAACATAGAATAGATGCTCAGATACCAGACAATTAGAAATATCTGTTGGCCTCTCCTGTTGTTATTTATTTTCAATGCTTTTTAAAAAATGATTATAATATGCTCATTTACACAATTACAGAAGTACATTAAGTTTTTGAGGGGGGGGAGTAAAAAGGCTTATTCCATGGCAGGACCTATGGGAGAGATTATGGAGGTCTTCAACTGTACACGCTGAAGGAACAAACACCACTTAAGCTAAGCTCTGCTTCCTAAACAAGTATTTAATCTCCTCATTAAAGATATATGAAACTAAAAATCAATGAGCTCCGGTGGTTAGAGCTTTTTAGTGGAACTAATGGATACACCTTGTCTAACATTAGAAACTTCACTTGTGGTTTACAGCTGTACATGAGGAGAAAACATGAATCTAGAAATAAGGTCTCTGGCCAGAGTAATAATTGGGCTGTGAGTTCTGGATATGCAGGCCTCATAAATATATAACATATGGAATAATGTATTGCCAGTTCACATTCTCTCACATTAAATAGATATAGTGAACTCTTACTATAAAGCTCAAGATTAAAGTCGGCAAAATTCTGCTTGGATACATGCCTTATTGAGCCCCATTAGAAAGGCTCTTAACTGTGTAAATTTAAACCTCTGACATGCTGACATCATGAACTATTTAAACTGAAAAATATTCCACAAGACTTATTTGGAGATATAAAAAACAGACTTCCTTTTGCCGGGCAAATATAAGTAAAATACTGGCATGTTTCAGGTAAATAGTATCCTGGTCATTTGGACAAACATCCAGAGCCTGAAACGAATCTTGTATAAACCACTTTATCAATAAAACTAGAGTATCCCTAAGAAAATTGTAGGGCATTTATTACCTATTCATCCTGCTAATAGATTTCAAAGTTTGTCTACGCATGTTCTAAACGATGCAAAAAAAATTTATAAACGCATAAAATAGATTATAAGCTCCATGAGGCCAGAGACTGAGTCTCTCTTTTTCAAAACCTCAGCTGGGGCTCGCTGCAGGGTGGGCACTCACATTCTAGTTAAATGAGTGAATGGAGCATGGGGAAGGTAATATATGCAGGCTGGCTAGACTGTGAACAAATGTAGCAGTCCACTTTTGATCTCCAGCCGTCCACGAGATACCATTGCACGGAGTCCCGACTCAAATTCATTTTTTTTTTCAATCTTTGCTTCATTAATCTTTGTGGAGATACATCTCTAGACATTTCATTCATCCTTTTGTAGCTCTCCCTTAGAAAGAAATGAAACAGCTAAATGCAAAACTCTACTAAATTTGCCATGTGACCAAAGGAACTTGCTTTTCATTCTAAGCATACAGCCAGGTGTCCAGTAAGAATTATAGAACAAATGTCTCATGTAAAATGGAGATGAGTATTCCATGCAGCATTTTAGTCCAGGTCCCTTTTCTCTGAATACTAGGGTAACTTCTATGACTACAGGTGCAGAAAGCATTAATAGAAGTTTATCAGAGGGCATTTTTAAGAAGTCCAAATGAATTGAAGCTTTGGGAGTTCTAACGCTGCACAAGATATCAAAGCACACGACACAGAATTAGGATAATGAAAGAAGAGACTCCACACATAGAACAGCGATGTGACCCTTGGCCATACCAGCGAAGGCTTGCACCAAAACCTAGTGCTGAGTTCACTCAAACTCACACTGTACCTACCTATCTTTACTTATACCTACAGTCATTTCTTGCTTTTTCTCCTTCAGATATTTAGTAATCTATGGTTGATTTCATAGTGTAGGTGCAGTCTTTTAAATGAATGCTTTTGCTGTTTTTACAAAATTCCAACTTTGAAGAATCCCTTTGGCCAAGAGCACTGAACTATTAGACCCAAATGATATCTTCATCATTATTGTGCTTTCCCAATGGGAGCAATACAGGTGAGCACACCCTTACAACCCACTCATAACGAGCTCACATAAAGTGGCATGCAATGATGAAACGCCATTCAGAAAGATTCATTATAGGAAAGCCATCCTGAGGGTCACCAGCTGTCCGGGCACAGCTGCCTGGACTTTTTCAAAAGTCATCATAAATGGCTCACAGATCCTTGGGTCATTTTTCAATTTCAGTGGGCAAAATTATACTCACCTAATGACTCAGCAGGAGGGGTTTTGAATCTCAAAATAAGGAGCACGGAAATTTAGCGGAGGCCTGGCTTTCCCGAAATATCTAGGGATTGAAAAATAAAAAAGAAATATCTAGGGATTGAGAAAGAGCTCTTCTTTGTGAAGAACATGAATTGATCAAACGTTTGTAACTAAGATGCCAAGTTCCTCCTATATTACTTTCATTTTGTGGAATCTAAGGAAAGCAGAAAGCAGAACCTTCTTGCCAAGAACATAGCATCCGTACTAATAACAGACCCTATCTTCTTCCAATCTTAATGAATTCTGTCTGCGAGATAACCTTTAGGAAAAAAATGAAACCTGTTTTTTGGCTCCGAGATTAGTGGTTGTGTGTGTGTGTTTTTTTTTAATGAGTTTATGTGATTTTATGATGGCATTTTTAAATCATTATGCTTACTAACGACTGTTCTTGTTTTATGTTTTATAACCTATTCAACTCTATAAATTTTATTTTGATAATTCACCCTAAGGCAATTCAAAGCCAGATATATAAACCAAATACATAAAGTACATATTATTGCTGTGAGGGCATGCTTTTTTGGTAAAGAAGACAACACTGAGTATGGTAAATGATAGCCATATGGGGTGGAAAGAGAAAACCATTGTCCATAATTTTTAAGAGAGGAGTCATAGAAAGGAGTGAGAATAGACTCTGCTCATCATGAAGTATTGAAAGGGGGAAAAAGTAGCTTTTAAAGTTAGTCTATAAACAGTGGGTTTATTGTAAAAACACGGGCAGTTGTCTCCCCCTTTATAATCCCGCTTTAGCAAGACTCCTTGCTGTTTCTTTTTTTTTTTTTTTTAAAGATTTTATTTATTTTTTTTGTCAGAGAGAGAGCACAAGCAGGGGAAGCGGCAGGCAGAGCAGGTAGAGGGAGAAGCAGGCTCTCTGCCAAGAAAGGAGCCCGATGTGGGGCTTGATCCCATGACCCTGGGATCATGACCTGAGCCGAAGGCAGATGCTTAACTGACTGAGCCATCCAGGCATCCCGACTCCTTGCTGTTTCTTTAGCTTTGTTTTTACCATCTTCTCTACATTGAAACTTGCATTTAGATCTCAGCTCAAATGTTATCTTGTGAGAGGGTCTTTCCTGAGAGTCCGTAAAATAGCGAGGATCCTTCCTACTCTGGGTGCCTTCACCCTGCTTCTTCCTTTATTTCTCCGCATCGTACTTACTTTATAAATTACATAAGAAATATATATAAGAAATATATATCTATATGCAATTTATAAATTATATATATTTCTGTAGTGTTTATCATTTCTTACTATAATAAGTTGTGTGAGGAGAAAACGACTTCGATTTCTTTTCTGTTATCTTTTTGGTACATTACACTTCACCTGGTGCATAGCAGATGCTCAAAATATTTTGCCGAATGAATGAAATTATGAACAGATGGCAATGAAAGTTCTTAAATAAAATTCCACTGTTTAGAAATAAATGTACACTTTATAATACATTTACAGTAAGCAAAGTCCCTGCTTACTCATACATTTTTTTGATGGCTTAACATGCAACCTTCAACAATAATAATTCATGTCATGCAAAATAAAGTGTGTATTCTAATAATAACTTGGAATTCTTTTTTTTTTCTGGAAAGGGGATTAAAACATTAATGTTATTAGTTGAAGATAAATACACAGTAGAAACATCTGAGAATTGAATACTGTTAAAAAATGATGTGCTTCTTTGCCAGAATGTAATTATTATTAATTTATTTTTTGTAAGAAAACTATTTATATACATAACAGAAATTTTAGATAACACTGGAAACACTAAGAAAAACGTAAATCACATTTTACTTTGTCATCAGAGGTAATTAAAGTTAATTTGATACATACCTTCTATAAGTGTTTGAGATGAGAGATTCTTTATAAAGAATTGGTATTATGTTTCCTGAATATTTTGAAACCTGCTTCTTTTTTCTATTTAATCATATATCAAAATATCTTCTCATATTGTTAAATGTTACTCTACATGACATTTTGATAGCTTAATAGTATTTCACTTTATGGATGAAAATTATTAATTCTGGCAGTCCCCTATTATTGGACATTTACATTATTTATGACCTTTCTCTGTTACAAACAAATTGTAAGAACATCCATATTGTAAACCTTTATACTTACCCATGATTGTCTCCTTAGGATGAATTTCTACAAGTGGAAATTCTAGGTCATAGGAAGCAAATGCTTTTCATTTACTTTATACTTCCCCAGAAAGATTATAGCACATTATTCTTCCTACTCAGTGTACAGAGTGTAAGTATAGTAATTTTAGGTAATGAGGAGAAAATGTTGATATTTTGACAGCTAAGCTCAAAGTTTATTTTCAAATAAAATTGTTTTTATTTTTAAAATTACTTTAATGCATGCTCATGGTAGAAGGTAAACTCCCTGAGGGCTTAGAAGTCAATAGCTGCTTTGCCTGAGTCCTGGATTAGTTGAATGGTCAGTGAAACCCTATGGAGGTCAGGAGTTTCAATGGTTCGTGAATATAATTATTAAAACAAACAAAGCACTACTGTAAAGTTGTTTGCACTGCTGTTACAGGAACCCCTCTTATGTAAAGTTAACTTTACTCATAAGGAGCTTGTGTGTGTCGAGTTTTTAGCAAAAGTTGAAGGGAGGCTTGGGGCTCACTATGGAGCAGCAATTGAGTTGATCAATAGGGAGATAGGAGCCCAAGAGAAGTGAGGGTCATGAACATCAAGTCCTCAGGAATGTGTTGAACTCTTGGCAAGGAGCTTGTATTTCCCATTCCACTGGGACACTGGAGACATGGCAATGGTTGAGTCAAGTTCATTAATATCCCAGAGACATGGGGGCTCACACCTGATAACTGGCTTATATATTAGTAAACTCTAGGAATCATTTTTGAAAATCTTTTAACATGAATATTAAAATTGTCACAGGAAACAATATTCAAAGCCAGTTCTATTATTGTTGCCATTAGATCAAGAATAGTGAGGAGAGGGACGCCTGGGTGGTACAGTTGGCTAAGTGTTGCACTCTTGGTTTCAGCTCAGGTGGTGATCTCAGGGTCGTGAGATGGAGTCCCCAGTTGGGCTCTGTGCTCAGCGGAGGGTTTGCTTGAGTTTCTCTCTCCCTCTCGCTCTGTCCCTCCCACTCATGCTCTCTTTCTCTAAAATAAATAAATAAATCTTTAAAAAAAATAGTGAGGAGAATAGAACCTCTTAATTCATATTTTCTATGGGTCATGATGAGATAGATAAAAGTATATAGTGACTATATAGACAGATCAGCATGAAGAAGCTTAAGCTTGGGCAGGGTTGCCCGATTTAGCAAATAAATATTTCTCATATTTATACCAAAAACTTGTTTCTCTGAAATTCAAATTTAGCTGGTGTCTTGTGTTTTATTTGGCCAGCTTAAGCGTGGGTTTCTTATAAGGATGAAGTAACCCTTCAAGAGATGCATGAAATTATAACAATATGAATTCTATTTAAAAAATACAGAACAGGGCGCCTGGGTGGCTCAGTTGGTTAAGCGACTGCCTTC
>NC_138377.1:70000047-70015153 GCF_054177405.1 Leptonychotes weddellii | reverse complement strand
GTACAGATGTGCAAGACCCTGAGGACAATGGATGTAACTACTCTAAGTGGAGACCTACAAAACTTTGGTTGTACTGATCTCTTGAAACATAAAATGCCGAACACTCGTGGGCTCACTGCATCCACAGGATGGATGAAAACCTCAGAATTTCTCTAATATAATTGATACCAGTACCCAAGCAAATCACCTTCCTGGTTTTGCTCAATGTTTTGATCTCTTGCCCTTGTAATATTGAAGAAAGTTACTGCCATTCTTTATCATTTTTATTTATAATGAATTGTCTTGATAAGCCAGCTGCCAAAAACAACTTTATCAAAGTATAATTTTTTAAATCTCTACTTCTATTATTTTAATGCATTATATCTTAGGAATTTAACACATTGCTTTGGTTTTGGAGTTAAAGAGACATGGGCTCAAGACACTACTTTGCCACTTCATCTACCAAAATTCCACCTTTAGGTATATACTCAAGAAAAACGCATGCCAGTGTTCCCACAGACATATATAATAATGTTTATGGCAAAGATAGGGATCTTCTTTGCAATATTGTAAGGTTTAGTAATAGGCAAAAACTAGAAACAAAATGTCACTTAATAATCATGAATGTATGTCAACATAAATAAACGAACTACAGCTATATGCAACAACATGGATGAACCTCACGAAGACAACGTTGAGGGAAAGAATCCAGGCACAAAAGAAGATATATTGTATAATTCCATTTATGTAAAGTTAAAGAAAACAGGCAAAAACGAACTATAAGGTTGAGAGAGGCATGCTTAGGCATAAAGGTAAGAAAAAGCAATTTCCATAAAACTTTCCATAAAATCAGCATAATGACTATGAAAAGGATAATGAAAAGGAGGGGGTAGTGATTGGGAAGGAAGATGAGGGGGCACACTTGGGGCACAGGCAGCGAATTAATTCTTGATGTAGTGTACAGGTGTTTGGTTTATGAAAAATCATTGAGCTGTACATTTTTGCTTTGTATGGCCTTTTTGTGTGTATATTTCACAATAAAAAGGTTTAAAAATTAGAACAAAAGCAAACTTCAGCCCAGTTTGAGTGAAATGATAGGCTCTTTTAATTTTTTTTTTAATGATTTTATTTATTTATTTGACAGAGAGAGAGACAGCGAGAGCAGGAACACAAGCAGGGGGAGTGGGAGAGGGAGAAGCAGGCTTCCCGCAGAGCAGGGAGCCCGACGTGGGGCTCGATCCCAGGACCCTGGGATCATGACCCGAGCCGAAGGCAGACGCTTAACAACTGAGCCCCCCAGGCACCCTGGCTCTTTTAATTTACTGGAGCATGAATTAATGACATTTTCCCACATTCTGCTCATGATCGTGAAAGGTGCCTTGATTGTCTCTCTCATATTAAAAAAGTGATATGTTCAGTCACAAAAACAGCATCTTTAACATATCTTTTAGATAAAAATAAGAAAATAAGAGGTATCACTGATGATATTATTAATTACACCCGTATTTGATTTTAAAGCATCTCTTCAAGATACTGCTTGGGATTCTTTGAGAATAATAAAACTGAATTATCTTGCATAGAGCTATTACTTAGCAATTGTGTTTTATAAAGGCACCCTCAACCTAGGCTGTTATTCAATATGATTAGCAATATATAAGCCCATGTTCTGTTGAACGAAACATATTACATGGTTTCTGACAGTAAGCTATTCATTTCAGCAGATGTACTTAGAAACTTAAAATTTTAAATCCCGTTTCTTCTTCCCGATAAGGTTAGTCAAACAGATGAAAAGCCTTCCCAAACCCATGAACTGGGCTCAAACCCTAGATTTATAAATACTTGTATGAACACATATACATTTCAGTGCTTTTCTTTTTCTCTCCCTTCCTCTCCAGCCTTGTGACAAGGGCAATGCCACCCTCAGCCTTTAGCACCGAGCTCCCCTGCTGAGTCCGTGGTAGAGCCCCACCCACGCACTTAGACTGAGGGCAAGGTGGTAGGTGCCCAAACCAAATCTAGTCTCTTGCCAGAAAGAAGAAGCTATCAATGCCAGAGTCAAAAAACATGCTCACCACACATTTATGAATCAGCCTTCTCTTTTCTTTGATGCGCATCCTTTAGCGAGACAAAGCACGGGTCTCTTCTGCTTCAAATTATTTATATATAAGTATATTCAGGGACTAACACCACCCCCTTGTCTACCAGCTCTTTGTGTAAGCAGTCTGGAGGCCAAGGTGTTCTCATTAACCCCACTTGGACAGAAGTCCCAGCTAATCTGCTTTGACAAAGGAGAACACGGTGCGGTCAGTGATGATCTTGCAAGCTGGGCCCTCTCTCCATGCAGAAGGAAGAATAAGTCCTGACTCCTCGTTCCCATTTAGCTCAATGTGAACAGACAGCTTACTATACATTTGGTCTCCAGACTGGCCAGATGAGACAGCACGGTTACCACTGATTTCTGCAAACATTTTTTTCTTTGATTCTTAGCCTGGCTGTATTGTGTTTGAGAGATATGAATGACAATACAGAGGTCAAAAAGACACTCTAGTTCCAGTACATCAGACAATAAGGACACAAACAAAGCTCCTTTTACCGGTTTCCATTGACGCATGAAGAAACCCATTACTGGGCCATTTGTATGTTTTCTCTAAAATGGCAACCCTTGGCAGTGATGTCTTGGTAATGATATGTTACAATGCCCTGCAAAGAGCTCATACAGGAAAAGGCTGAGGAAGTGCTGTCTCCCTCCTGTTTGGAGAAAGGTCAAGCTCGTGTCACTCTTGCTGACATGGCATGAGTACTAATCTCTGCGCTTCGTCGTCAACCAGAAATGGAGTGGGCACATTAGACAGCTTGTTCAGGGTTCCTGACTGCACTGACGTTAAATTAGCTCAGTACTACACATGCACAAGCAAAAAATCCCAGTTTAGACTTTCTTGCCTAAAGTACCTTAACGATAGTCTGAAGGCCTGTCATTACTTCTGAAATTAACAGTCAAATGGCTATGATTTGGCAGCTACCAGAGGATGAAGACTCTTTGTTGGGGCAGTTTGGCTAGATCATTCTGCACTGTAGGGATGTTGATGAAGACCACCTGAGAAAAACAGAAAAGAGGGCAGGTGAGGAAAAACAAATCGGATTGGAAATGTTTTCAGGACTTCTAAGTTGTTTGGCCATTTAGAGTTAATTGACTCTTTATGTGAGAATAACTACAGGCATAACTTAACTTAGGTTCACCTGTGTATGATGACTTTCTCTTTGATTTTAACTTGAGAATTCTTATAAGAATGATGTATGTGGAGACTCGAAGATGCTTAGTTGTCCTGTAAGAGTTTTATTCTTTACATCAGACAACAACTTTAGGCAAATGAATATCAATGTACTCTACTTAAAATATGCTCTCAGGTTTCGTTTACTTTTGTTTGTTTTTTTTCTTTTTTTTATTACAAATGGTGTTCATATAAGATATTTATACGTATTTTTCAGGCTTCAGGCTTTTTTTTTTTTTTTTTTCTTCTTCTTCTCTTTTTCTACTTTGTAACAGAAAGGAGCCCGCCTTTCCTTTTCTTACATTTTGGTCCTCATTTTTATTGCACATTTTGCCTCTCTAAAGAAATCGTAAACAGTGTTTTGGGGGAGTGTGTTCTATATAGTTAATCCATTCTTGTAGTTTTCAAGCCATTTTTATTCCTAGTAATATTTAGCATTCTATTTTTTTTTCTTTCATATTTTGGGGGGAAATTATAAATGCAGCAGTGTAACAGCATTTTATTTCCTATTTGCTTTTCTTTTAATTTATTCTTTTGTGTCCAAAAGTTATTAGTGGTGTTATATTGTGTGACTTCGGAGATCTGTGTCATCATGATTCTCCTTCGTAACATATTTCAATGTTCCATGGCAGTTTGGAAAGAAAATTTCTCAATCTTCATTATTATTATTATATCTGTATCACATAATGTCAAATCCTTAGATCACAGCTTGGTTTAACATCCATAAATAAAACTAAGCATTAAAGTTTCCCAGGAAAGTGGAGTGTTAAAGGATCAGAAGAAACAGAGGAGAGGCTAGGATTGGTTCCATGGTGGAAAATGACAAGGGAGAACAGATGGTCCCTGATTTACAGGGGTTTGGCTTAGGATTTTCTGAGTTTATGATGGTGCAAAAACAATATGCTTTCAGTAGAAACTGGACATCAACTTTTGAATTTGGAATGTTCCCCCAAGCTGGTGATACAGGACGGGGCACAGTGCTCTCATGATCCTGGGCAGTGGCAGCCAGCTGAGGCTCCTAGTCAGCCAGGCGATCAGGAGGGAAAACAGTCGATACGCTTACAACCATTCCGTACCCATACAACCCTTCTGTTTTTCACTTTTAGTAGAGTATTCAGTAAATTACACGAGCTGGTCAACACTTTATTATAAAATCGGCTTGGGTCAGCTGATTTTGCCCAACCGTAGGCTAATGTAAGTGTTCTGAGCATGTTTAAGGTAGGCTAGGCTAAGCTATGATGTTGGGTGGGTTAGGTGTATGAAATGCATTTTTGACTTAGGATATCTTCAACCTAGGATGGGTTTATGTCCCAATAAGAGAGGAAGATCTGTATCCACTTACAGTTCATCAATTCCTGGGTGAGGTGTGGAAAAGGAGCAATTTAGTTCTTGGCTGTTGTTACCGAGTCTTATGACCTAAATAATTTAGGTGTTTTTCAATGATTAATAGAGCCTTGAAAGGGTAACAATTAAACACAAGAAAAATGCTCCAGTAAAAAAATCAGAGAGAGAAAAGAACACATTCAAGATGCTATTTTTCTTGCCATTCTTTGGTGCCTACTTGGTTTTACAGCACTTGGTGGTGACCAGCTTTTTCCTATCTGTGAAATACTAAAAAGAAACCTTTATAAAGCTTTAAGCCGTTTCAGGAATTTGTGCTCTATTACATTTAATCTGGGAGGTACTTCAAGGAAGCTCTGAGTATTTCGCTTTTTGCCCTCTGTCTTTAGGGGCAATGTAATAAAATGGCTATAATAATAGGGAAAGGAAATGGGGAAGAAATCATGTGACCAAATGACTTATGGAGAAACATGTTTCCCTGGTGTTCCTATTCATTTATCTCTACTGTATAATGCATTTTTCTTGTTTTACTGGGTAATTAAACCTTCAACACTCTCAAGTTTGTGAGGAATCTGAATCCCATTATGGGGAGATGCCTGAGTTTGATTCCCTTGTATTACTATCAGGAGTTGGCCTTGTTCAAAGGGAATGCTTTTGATAATGTTCGAAGAGGTCTCTAAGGAGAGTCGCTACTCTGGGCAAGTTAAGCACTGTCACATGTCTTGGCAAGGTTTACTGAACTTTTAGGTTAATTCCTACAGCTGTTTCTCCCCCGCCCACCTAAATTTTGTTTTAAACTTATTGCCTTGTCTGCTTCTTAATAGAGCAGGATCATTTTTCAGAGGTAGAGCTAGTTTCTTCTTTCAAGTTACATTTTTATGAAAAGGGAAAAAAAGAAGAATCCACATCAAAGCCCTTATGGGAGAGACCACAGGTTTTCTGCATGTGTCTCCTCTAGTAGAACAGTAGTCTGATACCAATCCTAAAAGATGAATTACTTAAAAGTTACACTTTCCATTCTGACCCTTTGGATTTAAAGCCAACTTTTGTGTCATGTGTCTTTAATCTGAAATGCACAGCAAGGATCATAACTCACTTTCATTCATTTTCTGATCTAGGGAAGAAGAAGAAGAACTTCCGTTTGGAATGTTGCTTCTCTTTGGGATACTTCTTCGATCATGAATCTTTGTTCAACTTTTTAAAATCTTAAATATGCAAAATAAAGTGGTTCTATTTTTTTTTTCCCAGAAAAGTCACCTAAATCGTCAGCTACATGTCTTACCTGCTTATGAATTTACTCTATCTGGAAACTAAGAGCTTATACAATCTCACCATGTGCCAGTTTTCTACAAGAACTTTGTAATATGAGGATGCTCCCAGAAATAGAAGATGAAATTTGAAAGACCAAATGTTATTTTTGCCTCTTCAAAGAAAAATCAGGAGATTCTAATGAGATATTCTAAGACTTCAACAACGAAAGGAAATAATGGATTAACAAGTGAAGGAAGATTTTTTTTCAAATCCTGAAGTCAGATGGTTTTGTTGAGACGTTTATTGAACTACCTGAGCTTTCAGATATATACTGGGCTTGGACAAAGACAATTATTTTGGTGAAAAGAAATAATGAGGCATTGTCATGGGACTGTAGGGCTATATATGGAAACTTTATTAGCATTTGATGATGTTATAATAAAAAGACTAAATGAGAAGTAAAATTCATACTCCTTATATTTTTTAGTGAAAATTTCCTGTGCAGTATTTTAATTTTTAATATATTTATCTTTGGGGAAAAAAAAACAAGACAATAGTGAATTATTAAGAGAACCTAGATTTGTGATTTAATAGAAAAAAATCACTTGACTTTTTGGGAGACCTGGATTGTGGTGGTAGCATTTCCATGAATTATGATTCTGGATCAGACACTGAATTTCTATGACTGTCAATGTTCTTATCTGTCATACGTCACTTTAGACTCTAATCTGTAATCTTATAAATATATATTTTCTGAATATATATTTTCTTTTTTTTTTTAAAGATTTTATTTATTTATTCGAGTGAGAGAGAATGAGAGATAGCACGAGAGAGAAGAGGGTCAGAGGGTCAGAGGAAGAAGCAGACTCCCTGCCGAGCAGGGAGCCCGACGTGGGACTCGATCCCAGGAATCCAGGATCATGACCTGAGCCGAAGGCAGTCGCTTAACCAACTGAGCCACCCAGGCGCCCTCTGAATATATATTTTCACTGAAAAACCTCATTCATACTGTGATTGTAATCCCAGTTCCAGTTTTTCTCTCTTACATCTGGGATCTGAACTGTATATTATACCACGAAGAATAATTTTATCCTGCCTCCCACTCTTCTCCTTCCCCCCCACAAAAAAAAGAAAAAGAAAAAAAAGAAATTCTCCTCAAAAGTAGTAAAAGCTCAGATACCAGATGTGGTTTATATAGGTATTCATTGTGAATTTGCAGCAAATTATAATTATGGAGACAGCCAAACCCAAAGACACACTTCAGAACAGAGTAATAGGGACAGAGATTTAAGTGATTCTAAAAGGAAAAGGCTTCTTAAGAAATATTTAAATGTTTTTTTAATATTTAAATTTTACCTTGGTAAAATGGTAACGCAAATTAGGAAGAGTTCCCCTTATCGTTTAGCCTGACAAGAACTGTCCTGCTTCTGGAATCTGGTCAGAGTGCAAGGCTCACTTTGTTCCCCTGGGAGCACGACACATCATGGGGTTACCATGACACATCATGGGGTTACCACAAAGCTCTAATTCCAAATGAACTGGGATCAAATCTTGTCTGGGCCATTTGCTAAACATGTAACTTTGGAAAAATCTAAACTTTCTGAGCTTCTTTTCCCTCATTCAGTTATGACTTTGGATAGTAACACCTACCCGGTAGCTGGTAGGATCATTGTTAGAATTGGAGATCCTCTTCACCTGACACCAATGATATACCCAATAAGCCAGAGATGTTAGTGATATTATTAGTTGGAGAAGCTCTCTATGTGTGTCCTTTAAAGGGTAATTGGAAAGCCCTGGAGACTGTCGATCAGGGTAGCGTAAACAGATCAAAAACAGGAGGCACTATTTGGGTTGGGCATTGGTTGAGGAACGCACTCTGGCAGCAAGCTTTGGGGAAAGCTTAAACCGTGAAAGGTGGAGAGATGCGTAAAGTGCAAATAACTGAGTAAATGTAAGGCCTCCACTGTTTTATTGATAGCTGCTCCAGGAGGCCGCCTTCCTTGTGGGAGTGGGAAATTGCTTTATGTCCTTTATATCCAGATGGTTCTGTGAGACAACAATACACATTTTAACATAGTAACTTTTATTTTTCTAATATGACAAATACCCTGTGTGTTTACAGTGGATGTTTATGTTTTTTTCCTTCCAGGATCCTTTCCATCTCTTCTGGGAGCTGCCCTTGAATATCTTTTAGAAAATATTGCCTTCCTTCCTAGTCTCAGCTAACTGGCTTGCCTGAGATTGATACGTACTCAGCTCCTGGAGATGATCTTGAATAGTTTAAGCCAATCAGCACATTAAATTACATCTTTTAATAGGGAATGGGTTTGGAATGGGAACTTGAAAACCTTTAAGGCTTGTTAGAGTCTCAAAACTTTTGCTTGGAATGCTGGGCATGGACGCTGTTTTCCCTTCTGGACTTGAAGAAAGAAGCCTAGAGCCTTGAGAATTGCCAGAGCCGCTTTGGGATTACCAGGGAAGAAGATGCCTGAGGAAAGGATTAACAGCACAAGAGCAGAGCATAGAAAGGAGAAGGTAAAACAGATACATTACTTTTAATGTGAGTGAGCCAATTATCCAAGCACACTGAAAAATTTCACTCTTATTCACCACATTATCTCATATAAGCTGGTTTTGGTTAGATTTTCTGAAAATTTGTAAGATACTAGTGATATATCTATTAATAGTTGAAATTTAGAAATAAGGAGGGAGAAGAAAATACATTCTATTTATAATTCTAATGCCTATAAAATCATCACATTATTCATGTAATATATACATCTAGTCCTCTATTTCTTTGTGTGTATATGTATATATATACATATGCATTAAAATATTTAAAAATACATTCTTGTAATCTGATTTTTTTGCTATGATTATAGGCATGATTTTTTTGTATATCATTAAGTGTTATACTACATACAATCCCATTTTTAATAATTTCATAGTAATCTATTGTATGGATATACCATAATTTATTTAACCAATTTCCTACCTTAGACAATTAAATTATAACTCTATTTTCATTCTTATAAACAATGTAATGAACTTTGTAGATAAGGCTTGACATATTTCTAAGTATTTTCAATAGGAAAAATTAATTAAATCTATTTTTCAGATCAATGTGTTTGCCTGTTTTTGAGGTATTGATACTTTTATGTGCCTTCCAGAGGATACATATTAATTTATACTTCTAGTAGTGATTGAAAGTTCTTGCACTCAAAAAAAAAAATGAGTGTTACTATTAGAAATTTGCCAGTATGATAGATATAAAATGCTAGCTGTAAGGTACATCATATGTAGAGATGTGTAGATATGGAGTAGAGTTTTTGCAGTGTGCATAAAGGATTTTTTTTTCTTTTAAAGTTGCAAGAATTTTGAATTATGAGCACATTAACTTGGAGCTACAGGATTAACTAAACCGGTGATCCATTCTAGTTGAGCAAATGGTCTTATGTATTTTTAATGATTTATTGTTTATATTAACTATTTTTAAAGGTAGAACACTTCAAACTCATTGAGAAGGTGGAACAGAAATGAAAAAAAATACTTAAGTTACTCTATCCAGTACCAGCTGGTGGTTTATAACTGAATATGATATGGTTTACTTTGGGAGAATATAAGGTGTGTGGAACCTTCAGGACTGTGTGGTTCTATGTAGCAGACGATATTGTGTATGTCTTCTGGAGCCATTTCCACTCTCTCTGTTACTGTTCAACTAACGTGTTTTTAAAAGTGATTTGCGAAAAGCTGATCGAGTTCCTTGAAACGTTTCATTTTCTAAGGCCACAACAGACATGATTTTAAAGATTCTTAGGAAGAGAATGGAAAGAAATAGTGGAAAATAGTGAACATGAGGAAAGGCAAGTTCAGAGTAGCATTGAGTGATATGACCCGGTTATGCCTCTAAGTCACTGTGTTTGGTCAAAGAAAGTGTGCAGGTCCTTGCTCTCAAGCCACCCAACTTCCCTGTCTTGAAGCCTGAGTGATTGGGGTCACCACAATGTAACACTTCAAAATACTCATCTAGTTTGATTGAAATATCCTCTTTGAAACTCACTAATTCTTTTGGGTCAGGGTTAAGGTACATATGACAGCACTGTTACTGACCAGAGAATTATCAGACCCCAAAAGATGTAATTGCTAGCAATATGAGGGGCTGCAGGAGACAGAAATGATTTTTTTTTTAATCCCATCTCAAAAATGGCAATACCTTTCTCACCTTGACAGGGAAAGTAGATCTTCTTGAAATGCTTCAACTAGCTTCTTTGTCTGGGCGACCATGAACACTTGAAGACAAAAACCTTCCTGATCCCTATAGCTATTTCCGTTAACTCCTTGAAAACCAAATAATGTGTGCGCTCAGCTGCTGAACTGTTTTAATGAGGTGCCACTGATTTTAATGGGGCAAAAAGATGGATGATTTACACCAGATGTCCGTAAGGGCCATTCGGGGATTGTTTTGCTGGACACATAGTACATCATGTTGCTCGTTGAATTCTTAAGGGGTTAACTTGACCTTTCCCTTTAACACAGCACTAAAAATAATGTAATTTCCATTCTCGGTGTCTCTTTTATTTATATAGAAAAGCTTCATGACAAACCCATCAGGCCTCTGAGAGCAAGTTTCTCATTTATGTCTTTGCCATCCATAAACCCCAGTGGGTGATTTTGAAAGTGAGAATAGACACTGGTGGATGCTTCACTCATGAGCATGAACCAGGCTTTTATTATCAACACTTCAGGCATTGAATCATTCCAGGATGAAAGGTATTATTTCCTGAAGATTGCTGGTCAGTGTTGTATGCCTCATCTCTGAAAAAGTATTTCAGCTCAGATAATCAATACTCTTGCCCCTTGAAGTATGAAAATAAAATTTAAAACAAAGAGAATGAAGCATAAATCTTCTTTTAAACATAACATCACAGGCATTATATAACATTATTGTTCCTTATTTTCTAGCTTTTGGTGGTGATATAGGCTGCACCATTTAAGTTATCAAGTAGTAAGATATCCTAGAGTTTATAAGATGGAAACTTGACTGACATTTATCAGGATTCTTACATCAGAACATTTTCTGTTTAAAAATGGAGGACTGAAGTTCTGAGTATTAACATTTTGCCTCTTGCTTGGGCCCAACAACTAGATTTGCGTTCTACCTGAGGTCCTTATGCACTTATTTTGAGTCCTTATAAAATTAAAAGAGCTTACTTATTTGTTGGTTATCATGACCTTTGGATCAAGAGAAGATTCATCTTTTGCTGTATATTTCCTTTGCAAATCAGTTATTACAGTTGAGTGGAGAAAAAAAAAAAAATCTGGAAACTCCAGTGCTCATAACGATCACCCAGTAATGGAAGCACATCATAGTAGAGGATCTAAAGTGTGACCCAAATTATAATTCATCACTTCTTTCTTGTTTCTTCTGCTGTGTCTTTAGGGTTTGCCTATCACTCTGGACTCTGGATGAGGAATTTCATTTGCCTTAAAAGTAGTACGGCAATGTCCACATCATCAAAAAATAAACCCCCATGTTTATCTTGCAAATTTGAATTTTGTATATTAAGATTTTTTTTATGTCTATGTATTCTTTTATGATGCCTACATGTTTTCCTTGAAAATATATAACAATTTACAATGAGATTGTCTCCTTAAATCTTGTGCAAACAAAAGAGAAAAAGAAAAGAGATAAAAATACTCCACTGATGAACATCTTTCTCTGATATTGTAGATTGTAGGTTTTTGTTTGAGGGCTAAGGGAAGTGAGATTTCTCTTTCTAGTCTCGATATAATGTTTACTTTTAATGGGAGTTTTCTAGCTAATCAAGCACACTAAAATACTTCACTTCTGCTCACCATATTATTTCACTGGTTAGGTACAAAAACCTTTCATTATGTTAGCACTCTCCTTTCACCAATTACTTGTTTTTACTCAGAAGAAACGGATGTGAACTTTGTTAACAATTACATTTAGTGGCTTTACTGTAGTTTTCCTATCTTTGGTATCACATATATATATGTATCTGACCTTATAATGCTGTGTTAATGCAAGCTAAAGTTTTGCAAAATTTTTCTAAGTGTACACCCACCTCCATTTCTTGTAAAATTTTGATCTAAGTACGTGGTAACATTAAGTACAAAAGTGACCCCAAATGTCCCCCTGACCCTGTATATTCATTCATCAAGAGGTAGGGATTCTTTGAATCTGGACTGGCCTTCTTAAACTGTGATTTCTGTTGATCAATAGAATGCAATAGAACTAATGGTGTGCCCATTTGAGTCTTAAGCCTCTAGAGGACTTCTATATATCTGCTCTCTCTCTCACCTCTCTGCCTCTGCCAAGAGAATGCACCTGGGATAACCTGCTGATGATGAGATACACATGGCCCAGTCACGAACATAGTCCCATCAGGCATGTGAGTGAGGCTAATCTAGACCAGAAGAACCACCTAGCTGAGTCCAGCCTAATTCTCTAACCCACAATATCATGATCCAAATATGCTTCCTTTTTAAGCTTATTTATGGTATGTTTTGCTATACAGCAATAACTTTAGATTCAAATAGATTTGAATTTGAATAGACTTAGATTCAAATAGATTCCAAGGAAAAGACTGGACATAATTATAGTCAACATTGTACTATCTGTGTGGTATATGGAGTTTTGGACCCACCTAGGACTATTGCTTTTGCTCTTAGTGCTCTTTTCTGGGTTTATAATTTATCTGCCAGGTATTCTCTTTTAAATGACTGTGTATCAATTTATCTTCTCCAGAGTCAACTATTAGTGTCCACAAAGGGTTGTTAAAGACAAGGATGAAATAATTTCTTTGCAAGTCCTTCTTATTCTTCAATTTGAGTAGTAATTCCCAATATTTTATAATTAAAACAGATATTTTTTTGCTTTTGGTTTTGCTGTGTTATTTATTTTCTCCATAGACAGCTGTGTGGTATCCTTCTTTTATAAAATCACATGAGTTAATAATTTATATTCTGGAAACATATCAAGAGCACTGAACATTTTTTGATATCGAGGAAGAAACTATCGATTGTCACAAACTTATTTTGGAGAATTACAATTTGGGAGGCTGAACTACTCAGTGTTACAGGGGCAAATAACACAAAAAATTCTGGTTTATTAAGCAAACAGTGAATTATAACAATCCTCATAATATTAATTTATCCCCACAAGACTTCACTGATTGGCTGGAAGAAGAAATATCTTTTGTTTTGTTTTGTTTTGTTTTTTAAAGTAGACAATGCAGGGCTTGAACTCACAACCCTGAGATTAAGACCTCATCTGAGATCAAAAGTCAGATGCTTAACAGACTGAGCCCCCCAGGAACCCCTGGAAGAAGGAATATCTAACTATTGCTATCTAACCTTCTCATGTACCCTTCCCTGCCACCCCCTCCAATTTTGTTACATTGAAGATAAAGCTTCAGGAACAATGACATCATTTCTGTGCAATCAAAAAAATGGACTTATTCCCTCCCTAAAAGAATGGTAAATAAAATCTTTTTTTTTTTTTTTTTGGTAAATAAAATCTTGTAATTGACTCTATCAAACCTCAAGTCTAAGTTTAAGAATATTAGTCAGATCTCTGAATTTTTTCACAATCTGATTTTAATATTCTGTACCTCATGGATTAAATTATGTTTAAACAAGCTACATACCTTATCTTTAATAATAAAGGAAAAAGGAAATAGCTTAAGTAACTACATACATGAATAGCAAGAAAAGAAATTTGTGGAGAGGCCAGAGTCCTTGTTTTTAGATTTGTTAATGGGGACTTAGGTGGTACAGATAACTTTCTTCCACTTTTCATGTTTTCTTTGCTTTCAGCCAATACCCCATCTAATTGGTACCCCTTATCCACTAGGGTGTCCCATATCTTTGTTCCTGAAGAACAGTAGCCCTTGATGATACTGCCTCCATGTGATGCTATCTAATAAGACTTTTGCGACCAGGAAACTGTTCCACAATGTGCACTTTACAGCATGGGAGCTACTGACCACATGCGGCTATTGAATGCTCAAGATGAGACTAATGAGATGGAGAAACTGAATTTTAAGTTTTATATATTGTTAGTTATATCTTAAATAGACATTTATTAGGTAATATAGCTTCAGTAGTCTTTCATTTCCTTTTACTCCAGATATAGAAATACCTGGAGGTACCCTGGGGGGTGGTCACTTGGCTTCTATTCCTGTTTATTATTGGTTTCTTTTGAGAGTCTTCTAGATCCTCTTAGAGGATATAATTAGCTTATTGGTGGGTGCATGATACATGATAATCTACTCCAATAATTCCATGTCCCTAATTTTTTGGATTTCTATTTTAAGTCAAGAGACTTACGGCATTTCATCTTAGTTTACAGTGAATATGTCTTATAATTTAGCTACACAATGAAGTAGTCAATTAATACCACTTCCATTCACTCATATAAGCACATTTATTCCATAAAATAATATCAGTTCAAAATTGGTTCTCTCCTATCCAGTCTGAATCTATTCCCATACATATTCTCCAACATCAAATATCTCCAAATTTCAAATATCTCCAAATAAAGTAGCAAAACTCCAAAATTCATCTGGAGTATAGCCTTCTTTTTCTGAGTTTTACTGCATAATTTCTCTGAGGACTGCTGGATTCTGAATTTATAGTTTGGAAGTTGGTAAAGGAGGGATGCGTGCGTGTGGAGGATGGGGGAGGGGGAGCATGAGAAAACCTGATTTCTCTTAAGAGATCTCCACCTCAGAAAAGAGGAGTACCAGAGTCTCCAAGCAATACTGGACTTTAACTGTGTTTAACTTGACCTCCAACCCAAGATTCTTCCTATTTCCTTGCTCTTGTCTGTATCCCATTCTCTGTTACCAATTTCAGGAGGAGTCAAGATTTTTATATGCAAACAACAAAAACTGGCCCTGATAAACTTAGGCAGGAAAAAACTTTACAGATACCAGAATCAACAGAACAGCTGTTGGAAGACTAGTCAAAGCAAAGGTACAGTCAAGATCCCATGACCAGCTGCTGGTGCCAACGCCACTGGGCTTTTGCTGTCATTGCTGCTACTACTATACCAGGGGGCACTGGTGGCCATGTCACTGAACCCTCTTTTTTATGAACATTTTATTTTATAATGGTTTTATTGGTGGGAGGACACAAACATTCAATGCATTACCCAGTTTCTAAATATGTGTTTTTGTTTTTTGGTATATGGGTGTTCTGTTGTTCCAGTACCATTTCTTTCTTTCTTTTTTTTTTTT
>NC_138377.1:69922086-69999547 GCF_054177405.1 Leptonychotes weddellii | reverse complement strand
AACCCTCAGTTTGTTTCCTGAGATTAAGAATTCCTCGTATCAGTGAAGTCATATGATACATGTCTTTCTCTGACTTATTTCGCTCAGCATAATACCCTCCAGTTCCATCCACGTTGTTGCAAATGGCAAGATTTCATTCCTTTTGATGGCGGCATAATATTCCATTGTGTGTTTGTGTGTGTGTGTATATATATATATACATATTTTTTTTTTACATTTTAAATTCCAGTATAGCTAACATACAGTGTTATATTAGTTTCAGGTATACAATATAGTGATTCCACAATTCCATATATCACCTGGTGCTCAACGTGACAGGGGCCCTTCTTATTCCCCATCACTTATTTCACCTATCCCCCCACCCACCTGCCTTCTGGTAAGCATCAGTTTATTCTCTATAGTTAAGAGTCTGTTTCTTGGTCCCTCTCTCTTTTTCCTTTGTTTGTTTTGTTTCTTAAATTCCACATATGAGTGAAATCATATGGGATTTATCTTTCTCTGACTGACTTATTTCGCTCAGCGTAATACTCTTTAGCTCCATCCATGTCGTTGCAAATGGCTGAATAATATTCCATTGTGTATATACAACTCACCTTCTTTATCCGTTCATCTATCGATGGACACTTGGGCTGCTTCTGTAATTTGGCTATTGTGAATAATACTGCTATAAACATAGAGGGTGCATGTTTCCCTTTGAATTAGTGTTTTTGTATTTTTGGGTAAATACCCAGTAATGCAATTTCTGGATCATATGGTATTTCTATTTTTAATTTTTTGAGGAACCTCCATACTGTTTTCCACAGTGGCTGTACCATTTTGCATTCCCACCAACAGTACAAGAGCGTTCCTTTTTCTCCACATCTTTGCCAACACTCATTGTTTCTTGGGTGGTTTGATCTATCCCCTGTAAGAGGAATATGTTAAAATCAACAACAATGATTATTTTTTTCTACTTTTACCTGTGAATTCGTTAGTTTTTGCTTCATATATTTCTAGACAATATTGTGAGTTGCAAATATGTTACTTTTGCTCTATGTAGTACCTCTTGTGTTTTGATTTTTTTTGCCTTAAATACTTCTTTGTCAGAAATAAGGTTTATTACCTTAGCTTTCTGTTTATACTTGCCTGACACATTATTTCCATCCTTCAACTGTCAATTTTTTTATATTATTAAAGTGTGTACCTTGTAGACCAGTGCTTCTCAAAACCACTCTGGTGAAGGACCAGGTTTTCTCAACTTTCTATTCTATTTCCATTGTACTTTACTTTTATAAAATGTGGTAAATATGGTTTTCTAGCAAAGAAAATAAAACAAAGCCATACAAAATACATGACTACCCTTTAACTATTAAACTCAATAGACAGGAAATTTCTCTGTCAAGTTTCTATAAAACTTTATAAATGATCTCTATTTTTCTATTACTTTTGTCACAGAATGGTAACAAATAGGGTACAGACCAATTTTATTCCACAGACTATACTTTCAATAGCCCCATTAAGGCAAATATTGCTAGATCTTGGTTGTTTTTTTGATCTATCTTAATTGGCAATCTATGTTAATTGGTGAGCTTAATCTATTTAAATTTATTATAATTACTGTTAAGATTTATTTCTACTACCTAATGTCATATTTTTAATTTGTTTTTTCCCTCACTATGAATATGAACACTATCAATTCAGACTGATACATGTAAGTTATATTTGTAATTCAAATACCACAGTCATTTTGCTGATGTGGTATTTCTGAAATAGTGAATAATCCTGGGTAAAATTCTGAACAAAACAAAGCATGTTGATTCCTGAAAACTATAAAACATAAATTGAAACTATGCAGAAGTACTTGGTTTATAAAAAATAGTTATATTCTGGCTTAGATAATTATACAAATATATAGCAGAATATTAACATGTCATTTGGAAAAGGAAAATTAATTTCATGGGATTGTTCTGTGTATTGTAGAACATCCATTATCTCTGGTTTCTGCCTACTAAATGCCAATAGCACCTCCCAATTATTGTGGTAATCAAATATACCCTCACAAATTTCCAAAATGCCTCTTTAGGGAATGCATTCCTTTTATGGAGAACAGTTGCTCTGAAATGTGACACAGAAGTTGAACTAGATCAGTTGGAGTCCTTCCCCCAGGATTTGAGACAGGCACTGTCCAAGCTGTGAGGATGACTGTGGAAACCATCAGTAGTATGGCCTCAGCTTCGTGGAAATGGTTAGTTGGCAACAAGACAGATTAAAACTGACACACAGAAGGAGAGGCAACAGATAGAACCAGAGTATACTGATATTTCCCTGCCTCCTTTTCATTTGGGGATATTTCTCCTTTTTGCTGTAGCTAGTTCTGGTTGGGTTTCTGTTGCTTACTACTAAAAGAATCCTAAAATAACATAGTTACTTATTTGTGCATTATTAATTTACATCATGTGTAATCCATTATCATTATAATATCCCGGAAAGAACGGAATTAAAGAAATGTTCAATAAAGCCAAAAGAATGAGAATAACAGCAAATAGAAAGTCATTTAGATGGTAATGATAAACTAGAAAAATAAATTCCCAGGGGGGGCGGCCTGGGTGGCTCAGTCGTTAAGTGTCTGCCTTCGGCTCAGGGTCCTGGGATCAAGCCCCGTCTCCCTCTCCCACTCCCCCTGCTTGTGTTCCCTCTCTCACTGTGTCTCTCTCTGTCAAGTAAATAAAATCTTAAAAAAAATAATAAAAATAAATTCCCAGGAAGGCTTACTAAGTGAAATTGAAACTTTGTATTTTTATTTTAAAAATGAAAACAGAGGGGCACCTGGTGGCTCAATTGGTTAAGTGCTCTTTCTTGATCTCAGCTCAGGTCATGATCTAGAGGTTATTAAGATCAATCCCCATGTGGGGCTCCACGCTGGGCATAGAGCCTGTTTAAGATTCTCTCTCTCCCTCTCCCTCTGCCTCTTCCCCCCCTCACTCTTCTCCCCCTCACAAAGTCTCTGTCTCAAAATGAATAAATTAAATAAATAAATGAAATGAAATGAAAATAGATTTGGCATAGAAATTATGTACTCATTTTAAATATTAAGGAAGAATATGTATCCAAAGATGACTAAAACATTATATCTGTTCCATGTAAATTCCTTTCTTGAAATGGAAAGCTAGAGCGTTTACTTCTCACATAAATTTTACTAGGTGTTATTAAGTGCTCTCTGGCACAGCCAATGTTTTCATTGGAAATGGCTACCTTATTATAGAGTAGATGTTTTCAGGATAGCAGTGTCTATCAGAATGTTGTCTTTGGTCCAACTTTGGTAGGGATATTCTTTGGAAAGTCTGCAGAGAAGATTTACGTTATAAAGAATATTTAGTTCCACAGAGATCTGCTATAAAATGTGTACTAGAATGTCTAATAATGCACCAATTCAAAACAATGAAATGTTAAAGAATGGTAAATAACTCTAATTATGTCTTGTGTTATTTCTGCAGTAGAGTATGGTACACATAATCTCTGAAAATTAACTGTGGTTTGAGATAAAGGACATGGATATTAGGACTTAAGGGGAGAAAGAAAAAATATTTAAGGGGAAAATCATTTAAAGGAAACTTTAAAGAATAAATTCATACCATAGTCTCAGTTTATGTTTTAAAAAATATTTAATATTCAGATACGTGTACATAATTGATTTGTGAAGACCGTAAAGTAAAAAAAAATAAAGGCTAACATGTTTATTTTTATTTTTTGGTTAATTTCCATTTATCCTTGTTCTTTTACTGAACTTGCTCTTTATTGCTGAGAACACCAGTCTCCCAGCTCTTCTCTATTCTCCTGATCCATGATGATTCTCCTGACTTCATTTACTTGTCCATTTAGCCTGGATCTCTAGGTCAAACTTTAAAATTGACATAGATAGGAACAAAAGAAAAATTGCATAAATAATAGGTATCAGAATGGGGACTCAAAATCAAGTGCTCTTTGCTGCCAAGGCTTTTGTAACAGCTGCTACTACTACCATTTCCATCCTTAATGCTACAATGTATTACAGGCTCTTCACAGATTAGAGCTGAATGTTCATTTTTATCTTTTTCGCGGAGCAGAATAAAACACTTGACATAAACCAGGAAACAATGTATTTTAGAGTAAGGGGATGATATTGTCTATGCTTTATTTTAAATGCATACTTCATTAAAATATTTTTAATGTTGACTAATAATCAAAATTCTGATTATACACACACACATTTTTTTATCTACCTGGAAATTTATTAATATTATGAAATGAAAGCATTGGATGATAGAAAAAATTCATTTATGTAACAATTGATTATGAGAAATAGAAAGAATAATACTCTTAGACTATTACTTAGTAATAAGCTTTAAAAGCTCAGTAAGTAACCTTTTTAAAATATCAAACAGGAAGAAAAATGGGGGTACTGTAGGATTTATACAGTTCAAAAATAATAAAATGGTTGGATAGTATCAAATTCAATTACTGGAAAGCAAAGCAAATAATTTTAGTATGAAATTTGATGGAAGGTACTATTTACCTTTCATTGGCTTATTTATTTCTCCATTTGATCCCATGGAACCAACTCATTTTTTCTTCATTGTGTGTTATACAGACATTAAAGTCTTGAAAAAAAATTGGAATTCTTGACTATAAGCTGTAAGTTATGGTCTAATTCTTAAACAAAGAGTATTAAGTCCCATATGCATTTCAGTGTATCTTATTTACAACAGGCTTTTACTAGTTTGTTTCCAAGCTGCTATTAACATTTAACATTTATAGATAAGAAAACATAATCAGAACACTAGAAACAGCATCTTTGACATGGCTCCTGAGCCGGTAAAATTTCATATAGTACTGCACATATAGGACTACCATGAAATAAGTAGTTGAAAATCTATGTAAAGTATGTGATTAATATAGAACAATAATCTGATTCTTTCGATCCCAAGATTTTAATCCTATTTTTCCCTTCAAACTGTATTTATTTCTGGAATCATCTAGAGAATCATCTTAACCTTCTACTTTGTTTGAATAAATCCTACCTTACTATGTTCACCTGTGTGGGTGTGTTTTAAGAAAGAAAGCTCCTTACAGATATTCTCAGAAAATATATCCATCTCTTTGAAGTATTCTTATTTGATTCATTTTATTATAATGATATAGAATTACATTTCAATGGTATCTCTTTTGAAAAGTTGGTTATAAGTATAAGAGAAAAGTCCCAAGAAGATTCCAAAAAGTCTTATCATTCTGTCTCCAAAAAGATTTGCCTTTCCATCTAATCTAGATTTTCCACATCAGCTTCTTCTGTGTCTCTGTCACATATTCTGCACCATTGTTTTGCATATTTACATTCTCTCTCTGCTTTACATATGTATGTATGTAAGTGTATATATGTATTTGCTTGCTTTCTGACTCTCATTTCCATTAGACTGAGTGTCATGAAGGCATGGACTCTTTGATCTTACTCACTGCTGTGTTCTCAGCATCTTGTCTAGAGACTAGAATGTAAGGGAGGGATCTTTGTCTGCGTTGCTTGCTGCTATATCCTTAACACATAGAACAGTGAATGACATAAATTTTTTTTTTGTCAGAGTGATGAATATAGTAAGCACGTGGTAAATATTTCTTGAACGAATATATTAAGTTATTCCTATGATTGAAGATTTTATTTCTGGACAGTGTTTTTAGGTATAGATTGCACCCAGATTTTGATTGTTCAGATAGTAGCAATGTATTAGTTTTGCAAAGCAGTGTTGCAGTCCATCTTTATAGACTTATATGCTTTTGCAAAGTATTGCATTCAGAATTCAGAAATTCTGTTTGTTTTACATACTTTATGTTCCGTAGAGGTAGAAGACTTTTCCAGAAGAAAACAGGGTTGTCCATTTTTCAGGGGAGGTTGTCTATGGGCCTTGATTCATGAACTGAGTTTAAGAAAACTAACTATATCTAATACACCCTGCTTTCTGGTAAAAGGCAGCAGTTCACAAGCCATTATCTATTGTACAATATCCTTGAGAAAATCTGAGGGAGAGAATGGGGAAAATAAGTCATAGCTCTTTCCAGACCTAGAGTTTCTATGTATTCACCTGGTATTTTCTATATTCCCAGAAAGGTTATGGGCTGGGATAGTGGGTATAATTATGACAATTCTCCTGTTTAACAATCAGAGTTTTCTGTGAGGAAGAACCTTTAATTATTCGGTGATGAAAGAAGATTTTCTAAGAATACACTCACAAATTTAGAGTTATACTTTTGTATTAATGTCAGGTAATAGATGAGAAACGTCACCATCATAAAATTAAAATTAATCAGTTCTTGGGGCACCTGGGTGGCTCAGTTGGTTACGCGTCTGCCTTGGGCTCGGTCATGATCCCAGGAGCCTGGGATTGAGCCCCTAGTGTGGGCTACCTGCTCAGCAGGGAGTCTGCTTCTCCCTCTGCCCCTCCCCTGCTCATGCTCTCTCTCTCTCTCTCTCTCTCCCTCTCACTCAAATAAATAAATAAAATCTAAAAACAAATTAAAATTAATCAGTTGTTAAAATTATGCCCGCGTGATCAACAATTTTTGCTTCTTTGTGTAAATAAGAAAATGGTTCAAAATAGTAATTTGGGGTAAAAAATATACTTCTGCCTCCCTTTTCCCTTGTTCTCCACTCTTTTAAGTCTTTTAAAAATACCTTATATTTCAACTTGAATGATTATTTTTCCCTGGTACTAGTGTGGAAGAGGAGGTGAATGGCATGAAACGGGAATGGGGTGAAATGAATGAGAAAGGAGGGAAAATTAAATAAATTTCTCTTCCAAAAAAACCCCAGCCGAATAATTCAGTTGTTTTCAATGGATTATGGGCTATCTGCCTACTGAATCCCACCTTCCCCTGACTCCCCAGTTCACTCACACTCATGAACATTTTTTGAAGATGAAAGAAGAATGCATGCTGAATATATACCAAGTCAAGTTATGTTGATGTTTTCCTTTCTTCGTTTCTGTACTGATTTTGGCACCTTAATACAATGATGATAGCATGCAAATCTTTATACAATAACCTAGTTAGGATTCCTACAATAAATAATTCCCATATCCATCACTTTTAAAGCATCATTGCAAAGAGTAAAGTGTAGCAATGTGCCCTTATGTTTCTTATTTTCCAGATCAATCTGTTTTTCTTAATTTTAATTTATAATCAGCACAACTGAAGCTTCCTAATCATATCAGACATGCCAATCCTTTCAGAAGCAAATCTGATTTAACATCAAGGAGCCTGGCTTGTGTTCATGAAGGAGTTTTTCTCCCACTGCTCTCCAGAAGTTTTTGTTGGTACTTAACACATTTACACAGCTGAAATTCAAACCAGTTTCCTAATACTTGGTGGACAAAAAAACCTCTCTCAGTTGAGCACAGCTGAGGGTGTGCCCAGGCAGGTGACACTAGAGTTTCTTGTTTGTACTTTTGGTGGAGAGGAAGAAAAATAAATATACACACAAAAGGAAGTTGCTCTTGAAAAAGTCTGGAATAAAATAGAAGATGCTGCTTTGAAGATGGAAATGTGTTTACCGTAAGCTGTAAAGAGACGTATAGGGAAGGATAGACTTTTCGTCCAATTTTGTTTTGCATCTCAGAACAGTTTAACCTAACAGATACCAGTGATCCTATCTTAAGGGATACACAATTTTCCAAGAGGGGACTTTGGGTATTTTTAGTCTATAAAACAGATAGCGGATGAGCTTTTCTTGCTAGCTGCAAGCTGGAGCTCATGTCAAGCTTCACTAGGCACACAAGGCTCTGATTTTGTATCATTAAAGACTCATTATCTCTTTTAACTTCTGTTGAAAGCATTCATCCATAGCTCTAGCTACTACTGAAACAATAGAGGCTCCTAGCTCAGTAATAATGCTCCCCCCAGCCCCCAGCTTAAAGAGCCTTTAAAGGATGGATTGGCTACCACAATGCAGAAACAAAAAGCTACTGCCCAGGAAAATATGAAAGGTTATTTCTGTAAGGAACTTCAATTTTAAAGAGTGGCGGAAAATCATCTGATGTGAGTTTCTCAGAGCTGGGAATCTGAGTACTACCTGAATGTGAAATTCCTGTTGGGGAAATATTACATTTTCCAAAGGTGAATGGCATGCCTTACTTATGCTTTGTCTCAAAGAGAAAAATACTTTAATAAGAATGAAACAGGCTTGGTGTATTGATCTTGCCAATTTGTTTGGTATTAATATATATTTGTCAGGGAGCTAAACTCTCCATTGAATTCAACAGTGGATTCTATGAACAGTAATTTCTACATTTACCGGCTTTGTTTACACTTTCATTATACCTCTACTGCTTTATCTGATGCCTTCATACAGTTTTCAATCTTATAGCCACTTTAATCTCCTCCTGCACTCAGCATATCTGAATGAGTTTGTTGGCATAAGGGAATTTTGAAGGTTATATTACAGTACATGAATCAACAGAAAATGAAATGCACTGGAGACACGATCAGCCAGTTTTAATTCATTGCAGAAAGTTATAGATACCAAAATGCATTTAATGTAATCTGATCTCTTTATTCAGTCCTGAATTTATGAGCAATTCACCAGGAGTCAAATGACAACTTTGTTTTAAAAATAGTAGTCTATATCAAATGCCATTTTAATATATCTCTAACATATTTACATTTAAAGAGTAGGGAAAAGTGGAATCTTTGAACATAAATTTCTCTTTTCATGGAAAAGAAAAGCCTGAGAAAGATGCTACTTTTGTTCATTGAAACATTATTTGTCACTGTAACATAGGTCAGTTTGGTGATAACAGTTAAATAAATCCAGCTCATCAGTACAGCTGGTAAACAGATTAGAAGCCCCCTACATTACTGAGCATTTCATTTTAAGGAAGAGGCGAGTAGCATCATTGTGCTCAGCTCTATAAAGAACATTTTATGTCAATAAGCCTGCTCTTTGCCTAGAATGATCAAATGTTCTTGGTTCAGGCCGGTCAACGAGAAGAATAGGACAGTGGCTTCCAGACAGTTTCCTAAGCAGCAACACAAATGGATGTCAAACATCAGTCAATTATTATCTGGTTATAAGATGTGATCTTTCACTAGGGGTCCTAAGTCATTTTTGGTAATGCTGACCCCATCAAAATCATGCATCTTACCTAGGAGGAGATAAGGTAACCCCTTCTCATTCATATTTGAGACATCTCCGTTCTCACATACCATAGCACTGACATTTAGGTTGAAGGGTAAATGTGGGAATACTACTTGCTATTTTTATTTCAACATACAAAATTTGTAATCTGTTCCAAAGCAAACAAAAATTTTTTGTGTCTCTGAAAGTTTCTTACTGTCCATATAGAAAAGCTATGCCATTTTATTAAGCCCAAAGAAATAAGTTGTGTTTTTGCAACCAGTACACTGATAACATCTTAGCTTGTCAGATGTGGAAATTATTATTATGCAAACAATATATAGTGCTTACAGAAAAGAGAAGATAAATGTATTTTATATATTATGCTTATATGAGTTATAAATATAATTATGTAAATAACATGCCTTTATTAG
Organism: Leptonychotes weddellii; assembly: GCF_054177405.1. NCBI lineage: Eukaryota > Metazoa > Chordata > Mammalia > Carnivora > Phocidae > Leptonychotes > Leptonychotes weddellii. The sequence goes on along the minus strand of NC_138377.1, from coordinate 69,989,998 downwards.
GTATGTGAATTAAAATTTTAGGCCACACCACAGATTTTATATAATAACAATAGTTTTTGGATGGTGGTCATTTTAAGGGATTGTTTTAATAGATCGATTTTATAACTAGAACTAAATTCTGCATTACTTCAGAATTTTGACATTCATAGTAAACATTTTCCTAACAAGAGCCAAATGGCTAGCTCTTATTTAATAGATGTAAATTTCCATTCCAAGAATGTTCCAAACCCAAAATGGACCGCTTTCAAATACTTTTATTTTGTTAGTTCATCTTACTCTGGAAAATAATGAAATGGTACTACAAGTCCTTTATATTTCCTTTAAAAGTAGATCATAGGGTTGGGAGAAGAGAAAAAAGAGTTAAAGTATTGGAGGGGGAAGAATTTATTTTTAGAATCAATGGCCAGATGCCCTAAACTTTTTGGTTCACAGAAATCAGGAGTCAAAATGATTTATTAGAATCCATCCAAGTAGGCCTATACCCCTAAGAGGCAAAGCTTGATCCAGTCCAGTTTAAACAAAGTAAGAAAAAGGGTTTCATCATTTCCCTTAAAGGGGTGACTTTTCCAGAGTCCAACCAACAACTGTGTTAGAAAATGCTTCTTAATACACAGCCCAGGTATTTCCTTGCTCGATTTCATCCAATTGCTCCATTTCTTGTGTGTTCCCTTCAAAAACCGGTTGACTAGTCATACCCTCCCTCAGTTTCCAACCGTTCAAGCTACATTTAGTTCTTTGTGTTTTCATTATGGTTCAATTCCTCTAATCAAGGGTATTATTTATTTTTTTCTCATTTTTAACTTTTATTTTTGTTGTTTTGGTAAATCTGTGATGGTGTTTTAATTATGTTCTTTAAATGATGTGAAGAAGGAGGTTTTCTAGCTTATAAACACTGAATCTCTGCTAATGTAGCCCAACTTGTGATGTCAAGGAAAATCACATGCCAAAACTTTTCAGAATTAATAGTTTGTTGCATCTCTTCCTTTTGAATATCCATATACTTTGAATTTTTCAGGATAAATCTCAAGTGATCTCTATTCCCTCTACCTGTGTAACTTTTCTGGGTTATGCCAGGTTTGCCAAATAGAATGAGAATTTTATATTGTTCATCTCTGTTCCTCTGAGCTGTCTTTTGTAATCTTAGTAACTATTTCAACTATATTTAAATTATAAAAGTGAACATTGAAAAATATACACAAGAGAAAAATAGAAGCATTACACCATCTTTGGGTATATAATCTTAAAATAAAAATCATAAATGACTTAAATTGTCATTATCTTGTATTCATGGAATCATAGAATCTTGAGATGAAGTGGCAAAAGCATTTGACATCAAAGTTGATTTTCTTTTATTTCCAGGCAAAAAGAATGCTGGTGCATAAATGCTGGTGCTGTTGGAATAAAGTGACTGAAAACAGGTAAGGTTTGTGAGGAGGAACCATGCGGTTATAGCAGTTTGGAGGAGGATATGCCCTTCACTTAGGAATGAGGACTTAGAACATAGAAATAAGTGTTTGTGGAGGACAAGGGTCTCTGTGGTCCACTTCCACCATCCCAAAACTCAAATCAGCAGTCTCCCATCCCCTCTATATCTTTCATTTTTTCCTCTTTCTCAGCTGCATCTTCTCCAAAGTTGTCTTTACAGTTGGCTTTTAAGGGAGTAAGATTTTATCCGTTCAAGCAAAGTTCAAATTTAAACAAATCTTACAGATAAAAAGACTTCACGGTTTCAGGTGTGCAGAAGACACTTTTAAACAAGATGTTATTTGCATAGACCATTCCAAGGTTCTTAGGGGTAGAGTCAATTCACCTAACCCATCCAAATGGCAGTTGTCTTCCAAATGTTCAAAATCATCAGATATAATTGGAAAATATTTTGTAATTGTCAGAAATGTGATAGAACTGATCTAATTACACGAAACCAGTCATGCAAATTGGCAAGTATCACCAAGGATTCTCCGATTCCCCAACAGTGCTAACATGGAAAGATTTTCATCTTGGTAGAAAATAGTAGCAAAGGAAAAACCTATGAGGATCAACTTTTTTAAAGACCAATCATTATCTTGTCCTGATAACTTGGGCCTTCTCCAATTTTTGTTTTGTTATATGTCTGTAGTATGCTATCTAGGGCATCCCTTAGATTTGCCACATGGCAGTCATTTATGTTTCTTCTTGAAAACCATGGGTCCTCTCACCCGAGTGAATGCGCTGAGCAATGATGCTTTCTGTGGAAACAAATGAAGCAACAGTTAATGGAGGACACTCATAAAAGAATAAACATACAAATGTTAATCCAACCTGTGGTCCTCACACCACACTCTGAAGTTTGGTTTTGCCATTTGTCAATAATTAGATACATTCAACCATTGTTCCATTCTGTGGATATTAATTCAAGTATTAATAACTCTTTTGCATTGGAAAATTTACTGTCTAACTCTGTTGCCCATGCTATCTCAGGGTGCACAAAGAAAAGAAAACAATGACAGAGTCAAAATAGAAAATAAAAGCTCCGATGTTGAGGCTGAAGGTTGTGGGGCAGTGGTGTGGAAAGGAAAGCTGTGTACAAAATGATGCCTGTTAATTCATATAGCAACTGCATTCATCCATTCGAGGTAATGCAAATGCATGATAAAAGTAAAATGACCAAATCCAATTATATGCATCAATTCTATCTTCTTGAGCAATTATCATTCTTTCGTAAACTGCAATTTTGGCCACTTGTGTGTACCAACCCTTAATTGTCAGTAATTCTCTAGTTTTCCAGCATTTTGTAATGAGATATTTAACACACAACACGGCTGCTGCCAGCTATTTACATTGTAGAATTGAATTACTAGACATACAAAAATCATGGGAAGCAGCCACTTGGAGCATTCTTAAGTATTTTGCTCTTTTAGTTGATATTTAAATACAGAAAATTATTGACAGAATCAATGGTAATCTTAAGGATCTGGGCCATGGCTACTATTTTCCTTTCCATGTCACAATCTCATCAAGAATTATGGAGAACTCTTTCCTTTATTAACTGATACCAGTATAGACAAGGAAAATCATGACCCCTTCTGTCGTGGTCATACTCTCCATTTTCTCAGAAATATAATTTTAAATAAATAGCAGGAATAGAAACTAGTCATAATGTACAAATAGTTCAAAAAATGACCGTGGTGACTTCCTTTGGACTATGGTCTTTTTTTTTTTTAAAGATTTTATTTATTTATTCATGAGAGACAGAGAGAGAGAGGGAGAGAAGCAGGCTCCCAAGGAGCAGGCAGCCCGATGCGGGACTCAATCCCAGGACCCTGGGATCATGACCTGAGCCAAAGGCAGACGCTTAACCATCTGAGCCACCCAGGCGCCCATGGACTATGGTCTTGATTTAATCAAGTCATTAGGCTGGTGACATTATTCAGGAATTCCTACTGTCATAGAGAATCCAAGATGGGTGTGGTTGGGAAGACTCCCTAGATTTCTTCACTCTTTCTTTAAAAAGGAAGCCACTGGAAACCTTAAATGCATGTTACTAAGTGAAAAAAGCTAATCTGAAAATGTTACATACTATATGACTCCAATCATAAGACATTCAGGAAAAGACAAAACTATGGAGACAAAAAAAGATCAGTGGTGGGGTGCCTGGGTGACTCAGTCGGTTAAGCCTCTGACTCTTGATTCCAGCTTAGGTCATGATCCCAGCGCCGTGAGATGGAGTCCCATGTGGGTTCCATGCTCATCAGGGAGTCTGCTGGAGATTCTCTCTCTCCCTCTACTCTTCCCCTTGCTCTCTCTCTCAAATAAATAAATTAATTTAAAAAAAAAGATCAGCAATTGCTAGAGATGGGGGTGGCAGGGGAGAAATGAACAGGCAGAGCACAGAGGATTTTTGTGGGAGTGAAATGCACTGTGTGACATCATAATGATGGATATGTATCATACCTTTGTTCAAACCCATAGAATGTGCAATACCAGGAGTGAACTCTAAGGTAAACTATGGATTTTGGGTGATTATGATGTACCAGCGTAGGCTCATCTTTGGTAAAACAAACAAAAAAAAGTGTACCATTCTGGGAAGTGGATGCTGCTACTGGGGAGGCTATGCATGTCTAAGGGCAGAAAGTTCTGTACCTCCCTCTTAATTTTGTTGTAAACTTATACTACTCCTAAAAAAAGTCTTAAAAAAAAGAAGCTATTGCACCGGCTCTTCTCAAAGATGCCTCATAGGTGTCCAAGAGGGGCCTTTAGTGATACTTTAGTTTTTTAGTAAAAGTGATGCTGATGGCTAAGGAAAGAGAGCTGGCCCTGGACTCACTAGTTATTCAATTCGTGTTCACTGCCTGGGGTTGGAGCTTTGCATCTATCCAATGAAGACATTGAATTAGATTTGTAAAATACCTTCAAATCCCAAGTTTTTTTTGACTGCCAGTGATCTGTAAGTTGTATATTTTCCCAAGCATTTCTTTGCTCGTTGTTATTTGAAGCTATTTTTTTTTATAGCATTTTTACTGTTTCTTTTTGTTTTGATTGCCTGAGCTTGTGTTGGTTGCTGTTTTAAAAAAAAGTCTAGGGGCGTCTGGCTGGCTCAGTCAGTGGATCATGCGACTTTTGATCTGGGGGTTGTGAATTTGAGCCCCAGACTGGGTGTAAAGATTACTTAAAAAAATAAAATCTTAAAAAATAGTCTGAATATGAGCTGTTTTGGAATGAGTAGTTTCTTCTCTTATTTCTTTTATTATTTGAACTACCCTTTTCTCCTATTATTTTTGGACTGCTGAAATGAAAACACTTTAAAAAAACTTGTTTCCTGACCTCTCCCCATTTGGAATGCCTTACTTTTGAGTCTGATCTAATTTGCCAGTTTTCATGTTTCATTAAGTCCATGGACATCCCAAGAGGATCTTTCAGAAACCAGTATTCTACCCACCTTATTCTTTTTGCATTTTCTTCATTGCATATTCATCAAGGCTTAGGTTATCCATTCAGGTTTGGAATCCCTTCTAACTAATCTTGTAATTTGTATTTATTTTTTAGTTCTAATTAGCATTTGATTTAGTTCATTTTTGTCTGGATATCCATCATCTTATGTCCAAAGCTAAATGTCTTACCTTCCCATCCCAACATGTTCCTGTACCCTCTTCCCTCTCTTGAGAATGATGTCGTTATCTACTACATCTTCACTGCTAGAAACATCGGAGCCATCCCCAGCCTCTTCATCTTTCTTATTCCTCATCCAGGGGGTCACCATTTTCATTGTCATAGTCTCACTTTATACATTCCATTCCATTTTAGATCCTACCATCATTTCTGGAGAAACAGTCTTTATAAAGTAAAACTATGTAAGGGGTGTTCCCAAAGATGGAGGATGCTTGCAAGAAGGGAGATCGGGTCTTGTTTCTCAGTTAGTCATTTGTCTGGGCAGCTGGCTTGGTCATTTGCCCTGCATCTACATGGGCAGGATGAAAGTAAGAAGGGAGAGGTGACAGAGCAAGGGCACAGAAGCAAGGCAGCCTCTATCAGATGCAAAACTGTATGAGCTCCCTCCAGGTCACTGGGCATCGCACAGGACTGGAGGCTGGACAGAGGGACTCACAAAGAGAATACTGGTATTCTGATGGGAGCAGGAGCTGAAAGATTGGGAAGAGGATGATGCCTGCACATAGAGATTCCGCAACAGCCAGAAGAACAGAGATAGGCAGCCCAGGCAGATGGCTATAGAATTAGGCCTGGAAAATGGAGGGTGCAGTATATGTCCCAGAACAGATGACAAGTATTCTACAGCCTCCACAATAAGATCAGGGAGGGGAAAGAAGAAGGAAGGACAACTTTCTCTTTCCTTCTTTAGGTCCCTACAGCCACAAAGCTGGCCTAAACTGGGTAAATAACTATCTTTAAATGTGATGGAGGGGCGCCAGGGTGGCTCAGTTGGTTGAGCGTCAGACTCTTGATTTCAGCTCAGGTCATGATCTTAGGGTCATTTGATGGAGCCCCGGGTCAGGCTCCACACTTAGCACAGAGTCCGCTTGAGATTCTCTCTCTCCCTCTCCCTCCCCCACCCTCACTCACTCTTTCTCTTTCTCTAAATAAATAAATGAATAATCTTAAAAAAATAAATAAATGTGCTGGAAAAACAAGTTTTAAAGTGGATAACAATTGAAAGTGAAAAACTGCGACTTTAGTAACTAGAAGTGCTTGAGAGATTTTGAGATCTGCCCAAGACATGATTTAGTATATACAAGGTAGGGAGATTTGACACAGTGCAAGGGGCAATGGGCTTAAGGAAGAAAAGTATATCATGTCATCAGCCACCCATCTGAGACAACAATTCAATAAACCACTTAGCTGTTACCATATTGCACGGCCCTTTTCTATTTATCATGTCTATTTCCCCTCCTAGGGCATTTGTATCCCCAGTACCTTGCATTTCATACATGCTCAAAGATATCTGTTAATGAATGATGGAATACATACATGAACAAATCAGTGTTCAAAGCAGTGCACAAAGGTACATGCGAGGCACTCAAAAAGGAGAAGAGTTAGTAAAAAAAAATAATCTGCATTCCTAAGGTAACAGGTGCTATGTAAGTACTGAAACATGCATATTCCTCACTAAAAATGAAAAATGAAATTCACAATAAGCGCCTGTCTGTACTCCATCCTACTCTCCTTCTCATCCTGGCCTCTCACTCTTTTAATCTAAATTCTTCTATCCCTGCATACAGCATGTGATTGCTATTGCGCTTTTGAATGCCCCTTGTGTTTCTTGTTCATAGGCTATTGACTGGCTAGTTCTAGATGTTAACTACTGTTTAGTTACTGTGAGGATGATTATGCAAAACTTTGAATTGAAGCAGGCCATTGTTTCTTTCTGGGCCAATATTTTCCCCATCCACATTTCTTCCATGCAATACTCTCAAATTATCTGATATATTTGCCTAATCAGGTTTTGAAACTGCAAACAAACTTTTCATGGTTTTAGACCCACGCCCATGTGAGGCTCGTTCAATAGACTGAGTATATGCTCCTTTTCTTCTTTAAAAAAATAGTACTTTCCATTGCTTTCTCCTTTAGAGATGCAAACCAATACTGCCATCCACTGTTCCTTTGGATAATCTTTTTCCCACAGTTCTCACCAAGATGTTTTGAAAAAAAGAAAGAAAGGAAACTGACAACAAAATTAAGTTCTTTGAAAGGATGGGGAGTTTGTTACTTTTGAGCAAGTGCTGCACTGAAGATCATAAAGGAATCAAACATCATGACTTATCTTCTTTTTCCAAATGCCTTGAGGGAGAAAACACACTCTCGAAATGTGACCAAGTAAACGAGCAATCTATAGAGTCAACCTTTTCCTGGACATCACAGGGAGGGAAAAATCACCTAGATCCTTTTTGATCACAGTTTAACTTTGCTTCATTCAGCTCCCCAGGCTCGAGGCCATTTCTCATCCTAGTCACATCCTAATGCTTTGGGAAGAGAGCCTGTCTCCTCTTCCAAGCTAGTAAGCAGGGCATCTTTGTTGGTCTCATCCTGCTATCAGAGAAGCCCTCCAACTCTTTGAGAGGAGCACATATTCCTAGGGTCTAATACTTGCAAGTGATTGTACTCTTATTTTGTGCCACTCCATGCCTGCCCCCCACACTATTATATATCTCCTTTTTGCCTTACTCTTCCTGTTTTCCAATGAATCAGTTGTAACTAAAATTATGAGGAATTCCTTATTTTTCTCTCACATGAACTAGAATTGACCTTTCAGGTAATATAGGCAAAAAATCAAAGGGCCAAACTTTGAGGCAGAGAATGTCAATGTTGGAAAACCTTGAGGTGAGCTGGTCCGATTCCCTGACTCTGTGAGGGAAGGAACTGAGACCCAGAGAGGAGACATGAGACGCCTGGAGCTATGGAGTCAGGAAATGGCAAATCCAGTGGTAGAACCCAGGCTTCTCAACCCCTAGTCATAACCTTTTGACTGCAGAGTGTTCCTCCCAGAAGCACAGTCCCTCTCTCCAACCCTAGTTTACAGGACATCATAAATGGCTTTTTAAAAAATAACATAAACCCCTCTGAGGGCATTTTTGTTTCTCTGTGCCTTTTATACTCCTCTCGACTCCCACCTCCCAGAAAGCCACAGGATGTCTAGGTTGGGAGCTCACAACAGTAATATCCTTCTTCCATCTCACACAGGAGAGGAGAAAGTACATGAGCATGAGAATCTGGAAAGGGGAACAGAGAGGAAGATTGTCTGTCTTAGGCCTGTTTTCATAAGAGAACAATCCAATGTTATTTTACTTATCTAGATTTATAGCTCCTACGTGAGGAGATCTCAATTCCTTCATTCATTCAGGCACCATTTATGTTTGAACTGTTCTTTGGATTTATGCAGGTCATATCTCCTTATTATCTCTTGAAAGAGCCCCAAAGTAGGCCGCATGATAATACTAGAAAGCTGAGTAGCTCTCTCAATGTTTGTTCAGGGCTATTCATTCAGCAGCTACAACCTGCTTGAGAAAACACCAATATGCGGTTTCTTTTCCCATCAGATTCTAATTCAAGGAGGGTGTGGGCACTTTTCACTTTATGGATTGTCATTGTGTGGGTGTGAGGTTGAGCTGTACATAGTTTTACTGCAGAAGAAGATGGTGCCAAAATGCTTTGAAGAAAATTCTTTCTCTAACAACATTTTTTTTCTAAATAAATGATTTAAAAAGATAAAGGTGATTTAGAGAAGTTATTGGAAGATGGAAGGTATAAAATACACTGAGAAAAGGACCCCAGTGAGCAGAAAAGGGTGACAACCAGTTTGATTACAAGGCAAAAGGTAGTAAGAAAATGACTATTTCCCAAAATCATATCAGGTACCAGGTATTGTGTTAGGAATTTTGAATATATTATCTCATTCCTCGTGAAGCTCTAGAAGTAATTGTGTAATTGTGATTACACTCATTTTTCTGGTGAATAAACTAAGACTGGGAGAACAAGGGGCTTCCCTGAGATCACTTAGCAGATAAGGGCCAACATGAGGAATGAGTCCGTGAAGAATGAGGGTGTGTTGGAATGGAAAGCTTACAGAAGCAAGGGAGCTTAGGGGATACACTAGCAACAGGAAGTTGATTTGCTTGTCTGGAGTAGATAATCATAAAAAAAATATTGGGGTAGGGGCCTAGAAAGATAGAAAGTCTGAATACTAGGTTAAACTAATTTTTGTTCTGTAGACAATGAGGAATTATTGGTGCTTTGAGATAGGAAGAGTCATCAAAATTGTGTTTTACAATGAGAAATCTGGTAGTCCTGTGCAAAGCAAACATTGCAAATAATGAGATCAATTTGAGAGCTATTCCAGTAGCCCAGGAATGATGCTAAAGGGAAAATGAGGAGAAACAGTTTTTATAGGGTGACCATAAAGTTTAACACAAAATAACCTGACAATCGTTTATTCACTCATTCATTCCGCTAATATTTATCACTGTGCTACATATTGGCATCTTATACTTCAATTCAGGAACCTGTACTTCTTTAACTGAACATTTTATTTGGAAATAATTATAGATTCATATACAATTAGAAGAAATAATGCGGAGATATCCTGTGCACCCTTTTCCCTGTTTCCCCTATTGGTAAACATCTTACACAATTCTAGTATAATATCACCCCAGGATATTGACATTAATGCAATCCACTGATCTTATTCAGATTTCCTCAGGTTTACTTATACTTCACAGGCTTAAAAAGCATTATTTATTCTATAGGCCTAGTCGACTATTACTATGCTCAGTTGATCAGTTTCTATCATAAACCCTCACCACTTCCCTAGCTCACCGCAAGGAGAGTCTAAGAACATAGTTAAATGCACCATACAGCAATACTTCCTTTACTCAGGTCTCAAACTAACAGTTCTGAAACTGTGTTTAAATCTTACTTCTTGTGGTTAAAACCTGCCTATGCTTTCCCTCAGCTGGCTTTTACCCAACCTGAAAGTTACTGGGGACTTGTTAGGTATTTTTCTTCTATCGTTGAAGTAAACACAGTCCATTAATATACTGAAATGGTCTTCATTCCTAGAAAGCTGGGTATTCTGCTATTCTCAGGATTCACCTTCTCCTCTAAACTGCATGGATCTGTCTATTTGAAGGCTTTCAAGTGGAATATACCAGACTCACGGATGTTATACCTGACTCAGCATGACTTTGGATGATGTCCTTAACCTTTCTAGGGCCTCAGGATTGTCCCTTCCACTTGAAAATGTCATGATGCTGTGGGAAGCACACCCTGCATTTTCTGTCCTTTTCATCTTTGTTTTGTACCTGCTTTTTTCTCCTCTCAGTCTCCCAGGGCTCTCATTTTCCCTGCTGATATCCTCTGAGATCTTCTCTTATGAGAGGATTTGAGGACTTAATGCCACCACATACGCGGCTCGTGCAGCTAACAAGCAGGAGCAAAGGTGTGGGTGTCAGCCAGTGCTTTGGGGATGGCATTTGGGGAGATCCAGAATTTGCTGTCCATGGGCAGTGGCACCACATGAAGAACACTAGACCCTGAAGGCAGAGTGCCTGGCTTGAACCCAGGCTCTGCTACTTACTTGTTATGTGATGTTGGGAAATTATTTACCATTTCTGAAGCTCAGTTTCTTCATTTGTAATATGTGACTAGTTAACAGTACCTTCTTCATAGCATGAAGTATTAAATGAGCTAATATAATTAAAGGATGTAGCATAGTGCTTGACACACAATACACATTTAACTATTAGTGTTATAATTTAGTAAGTCATAGATATGAATGGCACATGGCATTTATGTAGGACCTATAGACCTCCTGATGGGTGGATTATTTTTTTTTTATGTTGTTAATCACCATACATTACATCATTAGTTTTTGATGTAGTGTTCCATGATTCATTGTTTGCATATAACACCCAGTGCTCCATTCAATACGTGCCCTCTTTAATACCCATCACCAGGCTAACCCATCCCCCACCCCCCTCCCCTCTAGAACCCTCAGTTTGTTTCTCAGGGCCCATAGTCTCTCATGGTTCGTCTCCCCCTCCGACTGCCCCCCCTTCATTTTTCCCTTCTTACTATCTTCTTCTTTTTTTTTTTAACATATAATGTATTATTTGTTTCAGAGGTACAGGTCTGTGATTCAACAGTCTTATACAATTCACAGCGCTCACCATAGCACATACCCTCCCCAGTGTCTATCACCCAGCCACCCCATCCCTCCCACACCCCTACCACTCCAGCAACCCTTAGTTTGTTGCTGGATTATTTTTGAAAACTGTCTTATTTCCCAAATCTTCTCTTCTCTTCCTCATAGTTGTTGTGTTGCTAGATAATATGTCAAAAGTTTACAAATATATGAATTTTATACCTAAAGAACAATAAAACACACTTTTAATGGGGGTTTTCTTGGATCTATGTCATGCCACAAAGCTATCTCAGTGTGTTTTTAGAAAAAGGGAAGGGAACAGTGTAATTGAACATGTGTTACCTGTAGTCTTGTATTAACACCTTAGACTTGTTAACTCAAATAATCTTTAAAATAACTTTGGAGGAGGTATCAAATTCTGCATTATTTAGAAGAGGATACTAAGATTTGGAGAGATTAAATAACTTGTCCGAGGCCAGAGATCTAATCCCTGGCAGATCAAAGTAGAACACAGTAATCTTTACACTATAATATATCTCCTCCTCTGTTTACTCTGTGTGCTTTTGGAGAAGCTACAGTACGAAGAAATAATGGCTTAATATAAATATCTTAATGCAATTTAAAAAGTCAAATATTTGCTGACCATTTTATGGGAAAATCGTTTTTAAAGGTCCATTTTGACGTGGGACTTCCAAGCCTACATTTTCATTGCCAATTCCAGAACAAGCTCATTTGGGGACATTAAATAAATTAACTTTCTAGAAAGTTCTTTTTTATTTTTTTAAGCTTGAGTTAGAATAATCTTAATAGATCAATGAAAATGTTTCTCTCTTTAGAATCTTTCTGTTTCTTGCTTTGCATCTTCTATCTATGTAAGTCACAAGATAATATTTTGAGAGAGAAAATGAAAACAGTAGAACCAATGATTTTGTGGTTTTTAAGAGTGCTAAAATGTTTTCAACAAAATGTTTATTCTCTCCATGTCTATTCCCGTTCCTTTTCCCTACCCTTCTAGAATTTTCTGCCAGCAGTCAAGCTAAGGTTAGGAAGACTACCAGATGCAGCCAATGCTAACCAAAACTGAATTAATAGCTAGACAAAATGCCCTCTGAATAAATTCTTGTCAGGGTCAGAGGGGATTCTGAGTTCTGGGAGGGGAGAGGTCCTTTGAAGGAAGGAAGGTTGGAGGTCAGCAGTCCCTGAATCCATACCTCAGCAGGTCCCACCCTCTCTTTCAATCACAGGCAAACCCAGTTCATCTATTTGTGATCCAAGGCCTTCTGGATTCTGGAAGTTATCACAGCTTTTTCCTGATTATTTGTAATTAGTCTCTAGGTTCCGATATATATATAGTCTCTTTTTCCTCCTTGGTTATTTGATCTTGATTTTTCTTGTATCATCTCTGGTTTTTCTTGCTTGTTTTATGTGACAGAAACTCAAAGCAAATTCAGTTGTGTGAAAAGAGGAGTTTATTGGATCATGCAGTCCAAGAAAAAGTTGATAACTAATTAAACTTTGGATCTAGCTAAGGATCCATTGGCTTCAGCAATTACATTTGAATTATTCACTAAATCTTGAATGTCCAGATGTACCCTTCATAGTCTGCCTAAGATTTTTAGGAAAATAAATATGTAACATTTTGCTTGTTTATTTATCAGGACTGACATGGTATTCTAATAAATTTGAAACAACTACCAGATACCACTATCATGTCATTAACTAGATTTCTTACCACATGATTTGGATCTCAGAATTTTTGCCATTGAAGTTATATGTAATCTATTCAAATTTAGTTTAATATTATAATATAAAATTTAACAAGGGCCTTAAAAAATATTGGAAAAAAACTAGGAAGCAAAGCTCCAGAAGCACTTGAATTATATTGAGCCATAACTAATGTGTTTTTTAAAAATAATAAATTAATCATCTTCCATTGAGACTTCTGATTATATATCCCATTCTGAAAAATGTCTCTGTATCCATTTAATTATCACTTAAGGATGCCTGGTTCACCACACCCTACACCTGAGTAAATACCCAGAAAAGCTGAATTGCTGACATATATTCAGAAGGCAGTCTTCCCACCAAATAATCATTTACCTCTACAAATGCTTTTGCTACTATTGTATAAGTGGGTAATAAAGATAGAATTAAAAAATTGAGATATTGGCTTCATCATACTCATTTTTAATATTCCTTCAATTTTGAAACAAATTATTTTTGGTTAAAAAAAGAAAATACTTTGCTGTCACTGTACATTTTACATCAACATTTTATTTTCATACAGGCTGGTGTTATCTGCCAAATTTTCAAATAAAATTGTACATTTTAATAAAGAGATCTTATAATCCAATCAAAACATCATTATATGGATTTCCATATGAGAGTAAGATGGAAGAGTTGTTGCCATACCAAAGCTCCCATTGAGAACAGCTAGAAAAGATAGATTAATTAAAGGATCTTATGTTTAACAGTAGTAGACAGCTATTGAAGGAGTGGAGAACAGGGCAATTAAGAATATGGAAAGGGGAGAGCCATGGAGTAGTGGGCTGACATTTTGTAGTTTTACCCTGGTTATATTTGCAAACTCGGGGTATGAGCCAGAAACCGAGTTCCTGGGCAAAGCCAAACTGAGAAAGAAAATGATTGAGAATACAGAAAAGAGCACAAGAAATACGTAGAACAATATCCAAAGCTCTAGCATACATGTAACTGAACTTCCGTAAGGGGAGAAAGAATGAGATTGAAGATGCACTTGAAGAGCTAATGGGGGAGAATTTTCTAAAACTGGTAAGAGATAATGACCAACAAATTCAAGAAGCTCAGTGAATTCCAGGCAAAATAATACAAAGAAAACAAGATTTAGGAATATTATAATTAGATGGTTGACAACCAAAAACAAAGAGAAAAATCTTAAAAGTATCCAGAGAAAAATGACACTAAATAATAAGGTCACAGTTGACCTCTTCAACATAAATGATGAAAGCTGGTAGAAAGTTGAAAGTGCCAGAAGAAGAAGGTCTCAAATTATCTAGCAGTAGTGCAAAAAAGATAAAATAGAACACACTACCCATCCATAAGTGAAAACAAAGTAGTGAAAATTAAGTTAAAAAGATAGTGTGATCATTAGTGAAATGTTTCCTCAGGAAAATGGAAGCTGAGAGATTTTGTCACCAGCAAACTTTCACTAAAACAAATACTAAAGGAAGTTCTTTAACAAAATGTCCCAGAGGTAAACATAAAAATGCAAAAGAGGGAGGTAAACTAAAGTATTCCAGAGTTCTAGAATTATTGGGGAAGAGATAAGAACACTAATTTGTAGTAGTCTGTCCTAGGTCAAGAATGTATATTGTAATCTCTTTACATCACAAAGGATAATAAAAGAATGCATAACTAAGAAATTAATGGAGTAGGATAAATAATAATTTTTTTATTAACCTACAGGAAGACAAGGGAAGAAGAAAAAAATAAACATGAAACAGGTAGGTCAAATAGAAAACAAAGAGCAGGATAGTAGATGTAAATTTAAGTAGATCAGTGATTACATTACATATAAAGAATATCTATAAATCTTTAAGAAAGAGATACAACCAGTAGAAAAATAAGCAAAATATTTGACTAGCCACTCACAGAAGAGGATTACTGAATGGCCAATAGGTGTGAAAAGTTCTCATTTTTATTTATTAGTCACCATGGAAACATAAATTACCTTGTGATACCATTACACATAGTCCAGGATGGCTAAAATTAAACATACAAACAGGTAATGTTAAGAATTGGTGACAATGTGGACAAATTCCAATTCTTATTCACTGCTGGTAGAAGTGTAAATTGGCAAAAGCAAATTGAAAACCTGTTTGGCAATTTCTTCTAAAACTAAACCTAGTAAATCACATTATCTAGTAAACAGGACTATAATAATTCAGCAATTTCCCCAAGTTTATACTCAGTAGAAATGTATACATAAGTTCACCTAAAGACATAATATATTCAAAACAGTACTATTTATAACAACCCACATACTATAGAATGAATAAGTAAATTGTAGTATATTTATAGAGTGGAATAATAAATGGTATTATAAGTGAAAAAACAAACCCCACAGCTATTTGCAGTGGTATGCATTGATCTCATAAACACCAAGCTGAATGAGAAAAGCCAGCCATGAAAGAGTACTTATTGTATAACTCCATTTATGTAAAGTTTAAAAAAAGCAAAATTAATCAATGCTGTAAGAAGGCAGGATACTGATTATACTTGATGGGGGGATGGGTATGGACTTGGAGGATGCCCAAGAGGGGCTTTGGGGATGCTGATAATGTCCTGTTGCCTAAACTAGTTGCTGGTTCCACAGGTGTGTTCACTTGGTGAACATTCCTTTGGGCTGTGCATTGAAAATACTTACATGTTTCTGTATGTATGCTATAAAGAGTTGAATTGTGAATTATTAAGTACCTATTGAATGCATGGGACTGAGCTATGTGAGTCTCTCTTATAAATTGCTTTTCCATTATAAGTACTTTAATAATTGCCCACTGTTACATGCCCTGAAGTATTAGAGAATGGAAAAATAATAATGGTGATGATACATTGTTTGGGAGTCACTTACCATGTCCTGACAATTTACATATATTTCTCCTAACTTCACGACAATCCTGCTTTTAATAATATCACACAAAACACAGTTTACTTCTTCAAAGAATTAAGAGTCACAAAAAAAGACAAAACATTTCATAACAAAATAATAAACCATACCACCAAAACTTGTGTGATTATCCAAAAACTTGAAATCTGCTAAACCAAGTGGCCCAGCATCTAAAAATTTGTGAATTGTGTCTGTTTGCATGGCAGTTTAACAGGTCAGTTGCTAAGTATTGCAGAAGTTACAAAAGAACCATATATTGTGGTTTCATCCTTCAAGAATCAAATAATCCATTCAGGGACACAAGAGTTAAATCTGCAAAGCAATGAAAAGAACAACACAAAGAAATGTAGTCTAAACTACTAAATTGTGTCAGGTATTCCATGGATAGTACAAAAATGAAAGGTATGGATGTAGGATGGAGTGAGTGATTGAAAGGCTTATTGGAGGAGGTGAGGCCAGAGTTGGGCTATAAGAAGGTGATTGACTAGCAAAGTTTCTTGGAGATCTAATTAACACATGTTGTGCTGGACAGTTGAAGATTACCTTTTTATAATAGTATGAATTGATATCCTGAATGGTTCTGATGCCATTATGATGTATCTTGTGTGAATAATTCATGCATAGACTAATGGAGCCATACAATGGAACTGCAGGGGTGTTACAAATTAGAATTTATGTGCATTGACATAGCTGTGAGTAGAAGCTGGTATTTTTTAGTGTTTGCCCCCTTACTAGTGACTATGCCTCACTCTTACCAGGGCTAGTGTGAGTGTGTGTATGTGTGTGTGTGTGTGTGTGTGCATGCACACATGTTTGATCGTTAGGAAAACAAAATCCAACTATGCATTGAATTCACAAAAATATTCCTCAAAATAATTTGTAGAAAGAGTCATACAATGTATGTCCATTGAAGGAAAATGGAAGGAAAGGGACAAAATCACCTGAGGCAGAGTTTTATGAGAGGCTGGATCTTTTGAACATTATTTTTAACTTCTGTTAGAATTTTAGCTGAGAGGGCGCCTGGGTGGCTCAGTTGGTTAAGTGACTGCCTTCGGCTCAGGTCATGATCCTGGAGTCCCGGGATCGAGTCCCGCATCGGGCTCCCTGCTCGGCAGGGAGTCTGCTTCTCCCTCTGACCTTCCTCCTTCTCATGCTCTCTGTCTCTCATTCTCTCTCTCTCAAATAAATAAATAAAATCTTAAAAAAAAAAAGAATTTTAGCTGAGAATATAATTTGGTTAAGTTATTGTTATTTTTTTGTGAGAGGGAGTGAGAGAAGGGGGGAGGGGCAGACGGATAGGGAGAATCTTAAGCAGGCTCCACACCCGGTGTGGAGTCTGATGCGGGGGCTCGATCTCACAACCCTCAGATCATGACCTGAGCCGAAATCAAGAGTTGGACGCTTAACCGACTGAGCCACTCAGGCACCCCTGGTTAAGTTATCTTGAAAGACTAAGTTTTATTAGAAAATTTCCTGGATAAGCCTACTGTTCATTTCATATTGTCATTGGATTTTTCTTTTTGCGTCTAAAATTATCAAAGTTAATGTATTATTTGCTAGGCCTTTTTTGATGGGGAGAAGGGTGCCAGGGGCATAATTTAACCCATAAAAACTAATATATAACTATTATTTATCAAATTACGATGTTTTGTATTTTAGTTTCATTACCACAAGGATGGCAAAACACACTGTAAATGCTATGCTTTGCTCATGGTATAGGATTTTGCCACTTGTATGTAAATGAAGTCATTTAGAATAATAAATTCACATGCAGAACATTTTGAAGATAGCTTTTACCTCTGTTATGTACATGGAAGAAGAATCAAATTCATACTTTGGTATTGTTATGTTCACTCAAAGATTCAGAGTCTTAAAATTGGAAGGGACTTTAAAGGTTCAGTAATTCTCAAATGTTGATCAAGGGACTCATGCTAATCCATAACAGGGGCTTTGCATTTGTATCAAAATGAGAAAAATAAAACTCATGTCATGTCTTGATTTAGCTAGCTAAATTTTGTCCAATTAAGTTAGGATCTATGCCTTTTACAATTTTTGTTTATTTTTGCAGATTGCCTTTAATTACATGTTCTTATGTTTTCATTTAAAATATAATTTATTTTATGAAATGATACTGGTCATTGGTTTTGGTTTGCAGGTCTTTACTTGGCATTACAAAAAGTTAGTGAGCATTTTTTTTCCAGTTTCCATTTAAATATATATGTATATATATATTTATTCCTGGTCCATGAAATTTATGTTCAGAGATCATTGACTTAATCAAATGACCCATCTGATTCTTGAATTCCCTGAACTACATGCCCACCATACTAAGGTTAAACATCCCTAAAAAAAGAAAGAAAGAAAGAAAGGAAGGAAGGAAGGTCACCACTTTTAACATAGTCCTTTCCATCCTCAATTTTCTTAGAAAATTCTTTAAAAAATTTAGCTGTGATTTTCTTGAAAATTTATCTTTTTGGTTTTTACTTCTGAAAACATACTCCCTATTCTAAATGCAGCCCTTCAAATATATGAAGAAAATTATCGTTTTCCCTGAGTCTTCTCTTTTTTTGACTGAACAACCTAATTTTCTTTGTTCTTCACACAACAGTGTTGCAAGTCACTCAGATTTTTCTCTCTTCCAAATCTGTTTTAGTTTGTCATTGATACTCAAATTCTTGACACCCAGAACTGAATTAAAGCCTCAATAGATATAAATATCTAACTGAAGGGACTATCATTCCCCAAACTCTAGACACCATGTGTTAGTACCATTTACTATTTTATTAGCCATTTTGTCAATTGCAACTCATCTCAATTTTCAATGGAATGAGTCCTTACGATTTTTTCTGCCTCTGGCGTATTGTTTTCATCTGGAAAACAACTTCAACTAGAAGGTATCATACTAAGAAATGACAACTAAAAATTCACTTGTGGACAATTTATAGCAGGCAAAGTATAGGGCTGTTTTAAAAAGATAAGATAAAAAATTCTTTCATCAGTGCCCAGTATCTTCTGGGTGGCCCTCTCCTTGTTAAAATCAGTTCTTGGTAAAGAAAATAAAACTGGTTCATAGTTAAAGAAATTTCTTCTGTAAGCCTCTTCATTTTAGCCAAGTTTAGAGCCATAAACTAAAGCAGGGAACAGCACACTACAGCCCAGCCTCCAAATCCACCTTGTCTGCCTATTTTCACAAATAAAGTTTTATTGAAACACAGCCACACTCATTCATTTTATATTGTCTATGGCTACTTTTGCACCACAATGGCCAAGTTGAGTAGTTGCTACAGAGGCTAAATTACCCACAAAGCCTAAAATATTTATTATCTGGCCCTTTTAAGAAAAAATTTGTGAGATCCCTGAAGCTGCAAGAGCATTTCTGCTATGAAGTTTTGTAATAATAAACAGGTCAGAGGAGCATAAAAGAAGGTGAAAGAAGGTTTCCTGGACAGCTAAAATTAGAGCTAGTTCTCAATCTACCCAGCAAGAGGTCACTATGGGTTGGGAGAAGAAATGAACAGCACTGACCTAATTATTATGGATTTGACATTTGCTGGAGAAGAGATCTGTTCCATATGGTAAAGCTGAAAACTTAAATATCAGTGCTGAGTTGCTGCAGAGGAGGATGGCTGTCTTGAAGTAGTATATATATTGTCATTTATGATATGAATTACATTAAAGTTCTTCTTGTCACCATGCTCAGGCACCCTTCAATTTGGAAAGAAGGTGGACCAAATAATCCTATGCTTCACCATGTAGTTTCACCAGAGAGGAGATTTTTTTTAATTTTTTTATTGTTATGTTAATCCCCATACATTACATCATTAGTTTTAGATGTAGTGTTCCATGATTCATTGTTCATGCACAACACCCAGTGCTCCATGCAGAACGTGCCCTCCTCAATACCCATCACCAGGCTAACCCATCCTCCCACCCCCCGCCCCTCTAGAACCCTCAGTTTGTTTTTCAGAGTCCATCATCCAGAGAGGAGATTTTTAAGAGCTGACTCAACAGATCCAAAAGAAAGCATATTAGCGTTCATACACACTGCACTGCTTTGGAGGTACAGAACTAGCATCTGAAGAGATACCACCATGTGTGGTGAAGTCAGCTTCTGTTTATCAACTACATAGCAACAGGATGCTGATCCAGCAGATGTAATTTATATCTGAGTGGTGGTTTTTAAAAAGATCCTTTTATATTATAAGAGTTTGGGCTTTTTCCAATCTGGAAAACAAATAAGAAACCAACATATTCTTAATTTCTTTCTATGAAATGCATCCCAGCCTCCACAAAGGAAATGCCAAAAAAAAAAAAAAGATCAAAATTTGAAATGATGTTAAAAATGTCTGTGCAGGAATTGTCAATTTATTAATAAACAAATAGACAAATGAAAATTTACCTTTGCTGTAGAAGGAATTAGCATGGAAGACCATAAGCTAAACTGTGACCTAGGCAAAATTATTTTCCACACTTCATCTTCCTCCCTCCATTTCTAGAGTTACCTCTGCTTTTCCCTTTCTAGGAATTTAATACACTGTGCTGCTCAGGGTTGTCGAGGGTGTCTATGGTCCTGCTGATTAGGCTTGATCTCTTTAGTGATTCTGGATACTTTCCTTTCATCAGAATTCAATGTCCTGGATGCCATTCTCTCAGGGCCTCTGGATGATGTCATGGGTCCTGCCTAGGAGACCCCAGAAGTAAATGCCCATGTGTAGCACTAACTTAAGGAGAAAACTAGAAATTCCAATTCCTATGGAATACAGAATACCTACATCATATGATGTCCCTTGACTAGAAAGACTAAAGGTAAAATATGGGATCTATACACATTCACCAAAATATCTTCCCACAGTTTTAACAAGTGGAAACGTTAATAAGAACGGTACAGTAAAAAAAAAAAGACTATGTAGAACGCTGTGTTGCCCAATCTCTTTGTACACTGTTAACCCTTATAAACATGCCTGGAGGAGCACACAATCCCCATGTGGTCAGGAACCAGTCTGATTGGAAATAACTGTTTTTCTTTGCACAATAATGCATAAAACAAAACAACATTCTAATATTAAATACTCAAACTCTCATGCAAATTAAGATTTTTTTTTTTTTTTTACCTCCCTGCTTCCTCAGCGCAGGCTAAACACAGTTCAACTTTGAACTATGTTTCAGTTCACCTTTCCACACTTTGTTCCCAACACACTTTGGTGCCTTTGGCTTCTCCAGGATTTGAAAATGGGGAGAGAAGTCAGAGACTGAAAGTGTCTCCCTTGACTGGCACCATTGGTAAACTAGCATTGGTACCCTTTGAGTTTCACTGAATTTCATTCAAATAAAATAATATAAAACAGAGAGGGAGGAAAACCGTAAGAGACACTTAACTCTAAGGAACAAACTGAGGGTTGCTGGAGGGGAGGTGGGTTGGGGGATGGGGTAAGTGTGTGATGGGCATTAAGGAGGGCACTTGATATAATGAGCACTGGGTGTGATAGGCAACTGATGAATCACTAAATTCTACCCCTGAAACTAATATTTCATTATATTGAATTTAAATGAAAAATTTAAAACCATTCTTTCCTTCTTTCATGAGTCTTTTTGGATCTTTTTGGAGCTTCATGCACACATGCATACATGTACACACTTTCGCCTGTTTCCCAAGACTTCTTGCTGAGTTTTTCCAGCATAGGTACTGCATCCTCTGCCAGCTGCCTAGGACTTGGCACCTGACTTAGGGAAGTCCACTCACACAAAGTTATTTGTTGAGTTCACTTTGTCCTATGGATGTTCCTCTCAGGCAGCATCCAGGACAACCCAAGTCTTCTCTGAGGTCACATCTTACCACAGCAATCATATATTGCCTTGCTTCATCAAACTCTGAAGGTACAGGCTTTTCCTGGGGTGGGTGATGCCTAGGAGTCACCAAACCAGCTTCCTGCATCTGTGAATGCCTGTGAGGGCCCAGGATGCTATTCTAAATGTAGGAGTACTTTGATTTCTTAACTCTAGGGTTTCAGCCCGAATTAGGTAACAGGCAAGCTCTCATTTTAATATTCTTTACAATCATGTAGCTAGTCTTTAAAATAGATTTGGGGCAGGAAGTTTTTGCCACTATTCTCCCCTGATTCTTCTTTTTATTAACCCATCAGTCTCTGCTTATTTCAAGGCCAGTCCTGGTGGTGACTTGTGTGAGTTAAATCTATGAGTCAGAAGAGTGTGTGGTAAACATCCTCTGTGGGAAATTAAAAAGAAAGTAGTTAGAGTTCTTGTCCTTGATTTGCTTGTTGTCCAATGGATGTGGTAGAGCTATCACAAATAGGTTCCCTGTAGACATCCAAACAACCATTGGTAGCTCACCTCTGAAACATATTCTTTAGTTGAAAGGGGGAAATGCAAGATGACAGAGAATCAGAAAGTTTGAGAAGATCTAAAAGACTTCTTGAATGAATATAGTCCAACTCAAAATATCCCTTTGTACCAGGGATATAGTATTAAATCTTGCATTTATGTGGGGCACCTGGGTGGCTCAGTCGTTAAGCGTCTGCCTTCAGCTCGGGTCATGATTCCAGGGTCCTGGGATCGAGCCCTGCATCGGGCTCCCTGCTCCGCGGGAAGCCTGCTTCTCCCTCTCCCACTCCCGCTGCTTGTCTTCCCTCTCTTGCTGTCAAATAAATAAAATCTTTAAAAAAAAAAATTTTGCATTTATGTGATACAAAGATCCCTTAAGGAGTTTACAATTTGATAGAAGATATGAGATATGTAATAAAATACATATAATGAAAAGATATTATAATTTTAATATTAATTTAGATACTGCATTTTTCCAAACATAGCTTGCTTCTTCTTAAAAAAAAAATTGACTAAAGTTGATCATTCACACAATTTTAGACTCTGAACTTGGAGGTACTTTGTTCTTTTAAAAATGGAGATGGAACCACTTTCTTTACCTGTTGGGACAGAGGCTTCTGACCTTTGAACTGAACCACATGGTCTTTCCTCAGGTTTCTGAAAGCTAGTTGGTGCAAAGTGTTCCTTTATAGATTTCAAAAATACTTTAATCAATAGTGTAAGCCATTCATACCTAATTTTAAGTGCTCCCCTTCTAACTGCTTTCTATTTCTTTCTTACTCCTTCCAAAATCCACCTCTAATGTGTCCATTTTTACATGTGGTTGTAATTCTGGTTTCCTTCCATGCATGTTATTCAACAGTGTAAGTTCAATGCAGTCAGGGAGTCAGTTTTATGACTCGATGAATGTTACCCTGGGAGATAGGTAACATTCTCTGATTTTATGGTTGTCATATATATAAATATTGAGTTCAATTTTCTAGTCTAGTCCTGTTATTGCTTCAGGTAGTGACCAGGCAGCAGATGAGATTAGGTCACCATATTTTCAAATCTGTAAAAACTGCTCTTTTTTTAAAAAAAATCAAGATTTTTTTAATGTGTTGTTTTGGGGGTTTTATTTTTGCTTTTTTGTTTTGTTTTGTTTTGTTTTGTAACTTAAGATCTGGCTTTATGATGTAAGTACAAACTTAAAGTTCCAGGAGTTTTGCTGGAATTATATTCAAAATCTTTAAAGTGGCCTACCGGTTCTTGAGTAAAAGGACATCATTCTTTTGTGGTAGCAAAAGATGGCCAATGATAAAAGCCTCAAAAATAAGCCTTGAAGAGCAGTCACTCTCTTGCCTGGGAGTCTTCAGTTAGGCAGAGTACCAGGATTCTTCAGAAAATGCCAAGAAGACCTGAAGAGAGCACATGTCAACCAAGCCACAGGGTAGGGTTGGAGACAGTTAAAGCTAAGTTGGGGTCACATTATGTCAGCATTCAGAGACATCTGTGGGTGTTTGGTCTTCATCCTGTAGGCAGTAAGATGACTTCAAAGAATTCTGAGTGATGGCATGGCATCTGTGGTCAACTGCAATGTGGGAGAAAGATTTGGAAAATGAAAAGTTAGAGGCAAACAAGCCAGTGAAGAGGCCGTTATAATGATCTCGGTCATGGATGACAGACATATTATTTAGTGGAATGTTACCCTGAATTATTACCATTGATAATTAGCCTATAGTTTTTAAAAAAAATATCAGAAAGTTTCACTGGTAATTGTTAGGTCAAGTGTAGTTAGGGACATCAGAGAAGTTTTGTCCCTGGCCGTGAGTTAATAGCCAATGATAATTCAGACATGAGTCAAAAATTTTTGTGCAAAATCTGAGGAATTTTGCTGCCAGCCAACCTCTCCCTGTGTCTTGCCCTTGGCCTCCAAATTCCACGGTCAGAGAAGTCTTGGCAATGAGAAAGTCCGGAGTTAGGAAATTTTAGAGTTTAAAATATTATAACTGTTGGTGTTTCACCTGAAGTCTGGTAAGTTTCACAGCTAATGCTTTCCCTTCTAAGGAATATTTATGGTTTCAAGGTCAGGAGTAAGAAAAATCTGAACACGTGGATGATGTGAATCGAGTATGGTATTGATAGATGAACATAGTGTTTAAGTGGTTAGAAGGCCTATTGGGGCATATATTCCTTTCTACTTTAGTTATTTAGCAGATAATGATATACTTTTATTAGGTTTTATGCAATGATCACCCAAAGGAGTATTAAGAGAAACATGATTCAAAGAATGATAGAACAACTGTTGGAACAGACAATAGATATGGCTTTGATATCACAAAGATCATGGATCTAGATAAGGCACTTAAATAATAATTAAGGCTTTAGATTCTCTTGTTGAACGATTCAGTTAAGCACTATAAAATCCCAGGATATTCTGGCTTTTACCACTTGAAGTTAGTAGAAATAGAATTAGAAAGATCTAGGCTTTGTACTTATACTTAAAATCATTGAAATTCTATCTTCCAAGAATAAAAAGATTTAGATTCAAGGGTTTAGAAGGACTAGAATGTATGTGTGTGTGTGTGTGTGAAATATTAGCTTTTAGTTGGCAAAATACTGATCTTTGATGAAGGAAACCAAAATTGTTTCAAATTATATGTCACAGACCTCAGTTGCTCTGCAGAACTATTTTCCAGTTTGGTGAGTTGTTTTATTCCTTGATTCCTGTTTATGCTTTTCCAATCCAGCAAGGGAAAATGAAATGGATCCTATTCAGCCAGAACTCTGTCCTTAAGTCTTACGAACTCAGTGGCTTGTTAACAGTGCCCTAGCACAAAACAAACCGGTCTTTCTATTGGAAAATTTCTAAGCAGGCTTCATCTACACTCTGTTCTATTAAGGGGACCCATAAGCATTTTCAAGGAGCATGGATTTTATGACTGCAGCTTGAATGCAGCTGTGTCTTTTCCAATCTACGGCCAAGAGACAAAATGCAACATGAGATTTTTAAACATTCCAAGGCCCATCTGCCATGTAACCCACTTATCTTTGTGGCTGCAAGTTCTTTATTGATCCAAAATGGTAAAGAAAAAAAAAAAAAAGGCAACAAAGGGGTAAAATGTAGGGGGAGAAAAAAGCCATAAATCCATTCTTTTGTTGTTCTTCCAACAGCATCTGTGAGCAATTGTCACAATTACTAGTCAAACTGTATTTGACTTGTTGCCAACATGAATTTTCCAAAAACCCAATGTAAACAAACTCTGCAAGTACTTCCTCATTTGCCAAGCCAGTAATTATTTACTTTGTTTGGGCCTAGCATTAATGTCAGTTCAGCTTTACAGCCTGTAATGTGTTTGTTAATGAAACCGTGAGGTCTAAAGCTACATATTAACCTTGCCACCCTTCAATTTTGAGCTCAATAAAGTTGCACCATGGTTTTGTAAACTAGTGTTGGGGGACAGGCAAATGATTAATTATATTTTTCCTTTTTCCTTTATCCAAGCAAATTGTTAATCTTTAAACCTGCCTCTCATTTTAAAGTTAACAAGCCCAACCAGCCGCCGAGAGATACGATATCATGTCGACAAGTCACTGGGGTTGTCGTGATGCCATATTTGGAAGTCATCAGCGATGGTGCTTGCATTCATATTTAGTAACCTTGCAGGCACTGTGCACTTCTTGAAAGGAAGGGAAAATTCTGCAGGGAATTGGGGAATATCAATTTGGTAGGGAAGTGATGGAATGCATGGTTGGGACGGAGTATTCATTTTGTGGAGACTAAATGAAAGTCAGGTGGTTTGAGGATGTCTGAGCAATTCGGCTAGCAAAAGAGAGAAAAATTCCTGATCTGGGTGAGGAAATAAAGAGCTTGGGGAGAAGGAGACTTAGCCTAAGGATATGATATTTTTCTCCCAGACACAATAGAATCTGCCTTTGTCTCTGGTCTATTAAACACATATCGTGCACTGCTGGTGACTTAGAATGCAACAGAGGACAGGTAAAAACCCCGTTCTCCTAGAACTCCTATTCCAATGGGAAATTACAAAGCCAGATAATAAACAAAGGAATAGGCAAATTGGTTTCAGATCATGAGAATATTACAAAGCCAGTGAAACAAAGGGATGAGACAAAATCTCTGATGAAGCCACTTTTGATGGGTGGCTAGGGAAAGCCTCTCGGGGAGGGCAACGTCTGAGCTGAGACTTGAACAATAAGACAAAGCCCTATCAGAATGTATGTGGACAAAACTTTTCAGGAAGAGGAAACCACAGCAAGTAGCCAAGCAAGGACTAACAAGAGGAGAAAAGGGCAATGTGGGTGCGCCCAGTCAGGAGGAGGGGGTGAGGGGTCGGGGAGGAGATGGGCCTGTGTATTGCTCTCCAAACAACTTTGGATGTGAAAGGAAAGAAGTGATAGGGTTTTAGGGTTACACCTTCTCAGAAGATGAATTCTGCTGAAAATTAATTTGGCAGTCTTGATTTGTTTTGAGAAGGGACCAACATGAAGGGCGAAGCATCTGGCTAATACTAGATAAATATTCCCTAGAAAAAATATCACTTTTCATAAGCTCTTTCATGACCACCTCCTTTGAGTATTTGAAGGTTTAAAAGCCTCAGGAACTGTCTAGAAATTTGACTTACAGATGAAATTTAGTTCTTCACTGTGGAGCTATGACTATTTGATTTACCTGACATGGAAATTGACTCCAGATAGAGGTGTCTGCTTTATCTAATGTAAAACTATAATGTTTCAGGAAGTTAGATGATTATTTTCCTCTTTATCTCCAAAGAAGGTGTGAATAAACCCCCCAAAGGGATAATTTTGTTTAGCATCAGAAACTGATGGTTGTGTTTGATTATGTAGTTCTGAGCTCAGAATAGGCATTTTATGCAAAAATCAATATGAATTATGGAAAGAATCTAGCATTTTAGTTACACAGTGTAAGGGTTTTATAGTTAGCTACAGTGAGGAAGGAAACTACAGAAGGCAATTTCAAGACTCTTTCAGGAATCCTTTTTTTCTGGGGAAACACTTTACACTTAACAGTGTAAGTTGATGAAAAATGCACAAATTGGACATTCTCAAAATAAATGGTGCGAGAGAATGTAAAGAATCTTATGAATAATGTCAATTCCTTATGAAGAATTATATTTTAACTTATTTGTATGCCAAGAGTACTTGCATTCATATCTTGTGGATTTAATTTAACATATTTATTTTGAGGTAATCTTAGCTTATGAGCTAAAATTTTCAACTTGTCATACCAAAAATATTTTTAAAACAACAACCCTCCAACCCTAGTATACATAAATCAGGAACAGAACCGAAATTCGTGGATAATTGGATTGAGCTCTGAGCTTAAAGATGAAGGAGACAAAATCATGTCCCAAAGCAGCATTTGATAGTCTTAGTCTTATCTGTGGATGTTTTACACCAGGCGTGGATGCAGTATTTGTTTACAATGATTTGTGCTATTTGCAGTGACATTTTATTTGAGCTAGTATTCTGTATCCAAGCCAAAACATTTATGCATAATGGCTTGTTTTTCCTCTCTCCCTTTGATTCAAAAGAGATACTAAAGCAACATCGCCTATTCTGATGACCATGCTGGCAAACCGAGAAGGTGGTTTGTGATACTGGAACACAGGCTGTAGAGCAAGGATGGTAACAGAAGACAGTGACATGTCATGGGGGCTTTGTGACAGTTATAGCCTACTCGGGCAGAAACAGCACTGCAAGCAACCTTTGGAGATAGAACGTATGGAACTCAATAAACTCAAACTCGCTGGATTTGGGAGTCCTTGCAAACTGACTACCTCCATGCTTATACTTCTCAAGTAAATCTTGAAAATCCCCACTGCTATCTGAGTATTTTAAAGGCATCATACTCTGTGATAATGCTCATTGGAAGATATACAGTGAGGCGGGCTCTTCCCTGCTATTTACGGCTGGGATCTTAAAGAGCCACTGCTTTCTCGTTAATGACCCTGACCTACACATGTTTTCATGTATATCCCTGAGCCGTGCTCTACAGAAGGGCACTGAGTAATGTTCAAGGCATTTCCCACTTTTTTCTCGTGCACAGCCCTTCATATCTTTTTGTCCTTCCTTCTCCTCATTTCTAGCCATTGTTTCCAGAAAGTTCTAAGTCAGTGACAACAATCAAGTTGAAACTAACTTTAGTAGATGTTGTTAGGCTCAACGGTCAAAGAATTCGTGTTTTTTAAAAAATGTTAATTTACACTGATGATAGTAAACAATTTTTTCTTTGTCTTCACAAATTTATTTTTAAAATTTCTGCCCATCTCTGTAAAGTTAGGAGTATGGACAAGAAAGAAAGTTTCAAACAAGGAGAAAAGGGAAACGATGGTGAAAAATAAAATCTGTTCAACAAAAAGGCTTGCTTGTTTTCAAACTGTACTCATGGAAACCAATGATGGGACCTGTATTTAAACTAGGTTAAGAGTCATCCCAGAATTATAATTGACTGTATGAAAGGCAATGGCTTGATTTAATCGGTGTTGCAAACTTGAAGAAACTCCTGGAGGCAACACAAACATTTCTTGTTTCTCTCTCTCTCTCTTTTTAAATTCTTTGGCCTATGTCTTTTATTAAGAAACCCACATGTGGCTTAATTACTTCATATCAAAGTTATGGAGTTCTCTATCTTGCTCACCACACACCCTGGTTGTATATTCTCTTTTCAGCTGTCCATCTGCCAATCTATCGATTCACTTTCAGTAAGTGCCTATTTTGAGAGAAGTACTGAGGATATAAGAAAAAATAAGACCCAGCCTCTGCCTTCAGGGACCTTATTACTTAGGGCACACTTGCATGTGCTCACTCACATATGTGCTCACACATACACTTGCACACACACATATATTGCCAAAGTGTTTTATCTACCAAATGACAGCCTTGTTTGTCTACTTGTCATCTGGTGGTCAGAGTGT
The DNA here is from genome assembly GCF_054177405.1 of Leptonychotes weddellii. Lineage (NCBI taxonomy): Eukaryota > Metazoa > Chordata > Mammalia > Carnivora > Phocidae > Leptonychotes > Leptonychotes weddellii. The sequence goes on along the minus strand of NC_138377.1, from coordinate 69,960,951 downwards.
GAAGAAAAACTTTTTTCAGCCTTAGATCCAGAAAGTAACAGATTTCTCTAACCAGATATAAAATAGTCACGAGGATTTGAGAAAGAATTCCCTTTTCCCTTTAAAACAAATAGTATTGAACTTATTGAGTTCAAAAAAAAAAATCTTAGGTTTATGTGTCTTCGATTATTCAGGTCTCAAAATACACTTGTTGTAGGTGTTAAATAGGTTATAATGTTTCACTTTGAATACAGACATAGCAGACAGAATCCCTCCCAAAGGAACCAAGGTATCTCAAATCCCACAAATATGTACATGGGTATTGGATTTTTCATAGTCTTTCTATATATATCTTCTGAATTACAATTTTGAATAAAAAAAACTAGCTGTTTTCAGTATTAGTAACCCAATATCCTGGATAAAAATTCCATTTGCTCTTTTTGAAGAGAAGTGTATTTATGGAGAAATGTTTGAGAAGTACATTTGTTTACACCTTGGATCTTTCCAAATATTATTTGAAGATGATGGACTAAGTACACTCTAGCTCACATCATGTCTATGCCTATTTACATAGATACAATGGCTTCTCTGTGTATGTGTGTACTAGGGCAGGGGGGCGGGATGGGCATTTGATTTTAAAAGCTTAAGCATCAATGGGGCACGTGGGTGGCTCAGTCGGTTAAGCGGGTGCCTTCAGTTCAGGTCATGATCCCAGAAACCTAGGATCGAGCCCCGCATTGGGCTCCCTGCTCAGTGGGGAGACTGCTTCTCCCCCTCCCTCTCCCTCTCCCCCCTGCTTGTGCTCTTTCTCTCTGTGTCAGATAAATAAATAAAATCTTTTAAAAAATAAATAAATAATAAAAACTTAATAAAAAATTTTTAAAAAAGATTCTCAGAGCAACATTAGCATAAAGTTTCTTCATGTGCTGGGGGAATGAGCCAGGTTAGGGTAAGCAGCAAAATTCAGTGTTGAGTAAGGTGAAGAAGACCATTTGCCTCAAAGCCTAATGTCCCCAAAGTGCATTTGGATCATAGATTTAATAAACTGCCATATTTTGATAAGGCTGGTATCATATGGGACAAGCATGGTTCAGTGTAACAGCTGTGGCCTGGGAGCTGTGACTGAGTTCCAGTCCCATCTCTGTCACCAAATAACTGTGTGACACTGGGAATCATTAACCTCTTGGCTTTCATTGACTCACACATTGGGTAGAGACCACTGTCCCAGCTGATCTGAGGTCATTTGGTAAATATTACAGGAGCACTGATGTGATTGGAAGTCAGAGATTACTTCTTGTCCAGACAAGGAACAACAGTTTGATTTTATTTCTTGCATTCATCGTGGGGCAAGCAGGGAAGCATCAGTCAAACCCCTTATCCAGTCATTCAGACCATCATTGCTAAGAGGGTAAGATGCAGAGTCTGAAGATGGTACTTCTGTCTAGCATGAAGGGTTCCTTCTAGCCCATTGAGGAGGATTTGGACACTGGACTATGAATGGGAAAACAACATAGAATGAATGATACAGTGGGACTGCAGCTTCTAAATCACATGCAGCCTTATGTGTTGGGGAAATCTGGGTGTAGTCAACTTCCCCAATTGTTAATGATGGGAATAGGCTGGATACCTGGGAGGTGGAATCCAGCATCAGGTCCCTGCTTTCTGCCTTCTAATTTAGGAGAGCCCTGGAAATGTGCCCTGAGAGCTCCAATTGCAGGACAGAGGAGAGCAAATCTGATGAGGCTTCTGCCTCACACTCACGGGGCGGGGAGGGGGGGTCCTGCACAAGTCCAGATCACAGGGAGCAGCCAAACCCACTGTCTCTTGCTCTCAGCCCATCCCGCCCATCCACAAATGTGCTCTAGAAAAACTCTGGCCTTTGTGTGCAAGGACAACAGGGAGGAAGGGTAGAGACTTCCTCTGACTTGTTACCAAGACTCCTGAGTAAAAGTGAGGTGGGTCAGGGATTGACCAATAGTGGGACATGGAGTTTTGGTGTAGGGACACCAAAAAAATCAGGACTAGAGAACTGGATGGAAAAATAATAATAATAATAATAATAATAATAATAATAATAATAATTGTTGATACAAGTAATACATGGTTCTTATAGAAAATTTGGAAAATATAGATGAGCCAAATAATTTTATATTTTAAATTCATTCTAAATATATTCATTATTCTTGCTCAGTAGAAATTATGATGATCGTAATCACCACAGAACCAGTCTCTCTCTACCATTTATCTATATTTTGAAAAGTTTTATTCCTTTTTGTAAAACAAAAATGGGATCATATATCAAACTATTCTAAATCTATTCTAAAATCTGTTTCTTAAACAATATTTTTTAGCAACTTTTCATGTCATTCTTCATAATTGTCTCATCATTTTACTTGCTGAAGAGAATTAAATCATATGCCTTTATTATTGAGTAATTATTGAGTAATCTCTTACTGTTAGATATTTCAGTGCTTTTAGATTTTTATATTGTAACCAATCATCCATGACTATCCTTTGAATACTAAGGAAGTAATTGCTGAGTCAGAATATGCATCATATTATGGCTTTTGTAAAGTTTTTTCTGATGGTTCTCCATAAAGGTTGTGTCAATTTACACTATCACCAAGAGAATCTGGGAGCAGTTGTTGCCCACACCCTAGCCAATTCTAGGGATTAGTATTAAAAAATCCTTTCCAATAACAATTTTTTGATACATACTTCATTAGAGCCCTACTTTGCACTTTTACTATAATATTATTTCTATTGGCTCTTTGTCATTCCTTGCTCACTTGCTTATGTGGTTGTTTGATACATTTTGCATTAGGGTTGAATTTTTCAGTGTGTTGCAAGTACTTTTTAAATGTTATATATTGAAATATGAACCATTTATTAGGCATTTATATTCTGTAAATATTTCCCCTTTTTGTCATTTGCAATTTACTTTATATGATTTAGGTCATGCATAAGTTTCAAAAATTTGATATATTAAGCCTTTTTCTTTATGGTTTCTACTTTTCCTGTGAGGCTAAAGGCTATAAATATTCACCTCGTATGTTTATGGTTTCACTTTATACATTTGAATCTTTAAACCATTTGGGATTAATTTCATTGTATGGTATCAGATGTGCAGTTAGAATTTAAGATTATTTTTATGTTTGGCCAGTTGTCTAAACATTATTCATTGGATAATGAATTCTCTTCCTCACTGATTTGAGGTGTCACTCTCACCATATATTAAGTTCTTGTAAATACTGCATTTTAGGTCTAACTGTTGTAGTTTTCTCCACTGTTATGTCTGTTCTTGTACTAATATCACATTTTTATTTTATTGTAGATTTATAATGTCATTGGGATAGGACTCCCTCATCTTTTACATTTTCAAAAAGTTTTGGCTCTTTTGACATATTCATTCCATCAGTAACCTCACAGTTATTTTGGCAGCTATGTTCATATAATGGAATACTATTTAGCAATAAAAAAGGAACAAAGTATTGAGGCATGCTACACCAACGATGAGCCTCAGAAACATTATGTTAAAGTAAAAGAGCCAGACACACCCATATGATTCCAGTTATATGATATGTCTAGATAGGGCAAATTTAAAGAGACAGAAGGTAGATTAGAGGTTCTCTGGAGGCTGAGATAGGAAGGGGAATTAAGTGCATGAGAGAAGTTATTGGAGAGATGAACGTATTTTCAAACTGATTTAGGTTGATGGCTCCACCATGCAGTGAGATTACCAAAAATCACTGGATTGTGCACTTGAAATGAGTGAACTTTATGATATGCAAAATATATGTCATTAACATTGTTATGGAAAAAGAATCCACCCTGGAAAGTTCATCAAAAATTACTGTGTTTTGTTTGGAATTGGACTATATTTATATATTAGTTTCAAAACTGACATCTGGAAACATTGTTTTCTTTTCTAAATGATAATTTATCTCTCAGGCAATATTTACAATTTTTTCCTGTAATTTTCCTATTAATTCCTTGGACCATCAGGTTTTTCATTTGTTTGTTTTATTTTTAGGTGGTGGCTGTTGATATTACCCGTATTAAATAGAAGACCTGGTTATTAATGATATTGTAGGAGACTGCTTGTTTTTTTTTATGTATTTATTTTATAAACAGTCCCATTAATGAAATCACTTACTGGTTCTAAAATTCCAGAATGCACTGAAAGGTGTGAGTTATATTAACAATCTGACTGACCTCTGGCCCAGAGACTTTAGAATGACAATCTAGCCACGAGTTGAATAGATTCACTGTGGATTTCCCCCCAAAGTTGTTAGACGAAGGTCACTTGATCCTGGTGACTTATCAACATCCAGTCTGTCAATTTGGTTTAAATTTAGACTATCTACTACCAATATCAGACCTTAAACCTATGACCTACTAACTTGAAAATAGAGCTTTAGAGTGGGAAATTTTATAACAGCATGTTTAGTAAATTAACTATCTAATGTATAACGGTGATGAGACTTTCATTGAATTCAAGCATATGTCAAGAGATCATAATCAGAACACTGGCCATCAGGTAAATTAACAAACCATTTGGCTGGGAATAGAATGATTAGCACAGGGATAATCTACTCTGTTGCTGATGGTTATTGGACGTGAGACAGTTATCTGATATCTACATGTTTCAGTAAATACTGAGCAAACCTTTGCCACTAAGAAAAAAATGAAGATTTTTAGTTGCTCACATTTGGTTGCTGACATATTTTCCATTTAAATACACTCTACTGTAAACTCTAATTACAAGATAAAGGTATAGGAGAAGTTAGAAAATCAAGTGGTGGTAAATTTACAAAAAGGATTTTTAAAAAAGAGAATATATTATCTTGGATTTCACTTAGACATGTTAGGGAATGCTTGAGGATAGAAGTGAATTTGGACAAATTGTAAAGCTCTGGGGACTGTAGCTTTAGAGAGGGAAGGTTATGTGTAAGAGGGTCAAAATGGTGATCTTAACCTCAGCCTTTCCAGCACATCTAATATATTAAATCTAAACAGTTTTATTCTATGAATTAGGAAGGAAAAGTTTCTATCACTGTCATATTTTGGGCCCAGTAAATCATTACACTCTCCTGCTAGTATGCACATTTCTGTAGTGGTCAAAATTTTTGTTCCAAGCAACAAACAGGGATCCTGGAATACTTGAGCAGAAAATATATATTTAAAGGATATTGTAAGCATGATAGTCCTGCTTGTTTAGACTTGTAGTAACTTTCACTGACTTCTTATCACTAGATGTTGTCATATGAGAGGCATTTCTGAAATCTGCCAGTCCCATCCAAATACTTTCCATTGCATGGCAGTTAGAGAACATTTCCCTTCATTGTTAGGATTATCACCCTAGCCAATATCATAATCCTAATTGTTGTTGTTCGCCTTTTGGCACGAAGGCTCCAAAATTGCTAGACTGCAGTCTTAACTTATCAATAAGTTGTCAATGCTTCATGGCAGAAGCATATATCTCAGAGGTACTAAACCTCTAAACCAGGAGAACCAAGAGTGAGAAGGATGGGGTACAAGGTTGTTAATGAGTTGTCACTTGGACAGGCAAGAGCCACAACTTCTGTTTCCGTTGCCTTGGTTTCCAGATGCTCGGATATGGCTATCAATGAGACAGCATCATATCTTGTTTCTGGCTTGGAGCATACATTTCTGTTCTGTGTAAGCAGTCTCCGTGCAATGAGATAGATGATAAAGTCAGTGAAGGCCATGGAATGTAGCCCATGGTGCATCTTATTTTGCTGCAAAGTTTGTTCCTTATTCAGGAGCAATATTGTGTAGCATTTCCTGAGGGAGTATAAGTGTTCAGACACTCCACAGATTCTAGAGTTAGATATAGCATGACAGCCTGGAAAACACTCGAATCCAGATTGTCTAATCTATGTCACGGATTGGATTCTGTGGGAAGTAGATTCTGAGACAAATTTGTATTTAGTATATTTATTGAGGAGTGCTCTTGGGATCATCACCTATGGGAGACTGAAGGAATGAGATTGTAAAGGACAGGGGGAACAATAGGACAGCCACAACAAAGTCCTTGGCCAATCCCTCTAGGGAGTTCTGGAGTGAAAGTGGGCTCCTAGGTTTGTGCTGAGTTGGGACATAGAAGCCGAGGCTTTTATATAGCCCCAACAAATGCATCTCGGTTGCATCTAACGTAATCTCAATTAAATCCCAGTAGGATTCTTTTAGTACTCGACAGCTAATTCTAAAATACATATGGAAATATAAAGGGCTAAGAGTAACTAAGATTTTGAAGAAGGAAAACAAGGTAGTAGTACTTGGTATTGTAGATATCAAGATTGAACATTAATCTGCCCCAACTGTGATTTGGCATAGCTGGAAAGAAGAGGCAGGAGAAAGGGATTCATGTGTACATGGACATTTGATACATGACAGAGATGGCATAGTAGATCAGTGGAGAAATAAAGGCCTTTCTGTAAATGGCACTTTGGGAATTGAATAGCCACATAAAAAATAAAATTGGACCCTTTCTCATATCATAAACAAAAATAAACTTCCAATGCATTAGAGAACTAAATATGAATGATAAAACTGCATAACCTTTGAAGGTGCTGTAAGAGAACCAGTTGCACTGTTCAGATTGGTGGGTGAGCACATGAAGCAATAGGAACTCTCAGGCTGCTTTGTCAGAGTGCAGACTTGATTCATCCAGTTTGGAATACAGTTTGGTAATATATATTAAAGTTGGCTACAAGCATACTCTATAACCCAACAGGTCCACCGTTAATAGCAACATTTGTAATAGCCAGAAAATCAGAAGCAAACCCAAATGTCCATCAATAGTAGAATGGTTAAGAAAATCGTGGTTTAAGTTCATACTCTGGAATACTACACAGCAATGAAAATAAACAAACTAGAACTACATGCAACATCATGGATTAATTTTAAAAAAGAGAATATTAAGCAAAAAGTAGCAAATACAAAAGATACTATACAGTATGAGTCCATGCACATCAAGTTCAAAAGTCAGGGTTGTGACTACTTCCGGAGGAAAAAAGGAGTTTTGATTCTGAAGGGACACATGGAGAGAGGATATTTCTATGGCATTTGTCATGTTCTCCCTCAACCTATGTGGAGTTTATGTGTGTTTGCTTTAAAATTATTTGTTAATGTGTATAAATATTTTTGTACTTTTTCCTTTACGTAGGTTATATTTCACACAAACAATTTGAAAAGCAAAGCACAAAAAAGAGATGTTTGGGCACTGACTCAATTTACATGTTCACTTGCACTTTTTCTGAGCTTTAACAGAAGATGAAATGTATAGCAGTGGCCTTTCGACTCTGAAATCTCTCTAAGAAGTTGGCATCCTGGGCAGTTACTCAGCCTGAGTTGTGAAAGCCACCACACGCTAGGAATGGACTTTATGATGCCATGAGCTCAGTAATCATACATATTTATATCCCCAGCACCTAGCCCGGTGACTAGCATGTAAAAATTGCTTATGGTTGTATTCTGAATGGATGATTACATAAATGAATGAGTGAGTGAAGAACAGTGCCTCTTACTGAAGCCTGCTGACTCATTGCAGAGCCTCCTTGCAGATTAACCCCTTGTTAGAAAACTATAAATAAATATTAAGAATGAATGGCAAATAACCAAGTCTGCTAATCTCAAAATTATCTAACCTTATCTGAAAATTTGGGATTTCTTTTTTCCTTTTCATGTGTATCTTCTGATAGATTCCTGTGAAATATACCACAACAACCCACTTTCCACCTTTTGTCGGCTACAGGCTCCCATTCAGAAGCCAAATGGCTCTCCCTGGTAAGCAAATACGTAATTAAGATTTACTTTGGTTCAGTGAAAATATGCCTTCTTTATATAGAAGGCCCCAGGCTAGGTTCAGAGTAGGCAAGGTTAGATATGGTGGATTTATTAGCAAATTTAGTCCAATTTAAGAGGCATGCCTTCAAATCTATTAAAGATGGTACATACGTGATATTCTGTGATGTCTTCTGCCTAAGGATTTGGGCAATTCATGCAGTTTACTTCAGCCTTGAAAGTGGATTTATAGGAGAGAAAAGGAAAGTGCTGAGGATTTTTTTTTTTGTCTAACATCCTCCCTTTGACCACATAATAGTCCAAAAACTCACACAAGCAATTCCATATGGAGATGAGGAATGTCTAGCCAAAACAAGTTGTTCAGCTTATTAGCCTTGGGCTGAATAAATTACTCAGAATATCTGGCATGGTTACCCCATTTAAAAGGAAGGGTGGGATGGCTGTGTTTGCCTTTTCTTTCTCCCCCTAGAGTTTTAGACGAGAAAACAAACGGTTAGTGGGGCGGCGCTGCAGGCCAGAAGCCCCTTGCTTGCCTGTTTTCTCTGAACATTTGAAAAGCCTCACAAGTGCAACAACGCAGATTTCTTTGCACTTGACTGGCTGCAGAGAAGGGCACATTGCACAATTTTCACTGCCGTCTAGTTTCACATTCAATCCTTCTTGGGCAAGACTATCAAGTTGCTTTGGTGTGAATCTTGGCAGAAAAAACCTCTTCTCTCCAAGAATCTGAAATACTGTGAAAGGCAAAGTAAATTGGCTCCAACTGTAAGCTCTATTGTACAGGAGATGCAAGAGAGCAGAAGGAGAATTAGAATACATTTTATTTTTGAGATCTTCTAGAGATTAAATTTAAAATTTTTGTAAGGGGTAGAGAGTATAAAATTGCATTCAAATCTAATTGTAATGCAATCTGAGGATTTTTTTTTTTTTCTCTCTCAGTCAGGCCCATAGGAAACTCAGTTGATCCCTTTGTCTCTAGTTCAAGTATTAATTGGAACATCATGCAATTATTTTGCCTGCCCATTTTGGCATCATCAGATTCACAAAATAAAGGACGAGTCATTTAGTATTACTTTTTCCACCAACTCTTACTCGATGTGCCCATATGTTTAATCTTTTTGCCTTTCTCGTTCTCTCTCTCTCCCTCTTTCTCTCTCTCCCTCTTCTGTCCTCTCTCCCTCCCTCCTGTCTTTCTTTTAAAAAAGTACATATGTTCACTTTCAGATAGACATTAAGAGAACCTTTGAGGCTAATTCTGAAAAATGTTAAAGGTATATAATATAAAAACCCCTTTAAAAGTGAATTTTTAAAAATTTCTAGACTACCACACATTTCCAGATTCTCTGCCTTTTTTTTTTTAAGTTATTGGCTGTCTTTTGAGGGAGATCATCTAGTAAATAATTCTGATTTCTGCAGCTTGTTAACTTGGCTAACCCAGCATGACACCCAAATGGAAGACTGGTGGTAGAGCATGATAAGGTAAACTATACATTCACCAGGCCTGCAATGTAATTTTATGTCACATCAATCCAACCCAACAAAACCCAAGAGACTGAGAGACACTTCTAGGCAGCAGTTAAGAGCAATTGTGGCAACCACCCACAACTGGGCTTATTTTGTGTGGTTGCAAAGCATTTTCATGGTATACAATTTGCCAATAATTGCCTTGATATTTTGACAGGCCCTGACTTGCATATTTGTAAATATTTGTGGTTGCTAAGTTACCAGTTATACTTACTTGAGTTTGTGGACCATGTCATTTTGTGGCAAAAAGAGATGTTTTAGACTTCACAGCAAGGGACTTCCTACCTTCTAATGGATGCCTTCTTAGGAATTTCCGGTAGAAATCTTTTATGCCATATAGTAAACTGAAAACTTCCAATGCTTTTAATGGCTGAACATTTCTGGCTTATTATGTTTTGTTTTTGTTTTTGTTTTTGTTTTTGTTTTTGTTTTTGTAATACAAAAAAAAGACTTTATATGGAATAAGATCATATCCTCTCTTATTCTTTCATTCATTAATGTAAATGTAATTCTTTAATTTTTGCAAGACCCTATATTAGGTTCTTTGGGCAATTTGAAGAGATGTCCAAACTTCTCCTAAGAGCCTAAGAGGGAAGATAAGATCCATACAAACAGCTCAAGTACACATATAACCTAATTGCTCCCAGGCCTCTCTAGCTAACGAGGACTGAGATCTCCCACCTACTCCCACGGGGATTCTAGACCCAGCATCCCTTCGAGCATTTCTAGGAAAGCTGAAAGAGTGCTTCCCATGTGTTCACAAACTGGGTTGTCAGCTTAAGTTACTATGAAGCATCTACAAAACCTTTCCTTTTATGTTAGTTTCCCTTTATCATTTTCTTCTTTTCATGAATCTCCTTGAGAAGTTTTTACATTCATTCATTCCTCATTCAAGAGTGTTATCTGCTTCTTCATGGTGATTAAGAGATGAACACAACAGGAAAAGCCCCTGACTTAGTGCTTGTGTGTGAGTGTATGTGTGTGGGGGGGGAGGTTGGTGGTAAAGAAAGGCAAATAAGATGATTTCAGATAGTGACAAGAGCTTCAAATAAGGGTAAACAAGACTGAGGCTGGTGGAGGCTGTTAGAAAAGGTGGTCAGAGCAGGGCTTTCCATTGAGAAGTTGCTGATAATGTCAGTGTCTATCAAGAGAATGCTGATTGCCCTATCCAGGGTAGCATGGGTACCTGCTGCCATCACTGCTAATCCTCATATTGCCAGAATAGTCATGGATTGTGGACACACTCCCAATTTTTGCCACACTTTGTTATCCCAACTCCAAATAGCCCACTCATTCCCAATCTCATGATGTCTTTCATCAACATAACTCCTTCAGCTCTGGGTGCCTCTACTGTCCTCATATCCCTTCTTTTTCCAGGATGCTAATCAGGCTTTGCGGGGACCAACACCCATACAATCTGGGGACCTCTTTGAGAGAAAGAACACAAGAACACAAAATTAGATACAGGGAATTGGAAAGGGCCCAATGTTACTCTTCCTTCTGACCTAACATGAGCCCCCAGGCAGAGCAACCCATGCACATAGACCCCCAAGGGAGTCCTCTGCCGTTTATTTTGACATATGCCACAATATGAACCTCAATTTGATGCACTGCACTATACAAATAGAAAGATATTTTCACCATATGAGAGACAAGGGTGAGGTGAGATAGGAATTTAGAAGAGGGAAAGATTGCATCCCCGTGGAGGCAGTCAGTGGACACTATGCCAAAGGTGCTAGCTGAGCTACATCTTGAGAGATGAATAAGGTTTGCATATTCAGAAAAGATAGAATGAATTTACTGAGTGCTTTACCTGTGAAGTCCTTCCATATCCTACATTACCCTTCTAAGAACATTGCGGGGTGGGATGCTTCACTGTACAGATGATTAAACTAAAGGCCCCAAATTACATAAATATTGCATTGCAAAAGTCACTTAACTTGTTTAAGCCATGTTTCCTACTCAGGCTCCTCTGAGTTCAGTGCTCTTTCCATTGTCCCAGGCTGACTCTCATTTTGAGTAAAGGCCTAGTATTGCAACAACCTAGGAACAAGCATGGGGAATAAACAATTGAGGGGTTGACTGAATCTCAGGAAGTAATGATAGACAGAGTTAGGAAAATAGTCCAGGATCAGGTTGTTGGGGGTTTAAATGTCATTAAGTGAGTGGTATTTTATTTTATGTTAATATAAATAATATGTAATATAGATATAATATATATAATATAAATAAATAAGTATTTAATGTAATATAATGTTAATATAAATAAACAATAGCACAACTGAGGACCAAGTTCCATCAGCAGAACCTCTTGTATGTGTGAATAGAGTAAAGGTAAATCACAGTGAAAACACAGTTTGCATTCACTTCCATCAGGGCTGCTCACATACTATGATTTTGGGAATGCTGAAAAAATAGCCTTCACCATTTTACCAATTTTTGAACTACCACCCTCTAAGTTTCCCCTTTGCCCTGCTGTTAAACTCTTACTCCTGAAAGAGGCAATGAATGTAATAGCAATTGTTAGCTTCTTCCCTGGGGACAGCTTTAAGAAAGTAGGGAATCCAAAAGTAGAGGGTGAGGGCAACTTAACATCACCGAAGAGAGAGAGCTTCACAACTTTTTGTTGTATCTTTCCCTCCAGTGGTATGGATCAGCCCACTCTTGCTCAACTCAAAGTAGAGACCAGAGCTAAAGCCACAGGGATAAATGGCACTGAGTTTTGAGTAAGGAGCTGCTACTCTGTTTTGTTGAAACCATCTCCAAAGCCTCTTTTCATTTAGGGCAAATCCTAGCGTGGGGACACAATGTGTGGAAAACAAAGAGGAGGGAGAAGTCTGGTAAGTGGAGGATGACAGCAGAAGCCCTCCCAGCAACAGATCCTGTGGTCTCATTGCTGGTGGGCTGTCAGCATCTTCCCAGCTGGTTCCTAGCTCTGGCTGGGTGTGTCTGGGAAGCTTCACACACTTTGATTCAAATTGCATTTTGTTATTCTCCTTCAGAGCTTTCTCATCTGGGATCCCATGGCGGGGGGGACTGGCAGAGGCATGTGTTTCTATTTTTAAGACTCCAATAGATGTTGAAAAAAATGTGAAAAGAAATGCAAAGACCAGGTCTTGTGGCAGAGAACCTTTGGCCTACTTGGTACCTTTAAATGGTGCCAAGCTCCATCTGGCAGCTCAGCCTTGATTTTGCTGTCAACCAAGAGTAAACAGCATTCCACAGAGTTGTGCAATCTCTTGAAACAAGGAAAACTGATTGGACTTCATTGAGTCACTAAAATTACAAAGAGGGTGGAGGTCCACTAAGGTATGCATAATTGTACTTAAGTTACTCTAGAACATGAGCTTCAGAGAGCAAGGGCCACATCTTTGAATTAATCACTGAACCTAGTATAGCATCTTGATTTAAGTTTGTGGAGTGAATACATGAATGATCAGATGCAAACCCTGATCGAAATGAATTTTGGCATGGAGCTCTTCTGCAGTGGTCTCAACTGTGTTGATGAAAATGTAAGAGTCTATCTCATTGTTTGTAAGATAAAGGAATGCCACATAGAAAAAAAATCTGAACTGAAGCTTAATTCTGGGTTTTGATTATAAGTGAAAAAGAAATCCACCCACTCCATCACGTCATGCTTATTGTCAGACACTTGCCATTACAAACAGAGTAAATATGGTGAAATGATCTGTGAATTTCATTTTTGTTATTTTGCCATTCAAAATGCATCAGTGGTTCTCCACCATCTCCTGGAAAACACCAAACACATGGGCCAGACTTACATCACCATCTTGGAGTAACTGCTTTTCATTTGAAGGGAGATGTTCAGACAAACATGGGTTCAAATCCCACCTTCCCTTACTTCCCAGCTATGTAAACTTTGGCAATTTCCTTATCTTTCTAAGTCTGTTTCTTTGTCTAAAAAGTTTTGGGGGAGGGGCGCCTGGGTGGCTCAGTCATTAAGCGTCTGCCTTCGGCTTGGGTCATCATCCCAGGGTCCTGGAATGGAGCCCTGCATCGGGCTCTCTGCTCAGCGGGAAGTCTGCTTCTCCTTCTCTCACTCCCCCTGCTTATGTTCCCTCTCTCGCTGTGTCACTCTCTGTCAAATAAATAAATAAATCTTTAAAAAAATATAAATAAATAAAAATAAAATAAAAAGTATTGGGGGGAAAATAGCCGTTCTTTATCAGAGATTTAATTTTGAAAGGTTTCATATGACAAAGCCTAGAAGAAAAGGACCCAACTCAACTCATAAAACTTGAAACTCTGGGCGCCTGGGTGGCTCAGTTGGTTAAGCGACTGCCTTCAGCTCAGGTCATGATCCTGGAGTCCCGGGATCGAGTCCCGCATCGGGCTCCCCGCTCGGCTGGGAGTCTGCTTCTCCTTCTGACCCTCCTCCCTCTCATGCTCTCTCTGTCTCATTCTTTCTCTCTCAGATAAATAAATAAAATCTTTAAAAAAAAAACAACAACTTGAAACTCATGTAATAATATCAGCTCTGTTCATTTGGCATTTACTATGGATTGTCTGAAAATTAGTTTTTCTTCCATAATAATAGCAAATAAAAATAACTACTATTTACTGAGGTATGTAGTATGATAGTCACAAGTACTGGCTTTGCTGTTTACTAATTATATAACTGTATCTTTACTATTCCATGCATCTGTTCCTTTATTGACAAAATGAGAGTAAAAATATACCAGTTGTTTTAGTTCATGTAAGGTGTCAGACACATAGGAAATGTTTGATAAATGTTAGCTACTATTATCAGATATTTACTATACATCAAGCATTGCTTACCTTATCTCTTTTAACTTCACAATAACCAGTGAAGTAGGCATTACTATCCCCATTTGAAGATTAAAACAAAGCAAAACTGTAATTTACGGAAGTTAAATAACTTGTTTAATGACACTATATTAAATGGTGGAACCAGGATTCAAGCCCAAATGTATGATTTCAGTGCCCTAATAAGTCATGCCTCTATACTCCTGATTTTATTGGTTTGGAGTAGGGCCAAAGCATTGATACGTATTAAAAGATCTCCTGGTGATTCTATGTATATAGAGATGTTGAGAAACACCAAACTTTTTGGCCCCTGCCTCTCCACCCCCCCAGTGAATTAGAACCTCTAGGAGTAGAACCTGGAAAACTGTATTTTAAACAACCATCCCAGGCGATTCTAATGATCAGACAGTTTTGGCTACCATTTCCCTATGCATGTTTTTCTCCCCTACCAGGTGATCAGTTGCTTAACATCATGTATATTTGTCTTTCCTTTTCTCTGTAATGCTTATTTCAGTGCATTATAGACTTAGTAAAATAGGTTCTCGTTGGTTGTTGAATGGTTGAGAATATGGTAAGAATGAGGTAGCCAAGAAAAGCTTAAGAGTTTGGCTTTAGAAATGGCTGAGAGGACAATATATATGTGGTATAGCAGTAATAATACTGAACCATTTTAAGGCAACTGTATTCCGGCAGACTGCTGTCCTTTTAACTATGTTCCCACATGGTATTTGCTTGATGTGTTTGGGTAATGGGGAAGGGGGGAAAACAGGGTCTCTGGTATCTCTTGTAAGGACACTAATCCCATCATGAGGGCCCCCACTCTCCTGACTTCATCTAAACCTAATTACCTCCTAATTACCTTTAAATACCATCACATTGGGAGTTAGGGCTTCAGTATATATGAATTTTGAGGGGACGCAATTCAGTCCATAGCAGAAATATTGTATCTTACTAGCATGAATTTTTCAAAACCCATCAAAACATACACTTAAATCTACACACTTAACCATATATAAATTAAACTTCAATATAACAAAATTATATGCATATTCAATATCCATATATATGCATCATAATTATGTATATATACATTCAAAGTTACATACATGTTCAACTTTGTATTTATATGAACATATATATGTGTGTGTATGTATATATATGTGTGTATATATATTATATATATATGATATAGTCAAGGAATAAACAAAATGAAAATCTAGAACTAAGGAGCTCACTCATCTTTAGGTTGAAAGGACCTACCAAATATAAAACAGAATGAATTAAGTTGACCCACACATCTACACATATTTTGTCCACAGCTCAAAATTTCAAGGACAAAGATAAAATTCTAAAAGTTCCCAAAGAGCTTTCATATCTCAAAGGAATGAAAATCAGATTGACATCAGGCACCACATTGGCAATGCTAGATGGTGGTCAATCTAGAATTCTGTTCTTAGATGAACTAACTTGCAAGTGTGTATGAAGAATGAACACACTTTTAGATGTCCAAGGACTTAGAAATTTTACCACCCACAAACTAATTTTAAAAGAATTACTCAGGATGGTCTGCCACCCAAAAGCAAACACATTCATAAAAACAGGGCGCGCACACACACACACACACACAGCCAAGATATAAATGTAGGTTACTAGAAAATGTAAGGAAAATCGAAAATTAAAACCTAGAATTAATGTGAAATACTTGTTAATGCAGGTGGTATAATTGTGTATCTGGAAAATCAAAGAAAGCCCATAACAGAGTTCAGTATAAGATTAATAACAGTATCAGTATATAAAAAAAAAAAAAAAAAAAAACTCCAGTAACTTTCTTATATACCAGCAATAACCACCTAGAAAACAAAATGAAGAAATACCCTTTTCACAACAATAAATTAATAGAAATAAATTTAAGACATGTACAGTGTTTATATGAAGAGAACTAACTCAACTGAGAAATGTGAACAAAAGCATGAATAGAGAGATAACATTTCCTTATATAAGAGGAACAACATTATCAACATGCAGCTGCTCCCTATATTTACCAATAATTTCAACCATATTCCTCCCTCCCCCCAAAAAAATGCCAATTATATAATGTTTTAGAAACCTTACTAAATCATCCTGATATTCATATGGAGAAAAAAAAAACATAGACTGTATTATGAAATTCTTCAGAAGAATGAGTAATGGAAGAATTTAGCCTATCAAATATTAAGATATATTTAAAAATTAGAGTCATTGAAAAAAAATGTATTGTTGCTGGAGAGATAGACATACTGATCAAAGGAACAAGACTTGTGATATTTTAGATTATTTGGTGTTATGGGATGAACCGTGTCTCCCCCCACGAAAAAACTCATATATTGAAATACTTACTCCCCAGTACCTCAGAATGTGAACTTATTTGGAAATAGGGTCACTGCAGATATAATTAGTTAAATTAGGATGAGGTCATACTAGTGAGTATGGTAAGCCCCTAATATGAGTGGTATCCACATAAGAAGAAGAAATTTGGATACAGACACCCACAGAGAGAAAAAAGATGAAGGCAGAGAGGGATGTGCTGCTTCTACAAGCCAAGGAATGCCAGAAAACCAGCACAAAGTAAGGGAGAGGCATGGAACAGACTTCCTCACAGCCCTCAGAAGGAACCAACCTGGTTCCTTGATCTCAGACTTCTAGCTTCCAGAACCATGAGACAACACATTTCTGTTGTTTCGGCCAGCCAGTTTGTGGTCCTTTGTTATGGCGGCCTTACAAAACTAATAGAGTTGAAAAAGAATGGACTATCAATAGATGATGAGATGACTAGCCATTTGGAGAAATATATTGGATATTTGCCTCGTTCCTCACACGGAATTCAATTACAGCTGTGATCAGTTTTTAATGTTTAAAAAGTATTGGAAGAAAATATTGATAAATGTACTTTATAATCTTAGAGGGAAGAATTTTTTTCCAATAACTGTAAAAGACTAATAGCTATCAAAATAGTAAAAATTTAAAATATTGATAATATAAAGCATTGGCTAAAGTTTTAGCAAGTTACACTTTAATATGCTGGAGATATTTTCCATCTAACAGAATATAAATTCCATATATAATATATGAGTAATTTAAATACATATATAAATATGATGTATTATGTAATTACATGTATCCTTTAGTTCAGTAAGTACACATGTATGTATATATTCTTTAGCTCAGTAAAGCTATAAAGAATTTATTACAAAAACATAATTTATTAAAAATCCAAATATATATATATGTATATATATATGCAGCATTATTTATGAGATGATAACTAGAAGTAAAGTTCATCAGTTGAGATTGGTTAAATAAATTATTCTCCATTTATAAAATGGAATTGTCTTCATCCATTAAACATGTGATACCTTTCTATTTAACATTATAGAAAGATCTCTGTGACAAATTGTGAAATGAAAAAAGCAGGTTAAAAAGGACATGTGAAGTATGATCTCACACGTGCAACCACCCTAAATGTACACGCACATCGAAAAGTCTAGTCATCTGAAGTCTACAAAAACACTGAACAAAATTATAATATAGAACACAATTATAGTAGCAATGGAATTTAGGGTGACTTGTAATTTTTGTACTTTTCTATATTATTTGAAATTCCAACATGAGTGTTCATCAGTAATAATTTAAAGTTATATTCATTAGGAACTTAATTAGGAATAAATATAGCTTAAAATAGTCATTTTGTTTTCACCAGGAATTCTATTCTGGAAATATATCTTAAATAATCAAAGATACACACATGGATTTGCATGCAAGGATATTTGCTTATACTTTTGGAAGTTAAAAAATACCAGAATATGTAACAGAATTTGTTACATAAATTATAGCTATATCAAAGTGACAAAATACTATGCAGCCCTATAATATCATGTTATATAAAAGAGTTAGTATATTGTATGATCGCAATTTGTGGGGAAATGTATATATGTACAAATACTTAGAAAAATTGAAAGATACATAACAAAATCTTGTACTTTTACTTCTGAAGGATAGAATTGCATTACTGATATTTCTTTGTAATTCTTTATAATTGTTACATAAGACAATAAAAAAATACACAGTATGGACAGCCTTTTGTTGTTCCCAGTGCTATTTGTGTATATTCCAACAAACAAACAAGCACACGATCTGTATATATTAACGGAAAAAATACAAGTTTGAAATAAGTTTCTTTTTCCCTCCCTTCCCAGATCCATCTTCCTTTTGCCACATCTAGAGGCAGTCCTTTCTGGGGCTCCTTTACTAAGAGCTCCGTAAGAGTGTCCTGTACCCAACAGGAATCAAAGACGTGTAACATCCCGGAGACAGAGAGCCATTTCCGAGAAAAGAAGCTCTATTTTCACCCTTCCTTGCCCCTCCTTTTCTCTTTATTTTGGTACTTTTGGAGATTAGAGATTTTAATTGTATGACTTGTGAAATGTTTTTCTTCCAACAGCTGTGTTTATGGTACATAATCTATTACCTGCCTATATGCCAACATTTAAAAGCATTCTGATGGATAATACTCAGCAAGGGATTAATCTTTTCCAGCATCACCCTCTTGACCTGCAAATGTACGTTAGTGGGGGATATAATGCCTGCTCTGACATTTGTTTGCAATGTATCCAAATACATTCTGGAATGCAAGCACAGTCAGGTTTCCTGGCATTGAGACAGACAAGCGAGTCAGCACTAAGACATATAGTTCCCATATGTCAGGGTTAAGGGAACTAGGATTTGTGGAGCCTTTCCACAGAGCTTTGCACGGCGTACTTTCACGTAGTCCTTCCCTCAACATTTCCTCTGCTACACATCAACCATACAACCCTAAGCAGAGTGAGGTCACACGGTGTAAGTAAGACGTCCTAGGACACGTTTGGTCTCTTCTCGTGTGTTCTCTGCACATCATCTGGTCAGGATCAACCTAAAATATAGGTCAAAAGGGGATTGCCTTTGGGGACCTTCCCCACTTTTGCACCCTGCAACTTATCTGAAATTTCGGTTTCCAATCCTGGCTTTGCCGTCTACTGCCTGTGTGAACTTGGATAGATTACTTAATGCTTGCACGCTCTATCATGGGTATCCTATTACCTATATCACAGGGATTGGGGGAAAATAAAACAAACTGTGTAGGTAAACCAGTATAGACCTGAAACATAAGAATTATTACACATGTGTTTTTGGAGATAAAAGAACACCTCATGTTTTAAGACTGATTGTTTAGAGTCATTCAGGAGTATTTTGTTGGGTGTTTATGATTTCTCTGTTAAGATAAAACTATTCTTGGGAGGAGCAGTCCTATAAGCTGGGAATAGCAGATGATTCAGGTTAATTGCCAGTTCCTTAAAACTAATAAGGAAAGATCACAAAGTAAGTGTAGAGGAGGACCACGAAACACTCTTTTTCACTAGTCAGTGGGTCCAATCCTCTCATCAGTTATCATTTAGCTTGGGTAATGTTTTCAGTAAAGTTTCTACTACTATAAACAATAAATTTCTCTGTAAAAACAGTTTATGTACTATTTTATTTATAGGCCTCTAGTCTTGTAGCTCATAAGCAATTTTCATCTTTTTTTTTTTTTTTTTTGGAATACAGGCCTCCACCATGGCACTCAGAATTTAATTTTTTTTACCTTTTTGCCTCCCTGCTCTCCTCTCAAGCGCTTTTTTTTAAATTTTATTTTATTATGTTAATCACCATACATTACATCATTAGTTTTTGATATAGTGTTCCATGATTCATTGTTTGAGTATAACACCCAGTGCTCCATGCAGTACGTGCCCTCTTTAATACCCATCACCAGGCTAACCCATCCCCCCACCCTCCTCCCCTCTAGAACTCTCAGTTTGTTTCTCAGAGTCCATAGTCTCTCACGGTTCATCTCCCTGCTCCGATTCCGCCCCCTTCATTTTTCCCTTCCTGCTACCTTCTTCTTTTTTTTTTTTTTTAACATATAATGTATTATTTGTTTCAGAAGTACAGGTCTGTGATTCAACAGTCATCTCTTTTTGTTAAACAATTCAAAAGAAGAATAGGACATAAAAAATACCAAATATTTAGGTCAAACTGTAATCGTTTTTCCTACACATTTGGAGTTTGAACTTGACTCTCCTGGTTATGAGACAGAAAAGGGGAATGGAACAAGCATAAACATTGAGGTCATCCAGATCTTGGATCCAATCTTGCTTTATCACCTTATTAGGTGAGTCATTGGGGGTAAATTAATTAATTAATCTTCCCAATCTCTGTTACCTTGTCTGTTAAATAGGGATAATAGTATCTATTTCAGAGGACTGTAATAAATACTAGATGAGATAAGATGCATGTATCACAGAGTTTGATATGTAGGCAGGCAAAAATGGTAGTCATTATTATCTTATTATTTTGCCAGCTGTGGTCACATCATTCATACTCTCAACAGAACTGTTTTGAGAGGGAGAAGGAACCACAGCATGGGCCAGAGTATGAGGTCCACTCTAAAGTAGTGGTGTGAAATAGTCATTGATTCAGTAGAGGGACTAAAAAGAGATTGCAATTGTGAATAATTATAAATGCTAAATATTATTTTTCTGCTTAGAATTTCAAATTTTGCTTTATTTTTGAGAGGGACTAATATTTCAACACTGATCATTGAACACAAATACTGCAATATGTCAGTGCCCTGTGGCCAAAGAACAGTAGAAACGCACCTCCAGTAGAACAGAGTTTGATTTATTGGCCCATTGCAGTGAGGGAGAACACACCACAGATGTCTAAGAATGATGGCATTAGGAAGGACTCCTGGGACTGGAGGTGATTTGGGGGCAGGTTCAAGAAAGCAGGGCTTTGGATTGGATTGGATGCTATTAGGAAGCAGTAGTAATTCTATGATTGGGCATTTTATTTTATTATTATTTTTTTTAAAGATTTTTTTATTTATTTGTCAGAGAGACAGAGACAGAGAGAGCACAAGCAGGGGGAGTGGCAGGCAGAGGGAGAGGGAGAAACAGGCTCCCTGATGAGCAAGGAGCCTGATGCCCAGGACCCTGGGATCACGACCTGAGCTGAAGGCAGATGCTTAACCAACTGAGCCACCAAGGCATCGCTATGATTGAGTATTTTAATAAATCCTGTACGGATGGTAGAAGGCCTAAAGCAAGTCTAAAGGACAATCATATCAGTCACAATAGGGAGATTCTTGGTTGTTTTTGTGGTTTAATCTTGTATGAGAGGTTTTCTTTTTGTCCTCAACCCACCGTGGTCACAGAGTGGCCTTGTCTGATGTCAGTGTTCTGTGGAATTGTTTATGTTCAGTGGGAGAACACCACACCCTGGCTCTGAGTGCCAGGTCAGCTCCTGGTACTATTAAGACCTAACTGATGGTGCCAAGCCAGTTTCCACCCTCCAGGGGCTACTTTCCTCTCTCAGATTCTCATTCTTTTACAGATCAAGCAGGCATTCCTAAGCAGTTATTTCAAGTTTAACTCCTGACAAAATTGTACCAGCATCAGGATTTCCCAAACTTCATTCAGTATCACATTGGATAATTAACTTAATATTTTTAACCATTTCCATCATAAGAATATATTTTATAACAAAACTTCAAATGATATTGTAATGGACATTAATATTACTCAAAATAGGAGGTAAAAATAAAATGAAATAAAGTAAAATAGACAATATAATGAGTTTTACCTGGATGATTTGTCTGTTGAAGGTTCAGAGGCTGAAGCCTGATCTCTCTGTGTTTTAAAGGAAGCCTTGAACTTATAGAGAGATTTTAAAACTATAACCAGACTGAGATTCTGTACTTGATATAATTGGACAGATTGAAAAATAAGCAACAATGAAATAAATTTATTACTGTAACAGCTACGATTTAATACCAAGTCTTCATGCTATCAAAAACAATCACACTTGCTACCTACTTTATCATAATTGGACACTACTTACATTTTGAGAAACACTAATCTGTACATTCAGACATCTGACTGGCTCCTTTAGTTTAAAATATACAACAAAAAAAATTTTTGTCTTTGGTGATTTGTGATAGTTGCCTTATTGAAAACAGGGTGACTTGAAATCATAAGAGAGTTGCTTTAATTCATTTTACTAACTGTTTAGCCCAAGTTATTTTGACCTTTGAGGGAAGGACCTTATATACTGCATGGGGATTTATGTAAAACTTGGTTTCTAACATATACCTCCTTATAAGTGTTCTTTGCTTACAATTGTCCGTGCAGCAATTTCAAATTCAAATTCATAATCAAATAGTGCAAAATCAAATAGTACAAAAGAAAGAAAACTAAACCAAGACACAGGACACTTGGGTCCCCCTCTTTCGGTAACTATCACTGTGACATGTGCCTTCATTTTTCTCATCGCTAGAGTAAATAGAAAGACCCCAACTCATGTCATTGTTGCAAGAATGAAATGAAGTGATAAGCTGAATAATATCAGTTACTAATAAGAATCAAACCTCATCTCCTCTAGGCAGCTTGTGTTGTACTCATAGGTTTATAGCCCTAGAACTATCTTTCAGTGGAAGATTCCACATAGCAGTGTTGACCACACAATGGTTAGTCCGAAGCATGTAACTTTTCATGATCATCTAAACTCTAGTTGTGGATTGTGGACTGAATGCTAAGTTGTTTTCCTTTCTTTTGAACTTTGAAGGCCTTTTTCCAGATGGTGTCATGTGGCACACTGCTTGTGTTGTAGTTCCTGATGATTTTGAAAGCTCATTCCATCCGAGATGCTCACCACCCCACAAGGGACTCAGAATAGCCAGTCTTCCCATATGTTTCTCCATCCCTGCACTCTAAGTTCTTTTGCTGCCTTGCCTGCATAACAAATATAAATATGGTTCTGGACCTGGATTTCTCCCAGATGCGCAGACTTCAAAGCAAGTGTGAGGTCTCCAGCAGAAGAATTTTCCTTTGTCCATCTGTGTGCCCATTGCCAGCTACATGTCTGGTTTTCTTAGTGATAGAATGATGAAAAGGGGTGGCAAAAATAGGGAGAAAGTGGAGAGCCCAAAGAGGTTTGAGCTCCTTTGGATCGAGTTGGAAGTGGGTGAAGGAAGCGAGACAAAATTAAATTTTCCATCTGGAACAACAAATTAAGGTGAGAATGACAAATTTAGTGCAAGTCGCAGGTTAGCAGCGACATGGCATCAACATATAGACTGTAATTTTGCATGTCATTATTTAACATGCTAATATATCACTATTATATGCTCATTACTGGCAGCAGCATCACACTGAACAAGAGATCATTATTTACTTGAGGGCCATGTCAGTGACTGATGAGGATTGTATAATGCAGCAGCTACCCTAGGTTTTTCATGATGGAAATGAAATAAGACTTATTATTTTACGCTCATGTATAAGTTAAACTTGAGATATGATGGAGTGAGGTAGAATGGTCTTCCAGTTCTTTTGTGGGGGCTTTAATATCATTCCGGTCTGAGTATATAAAATTCATCTGCATTACCCTTCCACTTATGACTTTTCATTTTGTTTCCTCCTCTTCATTTTCCTTTTATTTTTAAACCCTTCTCCCACTTTCTGCCTTCTCGTGTTCTTTTTTCTTTTTCCTTTATAGTCTCTTCCTCTTGGGCTAAGGAGTATTCCCCTATAAGGACTATATTTCTTTCCAGTTTTAAACAACCTACAAGTATTCATTGACTATCTGTTAGGTGATTGGTGCTCCCCAGTTATGGGGCTTTATTCATGGTTGTTAAACCTAAACTTCTTCAGAGATCGTGCATAGTGAAATCATGGAATGGAAGGCTTGCTTTAATGTAATGGTGACTCTTGGTAGGAGGTATGACAAAGGGCAAAAAGTAAGAGCCAACAGAAGGAAAAGTTCACCAGACTGTGACCTTGTGAGCAGGGCTCATTAGCTTTCTCATGTGCCATTTTGTAGCAAGGTGCCTGCATCCAGAAAGTGCTAAATAAATAATGCTTACAAAAAGAGAGCTATTTGCATTTCATGGAAGATGTTCACCAACATTTTGTAGAATAAACAGATACATGAACGAATTGAATAAATGGCTGCAGTTTCTTCACATTTGTTTTCCTACCCTTGTTTAAACCTTAACATCTTTTTCATTACACTAGGTAAATGTGAGAAGAGTTAAAATTTGGTACTAATTACGTCAAAGTGGTCTTTCTCTTATTGCTAGCCCTTAACTGATGGGGATATGAAGCAATCCATCACATTGCTTTGGGGAGTAAAGTGATTAAAGATTATCTTTGAGTATTAACAGTTTAGTTATTACCACAGACTTAGGGAATCTATTAGCCTCTTCTTCATCTTCTTGATCATATTTGGCTATGAGAAAAATAAGACTTGTCTAGAAAAATATATTTTCTAGGACAGTATTTCTTTTTACAGTTTGGACATTAACTTCTGCTAGAAGCACACAAGTTACAGATTTGCTATTAGGACTAAGGTCCGATAGAGTTGGATGGAGGGTAACCAGGACTATTTGGGACTATAAGCTCAAAATAAAAGTCCTGCAAGTCCCTCCTCAACCTAATATCTAGTAATTCCTCTCAGGTCACTTAATGTTGGAAATTGAAACTCAAGGAGAAAAATTCAATATGGCACATAAAGTTGACATGCATTTGGAATATTAACTGATTTACATTTTTCCTTTTGTTGGTTATTTTACTTTAACATGTTTCCAATTTAATATTGGTATATAACCATTTATATATAGTTTATTTTCTTGGCCTCATTACCATGATCATCCCCTACAGAAAAATTTTTCAGTAGTTATTAATCTAAATGTTTATTGATATTACTGCTATCAAATCTTAATGGAAATACTTTATGATTTTATTTGAAAAAGCAATATGTGTCAAAAAGCAGATGATTAATGGCTTATAAACAGGCTAAAGAAACATAGTGTTCATTTTGAGAAAAATGCAAATCCTATATGACTCTCAATGGATTTACTGACAATACTTCCTGCTAAAATTTTACTACTGGAATAAAAATCTCTTTCTGTTGTATTTAAGAATCTACTGAACACTTAGCTATACTTGAGGGAAAAAAACTCTTACTTATTAAAATATTAAATTAAAATATTATACCTTTTTATCAAATGACAAAGAGGCAATTTGCATTTTTCTTTAACTCACCTTGCCAAACACTACTAGAGCATGTTAATTCATTTCACAATACATGGCCACACTGAGGACAGAGCTGCCCATAGAAAGCTTGCCCTGCTGGTGAGGTGCTTCAGAGGTAAACATCTGTTCCCTACTTCTGCCATGGAGTCCTTGCCAACAGACCATATCAGATAGATGATCTACACTGCTCATTATTTATTTTATTCTTTTGAGAGATGATGGGAAGAATAGAGCTAAAGTAGCCATTAGATAAATTTGGGCTCATTTGTGATTTGTTTTCACATAATAACTTTAGTGAATCCAACCCATCACCCCTATTTCCCCCAACCCTTTGGATTTGGCAATAAAACACATTTTGGCAGTGGTACTTCTTAGTCCTTTATTTCTCAACCTAATTGAAATTTAAAGAGAACACAGTACATGTATTTTGTCCTTACTTATACTTAATTCATCCATATAGTATTTGTTAACATAAGTTAATGTCTAGAAATTCACTGGACTCTTCATTTTTAAATATAGAAGAAACCTCCCTTGGTTACAAATAAATTAAGTTGTCCTTAGAAAATTCAACTTTTACTCCAATCTAAATAATAATCATAGCAGATTATAAATATGAAAGGTCTTGATTATAATACTTCAACCACAACAGACAGTAAAAAGAGATTTTCTATCAAATGTAAAGCTCTAGGCTTCGGTTACTTTAAGTAGTATATTTAATACCCTTCTGTGTGTGTGTGTGTGTATATATATATATATATATATATATATATATATATATTATATAATATAGGTTAACACCAATCATCCAAAAGCTATGTCTATCTTTGAGATAGACCAAATCTAACATGGAATTTCTGAATAGTTTTCTTTAATACATTAAATTTAAATAGACGAAATTTTCCTTAGAACTCACTAAGGATGTATATCTGTCAGTATCTAATAAAAATAAAATAGAAACCACACTAACTACTTCACTGGAGAGATTTACTATGGGCTTCAGTTGCTCAGATTTTGGAAAGCAGCAAAAGGAAAAAGGGACCACGAATGTAATACAGAGATAATGAGTGTGGAAGGAGCTATTGACCCTAGTGTTTGGGGGGTGGTCAGGGAGCAGACAGGGTTTTCAGAACCTCGAGGAGGGTGAGGAGCAGAGACACTGTGGAGGAAGGGTCATAATATGGAGGGACTTTCTGCTCTAAACAGGAACGGCTGCCTACCTCAGGAGCTTGTAGGAGGGTTCTACAGACCTAGGGCGAAGCCGCTGTGGGAGGGGAATACCTAGTACCCGCGTGGAGCTGGTAGCTCTGGGCATGTGCTGTGAAGCTGGTTGGTTCTAAAGCACGTTTCCAGAATGAAGGGTCATTGCTCAGGTGACTCAGGGAGCTCTAACAAGAAAAACAGAAATCCGCATCTCCCTGTCTTCAAACCCTCCTCCAGGGCCCCTTATTAACAAATCCTAAGGAATGAGGTTTATAGAGTCCCAGTTTATAGGGTCCCAGAAGCAGTATCACAGAGCAGAGTTGCAGGGGACAATGACAGAATAACTGAAAAGGGAATCTTATACGCAAACAATGAATCATGGAACACTACATCAAAAACTAATGATGAATGTATGGTGATTAACATAACATTATAAAAAAAGAAAAGAAAAGAAAAGGGGCAAGTATCTAAAAAGCCTTAGCTGTAGATCTGTTTTGTAGTGCAAAGAACCACTCTTCATGAATATCTTTTGTAAGTTTCCTTTTTTAAAGAACTATGTTTTCTTGGATGCACACACAATTTTGTGTCTTAGGGACACGTACTGAACCCCAAATCCACATTGCTGTCTTTTGTTACCTTGCTATGTTCTGGAACAGACTCTTCCTTTCCAAGACATATATATATATATTTTTAAGGTTTTATTTATTTATTTGTCAGAGAGAGAGAGAGAGCACAGGCAGGGGGAGCGGCAGCCAGAGGGAGAAGCAGGCTCCCTGCTGAGCAAGGAGCCTGATGTGGGACTCGATCCCAGGACCCTGGGATCATGACCTGGGCCCAAGGCAGATGCTTAACCAACTGAGCCACCCAGGCATCCCCAAGACATACATTCTTATGGACTCATCACTCTTAGTTTGACCATGAAAAGCACAGCATTGCCGCAAACTCATTCTGAGTATGATCCAAATGTATTTTCAGCACTGAGTAGCTGAAGCATAGGTTCAGAAATACAAAGTATGGGGTTCCTGACAAAATCTGGTCCTCTAGGATTTTCAGAATGTACAAAGCGCAGTCTCTGGCCAATGGGGTGGCATCCAGCCAAGGAGCAACAGGGATCATCACCTGGATGCCCCATGGAGTTTGTAGGGAGGCACTCTAATCTTTCATCACTGTCTCCTTCCTTGGGCTCCAGGTAATTTGAAAATTGCTTCATTTGTTATTAAAGGAATTCCTTACTACTTTTTTCCCTGTATGTTTTCTTGATATTTTATATATACCTAATCCATTTTACTTATTTAGTTGTCCAAAATACATTTGCCTTTTTGAAAGGCTCCTCGAGATAATTGAAGTATCAAGTTCTGATTTTGTAAATTTATGTTCTTTAGATAGTGAAGATGTGCAGATTTAAGAGAAAAATGGTAAACTAAAAATTAAAATACACTGAGAATATGTCAAATGCTGTAAGTAAACGGGAAAGGCACTTGGCGAGGGTTGAAGAAGAGGTATCTAAAAATAAAAAAGGGTGGGCGCAGATGGGTAAAATGGGTGAAGGACAGTGGCAAATACAGGCTGCCAGTTATGGAATGACTAAGTCACAGGGATGAAGGGTACAGCATAGGGAATATAGTCAATGGTATTGTAATAATGCTGAATGTTGACAGATGGTGGCTACATTTGTGGAGAGCATAGCATAACATATAGACTTGTTGTACATCTAAAACTAATACAGTGTGTGTCAACTAAACTTAAATTAAAAAAATAATAATACTCTTAAACAGAGATCCTAATTCTGCCACTTATTGGCCATAAGCCCTTGGTCAAAATTCTCGACCTAACTGAGCCTCAGTTTCCCCATTAGGAATACTGTTAGTACCTACTGAATAAAAGTATTGTGAAGACTGAAGGAGATTGTATATGAAAAAACTTATTCAAGTACCTGGCATATAATAAATCCTCAAAAAATACTAAACTGTGAAAAATCCTAAACTATAAACATCATTCTTTGATTAAATGTGATGAAATGGATCTTACTTTCTCCTTGTAGTCTATATAAAATGTCTAAGAACTTAAATTCAGTTTTCTTTCTGCTATAAGCTCACAAAATATTTGCTCTTGTTCTTGGCAAATTTGACTTTTTATTTAAAGTGCTTTTTGAATTATTTTAAAGGCATTTTGGAGACTATTACAATCTCTCGGTTTTTTTTGTCCTCTATAAGAGAAATTTAAGACAGATTGATGCTGGAGAGAAGGAAATCTGAAGGTCTGTGGGCTAAGACCCCAAGGGCTCTATGACTTGACAAAGGCAATCTGCATTACACAATATCCTACATACCTCTGGTCTCAGCGCAATGAGCTAATGCATAAGAACAAAGACAATTTACTTTAGGGAGCCTTATTCAACGTAGTCTAACCTACCTCCTCCCTTATTTGTTCATGATCTGGTGGACAAGTTATTCTGAGCACTATAGAAACAGGTGAAATTGAACTATGACCTTTAGTATTATTTTGCTTCTTTTCTCTTTTCTGTTCCTTCAGAAACGTGAAGGGTACTTTTTGTGTAGGAAGATTTAAAAGTTGAAATATGATTTAAAAGTTAACTAATTCATAATTTCATCATGATCTTTGTTCCAGTTGTATTTGCTTTGGGTCTAACCAAACAATTAGAGGCTAATGGAGAAGAGCCTGATCCTTCTCCCTGGGCCTGTTGAACTGTGCATACCCCATTACCTGCACCCCCAGCATTTTTTAAGCCAACTGCACTCAAAAGTCTCCTCCTACCATGATTCAGTGTTGTAACCCAGATGCTTTTCCCTATGTGTAGACCTCCACATCACTTGCATTGGGGTCAGATCTTTCACATCTGCCTCCCCACTGAACCATAAGCAACTCAAAGGCAGCTTCAAGTATATCTTAGTGAATTTACTACTTCAGAACGGAGCTGTGCCTACCACATGGTGGGTGCTCAATAAAGGATACGTTAATAAACAGATGAGCACAGTTCAAATGGCTGAGTGTGGAGTAAAGTCCAAGAAGGAATTGGGAAATGGGAAAAATAAGAAACATTGGAGTTGAAAAGAATATTACATGGCTGAGGGAAAAAAAAAAAGATCCGTAAAGCTAAGTAAGTAGACGTAGGCATTAGACCATTAGTGAAGGTAGGTTAATAGAATCTCCGTTTTTACTTATACACATTTTTTTCTGCCCCTAACCATATTCAGTGTTGAAATATAGGCTAAGGTGATTATAGAATTGTTCTACTAGGTCATGAAAGAAATAGGGTGTTATTGAGAGCAGCAATTAAGTAATTTTCAAGTTCGACCACAAATGCCGATTAAAATCTCTTAAGAGATAACAACGGAGTAAATACAAGCATAAAGAAATTTTTAAAAATACACATTTATACTCTATGCAACTTATGAAGTACTTACAGAATCTGAATAATAAATGTGGCAAGTATAAGAAAAGAATTATCCAAGTTTCATATATAGAAAAAAAAGTTTGGAAAAATATATAATAAATTTTGTGTAAAATTTCTAATTTCTTGGCCAGGCATACAAGATCCTTTACGATGTGCCTCTCCCACTCCCATTCCTACCCATCCCTACAACCTCATTTCTTTCTACTCTCTTCCAGACCTCCCTGAAGGTGTCACCGTTCCTTCGCAGTCCTTTACACACACATCCCTCTCCACCTGCCATCCTTCAGCCTCTGCTCAAGTGTCAGCCCATCTGTGACGTCTTCCCTGGTTCTCCCAGTGTGAGTAATTCCAGTGTCTGTGCTCTAGTGGTTGACCGTATTGTTCAATTTACCCTTCTGTCTCTGCCATACAGGAGAGTGCTTCCTGGAAATTAGAGGCCACGTTAGAGTTGCATGAATTTTTTTTACCACCTAGGACCATGGCTCTTATAGAATATGTTTTCAATGGATGAATTAGTGCTAAGTGAGATCTCAGGAACTTTTGGAAAAAAACATTAATTAAGGAGATGTAATTTCTAAAGATTTGGATGTGAATGTGTTACATTCATTGAGGGAAGGAGTAACCCAGGAAAAAGAAATAAGCAGCAGCAAATAAGCCCAGCAAACAGCCGAAGCCTCAGAATCAGAGGGCAGGCCTGGGCTGCACTATAACTTTTGCCACAATATAAATCTCACTCAGTGACAAACCCAAGAAGATGTACAACAGAGCTTTCACAAATCAACATTTTCTAGGTATATGAAAGATCCATTTGGAGTTCAGTCCTACCAGTTCAATACCTTTTCCCTCAATAACCATAGCGAGCAAAGGTATTTAACTTCATGAATTATAAAATGACAGGAAACGTTTCTGTATTGGTTGTGGATTCAATCCCACAACAGGTTCAAAAGTTCAGAAGCAGATAATACCCAAATTTATCATAGTAAAAGTTACTACATGAGCAGCATTTTTAAATAATATATACTTTAAATTATTGAAGGTGAGCATCAACAGGTAAGAACAGGGTATTTTAAGTATTCTCTTGTTTTCCGAAATGCTTCAGCACTTTTCAAATGTTCCTC
Organism: Leptonychotes weddellii; assembly: GCF_054177405.1. Lineage (NCBI taxonomy): Eukaryota > Metazoa > Chordata > Mammalia > Carnivora > Phocidae > Leptonychotes > Leptonychotes weddellii. The sequence continues at coordinate 69,929,953 of NC_138377.1, read as the reverse complement.
AGAGCAATACATAATGAAACCATATACGCTTTCATATTAGCAGATTAGCTGCTTGGTATATTTTATTGTAAACAGATGTTTTAGGTTTCAGTTCCTTCAAGGATGATAATTACAATGGGACACTTATTGAATGCTTTGTCTGTGCCTGGCACTGCAGAAACATTTCATAAATATTAAGTCATTTAACAGTCTTATAAAGTGATTTCTATGATCGGCTCCATTGTACAAATGAGAAAACTATAGATGAGAGAGCACCAAAGACAATCTGTTCTTATCATTATCTCCAAAGCTTTGTTTATTCTGTTGCCTTTGCCTGGAAAGTTGCCCCTCTTTCAATCCACTACTCTCTTCTTTCAAGACCAGTTTAAATCTCTTTCACATACTTTCCTGCCATCTTCCCTGTTCTTCAGCACTAATCTGGCTCCTTCTCTGTGATTACTCACTCATTTATCCATCTATTCATCCATCAGCCATCTGCCCATCTAACCTTTATTAGATATTGCTCTAACGAAAGCTATGGGAGTTCCTGGAGACCTGGCATCGGTATTTTCGCTTCATATAGTAGACTTAACTCCCTAATTAGATCATAAACTGTTTGAGGGCAAGCACTGTGTCTGAAGGTCCTTAGTAAATGAACTTGGAGCCTGTGTGTGTTGATAGATGGCAAGGGACTAGGTTCTAAAAGATACTTTGGGTTAGGAAGTCCAAAAGAAACCAGACTAGGAGAAAGGAGTGGTCAGAGGATTTGGAGAACCAGGAGGATTTTCAGCACTCTTCAGTGCTTCCGAGTGCTCTATAAAGCTGAGGAACAAGAAAAGGATGTTTGGATAGATGTTTGGATAGAGTTAGTGGGGGACCAAGGCTCTTATGCATGATGTGCAGTGCTTCTAATTGCCTAAAAAGAGACTGGTCATGCCTAGAAAGTGGGAACAATCATGGGGATGAAAGTTAGTTTGCAGAGGGGTTAGGAGGTTGATAAGGAAATGAAGACAGTAGCTCTAGCTCTCATTCAAGTCCTTGGCAGCAGAAAATAGAAAGGAAGTAAGATGCTAATCGTGAAAGGTCAAAGGATGAGATTTTTAATGTATAAGAACGTATACCTCGTGTTAGAAAGTAAAATGGTTAGAAAGTAAAACGTTGCAGAGAAAGGGGTTGAAGAATTTCCACGGTTGGCAAGAAACTGTCCCCCTCCTCCTGCTATGGGAAAAGAGAAAATAATCCAGTTCATTCCTCTGACCTTTAGGCAAATGTCAGGTTACTCTCTGGGCTAGGCTATTTAAATCTGTCCTTTTTTATTCCTATCCTGCCAGACAGAGCATTTCCTAGCTCTGCTGATGAACAGGCTCTCTGACAGATATTGACCAAATATAGTTGCTTTTTTCTTTCATCACCATTCAATTTGCTTAAATAAAAAGTCCAGTGAAAAATGACTTCCTCGAACATATCTATGCTGCATCCATCCTCTCCATTATTTTTGGACGTCCCTCTGGAGTGATTAGGTTATATACATGTAGCTCCCTATTCGCCAAGCCTAATATTTGAGTCTTACATTTTTAAAATTGCCTGAGCAGTCTATGGACAGGACAGAAACCGTGCAGGCTGTCCGTTTGTGACATGAAATCTGATACTCTGAATCCAAAGGAATTACCCACCATATCCATCTCTATTGCATTTCGTGTCTCCTTTTCCTGCCCGTCGTTCACCAGACAGTAATGTTCTCAGATCAAATATTCTCTATAAATTGAGAGAACATTTAGCTGATTTATGGGGCTTTTAGCTATTATATACTTACCTATTCAATAAAAGTAAGTACTTACATCACATGACACATACGCTACCTTCACAATATAAGATCTTTCCTTCAAGGGATTCAGGCATCAAATTGTAATGAGATTTCTTGTAGCTAATACGTCACTTAAGGGCAAACTGACATTCTGAATCTATTTCTTTCTTTTTTTTTTTTTCTCCTTTTCATCAATGGAATTCAGGGTGCAGCATTCTTTGTAATATTCTAAAAATTAGTAAGATTTTTATTTTCTTTTTAAAAAAATATAAACCTGTTGACTAAAGAAAGTAGGCACAAGAACATTGGTTTTGCACTTAAGGGTGGAAAAGGGATACAGCTTTGGTCTTTTATTTGACATTGCCAATTTCCAGAATCAGAAGCAGAGTAAATACTGCCATGGCATCCCTGCCATGGGAAAGCCTTTAGGGCAAATACATCTTATGCTGATCTTATTTCAGTATATCAATCAATACATCAAAAATGAACTAATACTTACTTCACAAAGTACTTTGTGTGTATAAGGACATCTAGGACATAAACTAACAGTAACTTCCTTGAAAGCCACTCTAATCTAGGCTTTCTCAACATCGGCACCATTGGCATTTTGGGCCAGGTGATGCTTGGTTGTAGTGCTATCCTATGCATTGTACATAGATTAGCAGAATCCCTGGCCTCTACTCCTCCTCCAGTTGTGACAGCTAGAAAATGTCTCCCGACATTGCCAGCAGTCTCCTGGTGGGGGTTGCGGGTTGCAAATCACCCTCAGTTGAGAATCACTGCTTTAACTGGACCTACCATCTATTGGCTTTGGCTCCATTGTGGATATGATTTAGCAAAATTCCAGCATGTTTGCATCTAAGGGTAGCAATTTACTCAGAAATTGACAAAGCCATCTTATGACTCTGGGAATGTGGGTTATCCTGCTTTTGTTCCCCATTATTATGCTACTTGGTGCTATGAATGTTAATGAATTAGTAAATAGATGATAAGCACTTTCAAGAGAGAGGTTTTAACAAAGCTAATGCTTACATTGTAGTTTAGAAAGGTTCAAAAATTAAAGCAGATCTGAATCAAACCTGTGGAGTAAGCAAAGCTGGTTGCCAGTACTCATCCCACCATGTTCTTTTCTTCTGGAGCGACCTAAAACCTAACTCTGGCTAGAGACTTCTCCACTTCAGACCTAAGCAATATTCATTATACATCATCTCATTGCAACTATTATCTAAAGCTGAACTTAGTATCCTGCTATATGCTGAATGTTGTTGTTTCCCCCAGATTCATTGGCCACAGCAAGAAGATGGTTGCCTGTGAACCAGGAACTGGGCTCTCCTCAGACACTGTATCTGCCAACACCTTGATCTTGGTCTTCCCAGCCTCCAGAACTGTGAGAAATGAATTTCAGTTTTTTGTATAAGTCTATGGTATTTTGTTATAACATCCCAAACGGACTAAGACATATCCCATTGCAAAAATAATTGTGTTTCCCATTTTGTCAATTTCTTTTTTTTTTTTATTTTTATTTATGGAGCCATTATTCTCTATAGGTCTTATCTGACCTGTCCATACCTCTCCCATACCCCAGAAGTTGCCAAATCCTATTGATTTTTCCTTTTCAGTGCCACTCCAATTGAATACTACATTTCTACCTCTCTGTTCCCAAGAGCAGCATCCTAGTAGTTACCTGGCTATGCTATTACCATACTCAAGAGCTCCTAGCCTCAGTCTCTCCCTACTTCAAACTCCCCTACATATGACTTTTAATACCATCTGCCACCCTCTTCAGGGACCTATATTATGTACCTGTTACTTATTGAAACAAATACAAATTTCCTACCACTATATTCTGAGTTATCCCTCTGTTCGCTTCATTTTTCCATCTCAACATGGCTTTTATTTTTTTCCTGGTCAGACTAGATCCCTGAAATGGCCTGCCCTCCAAATGACATGTCTGGAAATTAACTCTTTTCAAGAGTAAGTTTGACAATCCATGAGTTGTTCAATTGTAAGGAGAAATAGCAGAGACTATGACGCAAGAGGAGCCACAAATTTGCATTTTATGGAGTTAAGAACATAAAGCCCATGCACTACAGCAGTTGGCTGGTAAGTAAACCTGGAAGACACCTGAGATATCACTAATCAGTGAGGTCAAGAATGTAACTCAAAAAAGGGAAGACAAGGAGGTAGATTAGGCCTTGACTCTAAGGTGACTAGAAGAGAAACATCTTTTTCTAGCAAGTGACAATTAATGATAAAATGAGATCTCTACATATATTATAAAGAATTAATCGATATTTTCTTGAGTTTAATAAATTTTTGTGTGGAAAATTATTTGTTATTTTGGTTCATCTAATTTATTCCTATTTAATGTCCTTATAAAGAGCTTCATTTAAGGTATCATAACATTGTACTGTGAGGGGATATAAACATTTGAAAGGTACTATCTAAGTGTACAAGATAGGATTTCTTTTGATTGATTCTACTAGGTTATTTGTTACATAATAAGCCTCTTACATGATTAGTCTCAAAATGGTACAGTTTGCTTATTGCCTGATTCATAACATTATATTAGGCACTGTGGGTAAAACAACAATGATTATAACACAATTTCCCGTCCCAAAGGAACTTAGAATCTAGTAGGGAGGTTAAAACGACGTGACAAATAGGTATAACATAATACGGAATGTAATGCATGCTGTAAATATTCTGAAAGGAACTTCAAAGGAAGGGTACATTTAGTTTTCAAAATCAGAGAGAATTTCTGGGAAAGGAAACATTTGAGGTGAATCTTCAAAGAGGGGGCTGGAAGATAGAAACAGGAGATGGAAGAAAAGAAGTAATTTTAGGTGGGGAGAACACTGTAAGACTCTTATGTCATATAAAGATATGACCATGGGAATGGAGTCTTGTTCAGTTGACAGCTATAGGGAACTTAGGGAATTTCAACAAATTTCCTGAGCACTATCTGCATACCAGGTGGGCTGGATAAAACTTGAGCTTGCCCTTAAGGACCTAGGAGAAGCTATTTGAGGCCAGACCATGGGGAGCTTTGAACCAGACTTAAGACAAACAGATTTGCCCAATATACAACCTTTTCATGTTTTAGACAGGAGTCCGTGTTGCAATATAGCTAGGAATTTATTTTACACAAATGAATCCCAAAGGCAGATGAATACAGGAACCCACTCAGGAAGAATATTTAGGAGATTATTATAAGGGCCCAGGAAAAAGATAATGTAAGAATGGAAAACAGGCTTATAAATGAGAATTACAGCAGGAAAGATCATCAAAATTTGGCAGTTGATTTGTTGACATACATGTGTTGGCAATGGTTTATCCCTTGCAGTCTCACAAGCTCAATTTATTTGCTTTTCAAAACATGGGAAAATATGATTAAATAGTTGTCTTCACCACTTTCTATAAACACAATTACACTAAAAAAAGGCTTGATGAGACCCGTGATGGATGTATTTCAGGAGCAGTATGGCTGGGTTTGATCTTTGGCTTGAGAAGAAACCTGAAGGATTAAAATAAAGATTTTCTGGCACTTCAAAAAAAAGCTTTGGAAGTAAGAGATTTTTTTTTTTTTTAAGTCACAAACAAAGCAAGATGAAACAAAATTAAAAAGCCTGGTTTATCTAAACTAGTTACATTCCAGAAATTGAGTTGGTAGAATTGATATAAATTCTCTCCTACCTCTCAATCTTCATTTTAAGCATGTGTTAATGCAAACAATGAGGAGTTGTAACTTTTTAAAAAAAAATTAGAACTCAAATATTTTCAAGAGGAAATTAGCTCAAGAAATTTACCCTGGCAAATCACATCCTGTTGATTAAGTATCAAGAACTTTTTATTCTTCTCTTCTAACAGTGAAAAATACACAAAAATTTGCACTCTTAACGTCAACATTTAAAAAATGAGAAGGATAGGGGCGCCTGGGTGGCTCAGATGGTTAAGCGTCTGCCTTCGGCTCAGGTCATGATCCCAGGGTCCTGGGATCGAGCCCCGCATCGGGCGCCCTGCTCAGTGGGGAGTCTGCTTCTCCCTCTGCCTCTCTCTCTCTGTCTCTCATGAGTAAATAAATAAAATCTTAAAAAAATAAAAAATAAATAAAATAAAATAAAAAATGAGAAGGATAGCAGTAAGGATGCCAATGCAAATACTGTATCAATACAATACAAGCATACCAAATGCCAGCAAGCTTGGCGGAAACATCCTTTCAACACCATTCTCAAGCCCAGGGCCAACACAACTGCCATTAGTGCCAGGGGCGAAACTATAAAAACACACCCTCATCTGCAGTCCTGTCTTCTGGGGTCTAAGGACACAAGGATTTGAATCAGCACTCTGCAAACTTTTCTTGAGAAATAGCTGCTTCCATGGCAGGTGATACAACCAGAGGACACTTACAAAATCACTGCAAAGGGAGGAATCTGTTGTCGCCTGTGTTGTCTGGTGATACAACCGGGAAAACTGAGAAACGACTAGTGTCCAGATTTCTCATCTTCACAGATAGATAGATGCTGCCAAAAGAATCAGGTAATCCAATGAAGCAACTGATCTTACGTGAGCTTGGCATCATGCAGATCAAACAGTGGGTGGAATGTTCTCCCTAGTTTTCATCTGGTTGGTTTAGTGTACTATAGTCTAGTAAAAAATCACTGAGACACAAAGAAATTATATTCAGCATTCAGGTTGGTATCTATGACAATGTTAGAGATGTCTACCCACACAAACTAGTTTTCCCAAATACAGTAAAGGAAAACTTGAATTTAATCCAAAAGCCTTCTCTCCTTGTTCTAGGTGAGTCTACATTTGGGCAACATAAGAAAATTACCTGAATATTAGTTTTGACCCCAAATAACATTGATAGACTGCTGACAAGAATTAAGACAAATCTTTTTTTTTTGTAGGCAGGGGAGTGGTTAGGAAGCCATGGTCTTGAGGCACCTGGGTGGCTCAGTCAGTGAAGCACTGACTCTTGGTTTTGGCTTAGGTCATGATCTCAGGGTTGGGAGATTGGGCTCCGCGCTCAGGGGGAGTCTGTTTCTCTGCCCCTCTGCCCCTCCATGCGCTCACTCTCTCCCTCTGTCTCTCAAATAAATAGTCTTTTAAAAAAGCCATTGTCTTATTATTTTTAGTAGAAAATTATCTAAGGGAAATTTCTAGTGCCAAATATGACATACTCAACATTGAATCCCTACAACAGAATTTTATGTAGTTCCTAAATTATAATGTAAAATAAAGGCACAGAAAACTTTAGATTTTGAGAAATATCACCATGGGTTGAAATAAAATGAACTAGAGAGGTCTTTTTGTACATTTGGCTGGTTAAAAGCACAGAAGGGAAAAGCATGACAAGAATCATTTTGAGAAGCCTGGAAATAATTTTTGACTGATAAGCCTACCTATTTCTCCCTCCTCTGGAGACAGAAAAAGATGAAGTGTTTTTACTTTTATTGAGAGAAATTAAAATAAGATATAATAAAGCTCTGGACCAGAACTGTCCAATATAACTTTCTGCAGTGAACTAGAACCGTATCTGTGCTGTTCAATATTAGCCACTAGCCATATGTTGCTATGGAATACTTGAAATGTGGCTAATGCAACTAGGGAACTAAATTTTTAAATTGATTTGATTTTATCTAATTTAAATTTGAATTTAAATCCCTACATGTGGCTAGTGGCTACTGTATTGGTCAATGCAGCTCTAAACAATGTCAGTTGTTACATATTAGGCCTGTGGTTTTCAGTGAAGTAGGAGCATGTTGCCAAGCTCCTAAGACCCTTTGCTGATCATCTTCTGCCTCGGGTTGGGCCTTCTCTACCTCATATCTGCCTTACTTATCTAAGGAGGATTTTATAAGTTAGAGTGAATTCTAGAATTTGAAAACCTGAAACAGCTAAATGTAGAATTCGTTTTTAAAGCTTAAGAAGTAGAAGTTATGGGGGGCGGAGCAAGATGGCGGAGGAGTAGGAGACCTGGATTTCGTCTCCTCTCAGGAATTCAGCTGGATAGGGATCAAACCATTCTGAACACCTACAAACTCAACAGGAGATCGAAGAATAGCAACAACTCTCTCA
>NC_138377.1:69858964-69921586 GCF_054177405.1 Leptonychotes weddellii | reverse complement strand
TGCTGTTACTCAGGCAACCCTGTTTGGGTGGAGTTGCCCTGCACCCCTGTGGCGGGGGATGGGCTCAGTGGGAATCAATCTTTGGGGCTTTTGTTCTCTGACACCTTTCCCTGGTGGCTTTCCGCGTCTCTTCTGCGAGTCAGAGCAGAAGAGACCGTTTCCAACCCTCTGCCTCAGAGCAGAGGGACCTTAGTCTGTTCTTCAGTGAGCTCTCCAGGCCACACCATCTCCGTTTCTGTCCGTGCTGCTATAAACTGCAGCGTCCTGAGTTGTGCGCCCCTCTGCAGCGCTCCCAGTCCTACCTCTAGGTCGGGGCACGTCTCTGCCCTTTGTGCTTCTAAAACCACCAGCTGCTCCCAGTTGGTGCGTGCGTGCACGCAACTCCGCCACTTGGGGTTCTGTCCCAGGGACTGTGGTTCACGTGCGCACAACTCTGCCGCTCGGGGTTTCCACCCCGGAGGTTGCAGTTCACCAGCGGGACCCCGGCGCACCGGATTTCCAGCTCAGAGGCTGCAGTTCGCATGCGTGCGACCGTTGCTCCGTGTTTCTGTCAGGGCGGCTGCAGTTCGCATGCACGCGACCCCGCTGGTCTGGTTTTCCACCCCGGGGGCTGCCCTAAAGTCCTTTCCCAATGCTACCGGTCTGCGAGTCTGTGCCCCGTCCGCAGCACGCGAGGTTGTCACTCACCGGCGGTGCAGGATCCCCACAGCCAGGCACCCTCCCGCTGCCGTTTATCCTCCAATATCTGCCCGCAGAATCACAGCTCTCCGCTTCGTACCTCAAAACCAACTGCCTGCGATATTCTGTTTGTAGAGCTCCAGATCTTCTTACATCTCAGGCTGGTTTCGTGGGTGCTCAGAGTGGTCTGGTAGATATCCAGCTCAATTCCGGGGATCAGTTGAAATAGGGTCCCCTACTCCTTCTCCATCTTTCCCCTCTCCCACCCTAGGCACTTTAAATAAGATGTTATAATTATTCCTAACAGCAACTATTTCCGCAAGATTTTATCATTTCTGTTCTATACATAAGAGAACTCTCACTCAAAGAGGTGAAATGATTTTCTTGAGGAGAATTAGCTGGTAGGAAAATCTTATAGCCCATATTTTCCCACTGAAGACCTTGAATTTTACCACATGAAAGCTTTTGAGAGCCAATAAAGAGGTCTCTGTGGTTTTATTTTTTAACAGCTTTAGTAAGGTATAATTGTTATGCAAAGAAATTTCACCTATTCGAAGTGTAAAATTTAAGTTTTGACCTATGTACATACACATGACATGAGCATCCTAGTCAAAAACAGTAAAAATGATCACTATACAAATAATCTCTGGGTGAGTTTGGGCAGAACTGACATCTTAGCAATTGGATTTTCCTATCCATGAACAAATACATTTGTCTATCTATGTCCTCTTTAATTTCTCTCAGCAGTATTTTTGTAATTTTCAGGCTATAGATCATGCACATCTTTTGTCTGATTTATCCCTAAATTTAATATTTTTGATGCTCTTGTAAATGGTGTTTTTTAACTCAATTTCCAGTTGTTTGTTGCTAATACATAGAAACAAAATTGATTCTTGAATATTGATCTTGTGAACTGTAACTTTGCTAAACTTGCTTATTAGTCTAGTAGCCTTTTTATAGATTCCAATGGATTTTCTTCTTAGATGGTCCCAGATGATATATCTGTGAATAAAGACAGTGTTACTTTTCCCTTTCCAATCTAGATGGCTTTTCTTTTTCTTACCTTATTGTACTAGCTAGAACCTCTAATACAATGTTGAATAAAGTGATAAAACACATCCTTGTTTTGTTTCTGATCTTCAGGGGAAAACATGTAGTCTCTCACCATTAAGTATGATGTTGGCTATGGTATTGGTTTTTTTTATGTCCTTTATCAGACTGAGGAAAATACTTTCTATTCCTATTTTTGCTGGGAGTTTTTTTTTTGTCAAACTTTTTCAATGTCTATTAAGAAAATCCTATGGATATGGTTTTTCACTTTTAGTCTGTTAATAAGGTGAATTGTATCGATTTTTAGTGTTAAACCATTCTTGTATTCCTGAAATAAACCCTACCTTGTATAATGCATTATCCTCTTTTCATGTTTTTGGATTTTATTATTAAAGTGTGTGTTTAGAGTATTTTCAAATCTATGCAAATTTTAGATCTGTGCAATTTTAACATATCTATATGCAAATGAGGAATATTTGAAGATAGTTTTCTTGTAATGTCTCTGGTTTTGATATTAGGGCAATGTTAGATTCCTAGAATAAGTTAGGAAGTACTATTTTTCTTCAATTTTCTGGAAGAATTTGTGGAAGATTTTAGTTTAGCTTCTTTTTTTTCACAGAAAAAATCAATTTTTTAAAAATCGATATACAGGTATTTAGGTTATCTTTTTTCTTTCCTTGTGTGAGTTTGGTAGTCTGTATTTCTCAAGGAATTTGCTCATTTCCTCTAAGTTGTTATATTTATTGGCATAGAATCATTCACAGTATTCCTTCTTATCCTTTTAATATCTGTCAAATCTGTAGTGAAGATGCCTCTCTTGTTCTTAATATTGGTCATTTGTGTCTTCTCTCTTTCCTGTTCACCCTGACTCAAAGTTTATCAATGTTATTGATCCCACAGAAAGAGAATTTGGTTTCATTGATGTTTTTCTTTTCTATTTAAATTGATTTCTGCTTTGGTCTTTATTATCTCTTCTTTTTTCCTGCTTACTTTGGTTTAATTTGCTCTTTTTGTGGTTCCTTAAGGTAAAAGATGTGGTCATTGATTTGAGAGCTTTCTTTTTTAATATAGGCAGTTAGTGCTACACATTTTCCCCTCAGTACTGTTTAAATGCCATCCCTCAAGTTTTGACAATATTGTGTTTTTCATTCAGTTTAAAATACTTTGTAATTTGAGGCAGTTCATATACTATTTTGTTTGTCCCAACATAGGTAAATAGGTCTGGACCAGCGTGGTGCCAGTGGAAAGGAAGGAGGTTCAGTAGGACCTGGTGACTTGCTTTGAGGGCCACAAGACTAGAAGGAAACAAAGTTAATGAGAACAGAGGTGTCTAGATGGAATGATAGTTTTGGTTTTCATGTCAGCAAATACCTAAGAACATTATCTAACATCCTTTTGGATATTCAGAACTAGTGTTTACAAGAGATAACAGAAATAAAAAAAATTGGTGTGAGTCACCCACAGAGATGAAGGCAAAATAGTGGGTTAGGTAGCTAAAGAACACAGTACATAGAAATAATTAACCTGTATATGGAACTTACTATGTGCCAAGCATTATTCTAAGTACTGTGCATACAGTAACTAATTCCATAATCACATCACCTTGTGAAGGTGCTATTATTATTTCCATTGTACAGAAGAGTAAAGAAAGACACAAAGAGATAGGCTAGTTAAGTAATGGAACTAAGGTTTGAACCTAAAGCATTCAGGTTCTGGCTGAGTTCTGCACTGCTACTCTCCCCCCAAAATAATAGACAAGGTAAAATCCAGAACAAGTGCATAGACAATTATGGCAAGCTAAATTTTTTTAGGTATTAACTTGTGTTTTGTTTTCACAGTTGAGAGGGATCAGAAAGAAGCGTCACTGTCAGGCTTTCATTCCCTGTCCTATTGCCTTTCTCTCAAAGAAAGTAGCTGAGGCCTTTGTGTTTGCTTACTTCAGCTGTGATTGTGTTCCAGGACCTAAAGCAGAAGTCAACTGAGCAAAGTTTCACTCCTGCTTCCTTTCTCCGACAGCTTCACCTCATCCCCTCTATGAAAGGATTATGTTCAGGTGAGGGACAGAGGCAAGATCTAGTTATGTTGGGGAGGAAAAGGGCTATGGAAGCAGTAGGAAAGAATGTGGATATTCCCCAAGACCAAGAGCACTGTAAGGGAGAAGGCAGAACCTCAGAGAGCAGTGGCCAGGTGGTGAATGAAGAAAGGCAAGAAAAAGCGAGACTGCAGGCACGAGTCTCTAAGCATCAACAGAGATGTCCTGGGCAGGTGCGGCACAAGGAACAGGACTACTTCCCACGAGAGCATGTAGGTTAGACAGTAGAAAAACCTAATATAGCCATGGTGGAGTTAAAATCAGGGTCCTTACCCTGGCTGCCAACTTCTGGGTACCACATAAGATTTCTATATTTGAGGCCTCCCAAAATGATGCAGTTAAAGTTACCATGAACTCATTAAGATGGACACTTGGGTAAGATTCAGCTAAATTTGTTTAAAAAGATAAGGAATTAAATATATACTTCACACCTGAATTTTCAGAGAAAGATATTACCTGATACCTTCATTTTATGAACACATTCATTCAATCCATCCCTTAAAAGTATGTTCAGAGGTCTTATTATGTGTCAGACATTATATAAGGAGCTGGGATTACAAATAAATATGCATAAGATTTTCTTGTCATTGGAAGGTGGCAAGTTTGCAATAAGCAATAGAGCAGATTTGTGTGTGAGGCATCAAGACAGCAAAATAGATGGTGCCCATTTCATAGAAGAAATTATATTAAATTTGGGTATTAAAAGCTAAATAGATGATCAGGTAGAGTACGGTAAAAGGGGCAAGAGTGTTTCAGAAAGAAGAAACTCCCCTTGAAAGACCATGTAGGGACAGACAAAAAACACTTTTGAGGAACACTAATCAGGATGTCATGGGAAGATCTTTGAGGCAGACATATCCCAGGTTGAATGTGTGCTCTACCATGTTAGAAATCTGGAATGGAGTTCCTCTGGGCTAGGGGCTGTTGTAGTTTCATTTTAAAAATTGATTTAATGATAACTTCTTCATGGGGTTCTTGTGAAGATTAAAGGAGATAATAAATACAAGATCCTAGCATAACCCTTGGCCCTTTAAAATATTTCATTCCTGCCTTCCCAGCCTATTCTTAGTATAAAATACTCTGCTTTAACTCTGCATGTGACCAGAAGAAAACGAGTTTGGGATGGCATGGAATGAACTTGGAAGTATATTTGGGGGATGTATTGGAAAAGGCCTTGTGTATTAGCTGAGGACTTCAGAGTTAATCCTATACAGAGTCATTGAGAGTAGGAAGGATATATTGGTGAGGGGGGCTTGGAAGGCAGGGGCTGAATCAGGAGCTACTGTATAAGTTGGACAAAATCTAAGGTCCCAAACTAAGATAGAGACCCTGAAGCGGTAAAGAAGGGAAACTCTCAGGAGATAATTTGGAAGTTAAAGTGGTAACATTGAGCACAAGATGACTGACCCAGTGGGGGGAGTGAAATGAAGCCATCCCTGACTAGGACTTCCAGGTGGGAAAACGAGTTTGGGATGGCACTCTCACTGGAAGAGTGCTAATGTAACTGACTTCCATGGGGAATAGAGGGGAAATATGTGTGAAGATCTCCAGTTATTTTTTAAAGGTGTCAATTTTGAAGAGCCTGAAGAAGATCCATGATATTATAAACTTGTGGGAAGTTAGATGTATAAATAATTGGAAATTAGGAGAGCACTGACCCACTGACCCAAAGGAGAAAAATGTTTCATCCCTCTCTTTGCTCCAAGGTATATCAAAATCTATCAGAGGCATAGAAAAGGAAGAGGCCTGGCATTTATTAGCATGGCTTTATAACAACATTTATCTATCATGTCATTTGTAACCACAAGACTCAGAGCTAATTATTTTTTTTTAGTTTTATAGATGGAGAAATAATGGATTATGTCAGTAAGATACATCCAAGATCTTTCTTCCAAATATAAGCAAACATAATCAACAAAACAAGTGGTTTTCTTTGGAAAGGATGAAATAAATGGTAGTGTAACCTTAGACTGGACAACAGATTTGGCTGAATTATGAAAGGGTGACATTGGTGATTACTAAGGGGAAAAAACATGAACAAATTATAAAACAGTTAACAAATTGAAGTATACTGGAAAAACATGCAGAAGACTAATGATGTGCCTAGTAGGACCAAAGACAACTTAAAATAAAAATAAAAGGCCTATGTTCAAACATGTTGCTAACATATTTGTTCATATATTCAAATTACTTATTCATTTAGCTTTTTTTTTTTTTTTTTAGTTTTCTACTATGTGGCAGGTACTCTGTTAAGTGCTGAGAATAGGTAAATGAGTAAGAAACACACCTAAGTGTTGAGAAATTCATGGTTTAGTGGGAGGATGGTAAAACAATCATTTGAACTATGTTGCAAGTATCCCCATAGACATGTGCCCAGAAATTTAAAAGAGCACAGGAATGAATGAGGGGAAGGAAGTAACAGGGAGAGCTTCTTGGAGGAAGTGATGCTTGACTTGAACCTTAAAACATAAGGAAGAAGCTAGTCTGAGGATGGGAAGGAAAGAAGTTCTAGACAGAGAAGTTGACATGAATAAAGCAAGAAGGTGAGAAACAATGCGATTCATGTGAGGAATTCTGAGCTGATTTATTGGATGTGAGCAGTAACAGATAAGGGGGAAGCATAAGCCAGGAGAGTCCAATATAAAGAGCTTATCGGCTTCTACAACGTGTCTGAGGCTCTTCTCTAGCCTCAGGAGTTTGTGGGATCACCCAGCTGTTGAGTTATTCCAGCAAGATGGTGGTCTGCAAGAGGACTAAGCCAGCAAGCATGGACATTGACCACTCTTTTCTTGACTATTGAAACAATGAGTCTGTTGAACTGAGATTGTTTTCCCCTCAATGTCTTCAGAAATGAGTCCCATTAAGCATTTGAAGAGATTGCATTAAAGTCATTCCAGAGAGGTTCTCAAATCCAAGATTAAAACATAGGCTTTATTGCCCTCCTTGTTCATCTCTCTCAAACTCCTTTCAAAAACTGACAGGCACCATTAGAAATTAGATTCCATTCCCAGAAACCGGCCTCCGCTGCCGCTCCTGCCCCAGCAGTTTCAGCAATACGTATTTCCTGGAAGAACATTTCACTGTCAGAAATGCTGACTGACTCAGACAACCCTTGGGCCAACCAGGAAATTTATGGGTGAGCCCTAAATATAATTCTCCCTAGTTCTGTACGCAAGTAGAAAGCATGTCGGAGCTTTCCTTCTTCCCTTAAAATCTTTAAAAAGCACTTGTTAGGTAACTAAGTTAGAAAACAAAATCTATACCCTGTTTCTATTCGAGTGAAATTCTTATTGAAGTCTACATTATAGTCACATTAATATCACATTAGCTCCTCATGATTAATATTACTGCAATGAATGAATTAATAATGATTGGCCACTAAGGTTTTCCCTCCCCCTACCATGACACGAAGAGGATCCAGGGCATTGATTATCACAAATATAATGGATTGATTCATCATTTATGGGAAAAGAGCTTCTCTTCCTATAAAGCTTAGCACCCCCCCCACAACTAAGATGTATTATCTTAGGCAACAATTCAAAACCATCCACAGATTATTCACTGCAGCCAACAATTCTAATTAAGGATGGTGATTTGAATACCAGCCTTGAGTGAATATCTCTCACATAAATGAACTGCCATATAGAAGCTGTACCCAGAAAGGAAGATCCTTTCCTCAGCCTTCCTTTGAATGATAACCATTGGAAAGCATGGTTGCCTTCTGAATAGGATAATCAGTTACCATGTTGGCTTAATTGTAGGGGAAATATTATCTATTGTATTACCTATTGGAAACCTCAAAACCCATTTAGGAGGTGATATCTTTATACACTTGATCTTATGGTTGCCTATCTTTCAGCAGGTATGCATTTACTGAATTAACCATCCAATTTATTCCTCGGGTTCCTTCTTGGGCTTTATAGTCAACATCCCTGTTGGGGAGCATTATGCTTTTGTCCTACTAATTGAAAAAGATCCCTGTACCACAATCTTTCATGATTAAAAGCATAGCCTTCAGAGTTGTCCTCACACTAGGACCTGTCTTTTGATAGGCTGATAGAGGTTGAAACTTTTACTTTTATCCAGCTTTGGTTTGCTGCAGCAGTGTAACACAATTACATTTTTTATTGCATTTTTAAAGTATCAGCACATTTCCTTTCCATTGATATTTCATCCATATACAATAAAAGGTGTCTAACCTCAAAATTCTCTAATTCTGCATCTAGGCTATGCACTCAGGATGATGATGTCTATTTATTGCGACACTTCACACTGTTGTATTTTAAGTGTCCTCTAGTCTACTAATGAGCACTTGTGGTTTCATAATGAAATGGCTAATATTTCTTCCCTAGAAGTTGTGGGTAAATGGGCTACAAAAGTGGCTGTATTTTATACATGCATAAATTTGAAACAGCAAAAATTCAGTGTAGCACACACCAGTTCATTTTGACAAACACTTATAGAGGACCTACTGTGTGTTAGGCTCTGCACTGTTCAGAGCATGGGAGTATACAAAAATGAAAGACAATGCCCTCATTTTCAAGGGAAGGCCAACATATAAACAAATCATTTCAATGTAATATGCTACGTAAAATATTTGTATCCATATTGATATACAACTAAAGTAAGCTTAATAAAAAAAAAATTCACAAGGAAGGTGATAGCTGAAGAGGACTTAGGCCAGGAGGGGACCCATAATTATTCTCATTTTCTTTCTACTCAGGAAATAAAGAAGCTGATAGAACTTGTACTACCACCAATGGGCTTTAATTCTCTGTTTATCCAGAGTTTTGTGATTTATATAGATGCTTTTGGTCTTAATAATTTATTGAAGTCCTTTTATTTAATACAGAGCTCCACCAAGAAAATCCATATAATCTACATCTTTGTTCTATAACATCATAAATTCATCCACTGTCTGTGAGCTGTCCATAGCCCTAAACTGGAAAAATTAATAATTAACAAGAGGAAGTATGTGAAAGGAAACCTACCTATATTGATAGTATCTAAACTAAAGATGTCTGGGATGAGAAATGAGGTAGAGCACATCGTGTTTGGGATTTTTGTAATTTACCTAGCCATTAAAGATTAAAACAAAGCATGCAAATTTGCTTTGAAGAGCAAGTTTATGATCAAGTCAAGGGAGGAATTTGCTAGTAATTACATGGTATGCTATAGGAGAATTATTACTTATGTCATCTGGCTTTTATAACCCAGAGTTGGATGCATGATTCTGATTTTTGTTTATAAACTTATTTTTAGATTCACCAATATATAATGATATATTGTTTCACATAAGGTTTTAAAAAGCTGATGGAAAAATTTATTTCATAGTACTTGAGATATGCAAAGCATGATGGTTGCATATACCATTTTTTTAAAATGTAAAAATCTTATATTAATGAGAATATACATGGTTCTTTGGCAGAAATATTGGACGTAAAGAATGATATTGGTTATTACTATCTCTACATCCCCTGTAGTATAGAATACTTCATTTCTGATACAGAGCTAAAGTCTTATTAATACTGAAAAGGAAGAAGGAAAGAAACAAAGGGAGAGAGGGAGAGAGAAGAATATTTTTTTTTATTCTTATGTTAATCCCCATACATTACATCATTAGTTCTAGATGAAGTGTTCCATGATTCATTGTTCGTGCACAACACCCAATGCTCCATGCAGAACGTGCCCTCCTCAATACCCACCACCAGGCCAACCCATCCTCCCACCCCCCCTCCCCTCTAGAACCCTCAGTTTGTTTTTCAGAGTCCATCGTCTCTCATGGTTCGTCCACCCCTCCGAATTCCCCCGCTTCATTCCTCCCCTCCCGCTACCTTCTTCTTCTTCTTCTTTTTTCTTAACATATCTTGCATTATTTGGAGAGAAGAATATTTGAAGGCCAAGGAACTATATAAGTTCATGGTTTCTGTTGGATCTGTCTGCTTACAATTTATTTGTATTTGAAGGGGAAAAGTGCAGCTGATCTGTGCTCTAAAATTCACCACCCCCAATTTACACCCTCATTAAAATCCCTTAGTTTTGGCGTGCCTGGGTGGCTCAATTGGTTAAGTGTCCAATTCTTCATTTCGACTGGGTTCATGATCTCAGGGTCATAAGATCGAGCCCTGTGTAGGGCTCCATGCTGGGCATGGAGCCTACTTAAGATTCTCTCTTTCTCCCTCTGCCCCTGCCCTCCCTACTTGCACTCTCTATCTAAAACACACACACACACACAAACACCTTAGTTTTGATTTTTCTAATTTTCATGTTTTTCTGCCTCCTCTCCTTGTAATAGTCTCTCTTTCATTCTCCTGTCAGTCATCCTAAAACTTAGATCTATTTGTATAACTTCCTGCATCAAAAAACCTTTCCAATCCCCCATTGCTTACCAAATTAAATACAGGTTCTGCACCCAATCTTTAGAATCCTGGATGCTAAAAACCCAACCAGACTGATTTTCCACTCTTCTTTCCAACATGTAACTGATGTTCCTCCCTTTATAGATGGTTTGTTTTCCCACTGAATATGCCCCATAGTCTTATCTTTGAAATTTGTGTTCATGTCCTTTTTTCTGCATTGAGCATTCTTCTCACTTTCCAATTTCTCCTTGTGGAACTTCTACCCATTTTCAAGCCTATCATCAAGCGTTCTCTGTTCCACAAGACCTACCTTCATCACTTTTTTGTTTGTTTGTTTCCTCCCATTTGAACTCCCAGGGTACATATGCAGTACTTCTCCCATGGCATTTATTTTCATGCATATGTTGATTCTGTTTTGAAAAGAAAGGGAAGTGTGCCAAGCAATAAGGAATTAGAGATAAGTCACAGACTCTAACTCAAGTTGTTCACAATTGCCTGGAAAAGGTTAGGATAAGCACACAGATGCTCTCAATACAGGATGATATATATTGTGTTAAGTCCAGAATACTGGAGGAGAAATAAGGAAGAAGGAAGAAAACCAAATCTCAGACTAGATGATTTGGGGAAAACTTCCTGAAGCAAATGGCATGAGTGGGAACTTAAAATTTGTATAGAAAATCACCAGGCTAGGAGGAAAAGGGGAATGTTAAGATAAGTTAGTGCAGAGGCCATGGAGGTGGAGCAGTAGGAAGCTGAGCTGGGTTGTGCTGCCCCAAAAGAATGGACTGTTAAATATTCAGGAATTTGAAGAGCCAGTTGTTCGTTGTTCAACTGTTGGTAACTTGACATCAGCTGTGCTGGGAGTATTTCTGTCATGGATAGAAGCAAACATTTCTAAATTAGGACCTTTGATTTTTTTAAGAAAGCAAGTTAACTAGGAGACCACTAATTGTGAACATGGATGGTCCAGAGAATTACAAGTAGTTTAATTTCTACTCTAGCCATTTGCATACCAAAACTGACCCATGGACTAGATTGTAAGCCTCCTGAAGGAAGGAATGGTGCTTCTTTGACCTTGATGACTTCTGGCTATGCCTCCAACAAAAGTAGGTAGGCAGTCAACTCAGGCCACCAATTGAATCTAGATTAGAGGAGAATCACTTCAGACATGAAACTGTGCTTCTTACAATTTTGGTTAAAGGCATTTGCCTTTAATTGCTTAAGTGTGCTTTTTCTCTCTTAATGAAAATAAGCATTTCTTGAAACAGTGGAGTATAGAGTCTGTTATCTGCTTGGAAAAAGATTAGGGAATTAAAGTGGTATTTTATACAATAGGCTTAGTTTTTATATCCATCTATTTAACAAAATTTTCTGATGAATCTTTTTTAAGCATTTTATTTAAGATTAAGAATATTGCTCAAATTAAGAAATGTTATGCCATTGAGAAAGGATGATTTCAAAGGGAACAGAAAGTTCTAGTGTACTTGCCTCAAGTTCTCTGCTCATTCCATCATTCTCACCACTCTTCCAACCACTGGCCTGGCTGACTAAATGACCCTGTTTTCATGTTTGATAAATGGGTGAATAAATTATAAAATAATAGCCAATATTTATCAAGCATTCATGGGATTCACCGGCTGCTATCCTAAATCTTTCCATAATTATCTCATTTAGTGCTCACAAGAACTAATTTCCTTTTTACAAAGAAGCAAACTGAGGCTAACAGGTTAGGTAACGTCTTAAACAGCTTCGTGATAATGAATAGCCAGATGACTGATGTGAGTAAAAGAATGGAATCTCTTTCACAGTTATAGGAATATGAGCTAACCTATTCCTGTTAGGGTTTAAAAACATAAAGTTAGGTTAACTACACATTCAGGGAATGGAGTAGTTCACTGCATTTTCTGATTAATGCTTAAAAATAATTTTTAAAATTTGGTGTCAAATTTTCTAGAGCAGAGCCATACTTAATTTTCTTTTTTTAAATAATAGAGATTGAACATATAATCACTGAAGGTTTTTTGTTTTTGTTTTTGTTTCGTTTTTTGGCAGCACTCTTAGATCACCATCTACTTAAGTGTAGATGGAAGAGATTTAGGTGAATTTCTAAAAAACTAAGAGAATATGCCAGCTCTTTCAACATATTTGTTTTGCTGCTATTTTTTTCCTCCTGAAATTTAAGTAGAGTAAAATATACCAGGTTTTTCAATCTTCCAATTCATTGGGTTCCAGCTAATTAATTTTCTATTATATATTTTAATCTCAATGTCATCCTAACCTAGAGTGTGGACTTTGTGCCATTCAACTTGACTAGGTTAGGTCAGTGACCTGGCTAGGTGACAACTCATCTAAACTTACCTGAACTTTCTTCTCTGTATTTTCACTCCTAGTAGTACCCTTTGAATGACTTAATTCTCAACAGCAAGAAAAACTTACTTATATATTCCTCAGATAGTTTTTGTTTTAAAATATTAAAAAATAGGGCACCTGTGTGGCTGAGATGGTTAAGCATCTGCCTTCGGCTCAGGTCATGATCCCAGGGTCCTGGGATCGAGGCCCACATAGGGCTCCCTGCTCGGCAGGGAGCCTGCTTCTCCCCCTGCTCATGCTCTGTCTCTCTGTCTCTCTCTCTGTATCTCTGTGCCTCAAATGAATAAATTAAAAAAAAATACAAAAAAAAAATAGTTGTCCCTGATGGCTCAGTTGGTTTATTCATCCAACTCCCACATACCCCAGTTAAAATATGTTGATAGATTATGTCCAAGAAATAATTCTATTGTTTCCAGTGTAGTTAAAAGTGTTATCTGTTTTGAAATTTCTTTGGCCAGTTAAGAAAGTCAAGAGAAAAACAAAACAAAACAAAACACCAGGGCGCCTGGGTGGCTCAGTTGGTTAAGCGACTGCCTTCGGCTCAGGTCATGATCCTGGAGTCCCGGGATCGAGTCCCGCATCGGGCTCCCTGCTCGGCAGGGAGTCTGCTTCTCCCTCTGACTCTCCTCCCTCTCATGTTCTCTGTCTCTCATTCTCTCTCAAATAAATAAATAAAATCTAAAAAAAAAAAAAAAACAAAACACCAAAAACCAGATGATGAGGGGCTGGCGCATGCGGGGAGAGAGGCAAACCAGGAAACAGACTCTTAAGTATACAGAACAAACTGAGGGTTACCAGAGGGGAGGTGGGGAGGGGGGATGGGTTAAATAGGTGATGGGGATTAAGGAGGGCACTTGTCATGATGAGCAGTGGGTGTTGTATGTAAGTGATGAATCACCAAATTGTACACCTGAAACTAATATTACACCGTATGTTAACTGGAATTTCAATAAAAACTTGAAAAAAAGATTATTCTTTCTTGATCACACTTAAAGTTTCCACTGTGATATATTGTATTACTGGTCCCATATATTCTCCGTCCATCTGGTGAAAACTTTATCCATCCCTGTCCATTGCCATGTGACACCCAGTGCCTATTGTAGGGATGAGGGTACTCCCCACCTAACAGAAATCAGATGCGGCCATATGACTTACCTAGACAATGACATGCAAGCAGAAGCCTTAAGAACCAATACAGTTTTGCTAACCCACTGGCAACAAGAAGGCAGACCCTGGAGAGAAGCTATTTTTTCACCACAGACCCAGAAAGAAGATCCGGGTTTCCCCTGCTACCTGGAAGTAGAGTATTCCTATGAAAATTTTGTAAACTGAAATGACATAAGGTGAAGAAGCAAATACCATTAGTTTGTATGGGAAAATAGTTGAGCATTCCCAGCCCAAGAAATAATCTCTCTTAGGCTTTTCTGATACCTCAGGATACATCTTGCTAACGGATACACAAAACAAATCAAGATAAAGCACAGATGCTCAGAGACAGAGTTCAAAGTTGTAATGGCTTGATGCTGAGATGCTCCTGGGGAAGGAGCTTGGTGGGGCTGCTCTCAGGTCATTTGTGTGCTATCTCTTTCAGATTCACCACAAAACAAACGCTAAACACTATTTTGGTTTTCTGCTTTTTTTGGAAAAGTGAAAATCCTCTTTGAATTTCTTTCTGTTAGTGAAAATAGGTACTAATGTACGTCTTTCATAAAAGCAAAGTGGCCATTATATACTTTCGAAAAGTGGGGGACACCTATACAGCTCTGAGAAAGAGTTGTTGAGTAGTGATAGCCAGCGGTCTCCAGCATTTAACCTAAGCAATCACTAAACTTTTGTTGTTGTAAGCCTCTGAGATTTGAGTATTTTGTTACCTCAGTGGAACCTAGAAAAGCTGACATGTTTACCACGTAATGTGCCAAGAAAATCCACTTAAGATTAAAGAGAAGAGGTCTATTTCTTCTTTTGATCATTATCTGTCTAATACCTGGTCACACTAAACCCAAATTAAAATTTATCTTGTATATCCCCCATATGAACTTATACTAAAAGAAACTTAGGCATCCTTTCCCATCCTTAAGAATAGGATCCTGGGCACCTGGCATTAAGCATTGCTTCTGTACTTCTTTTGCAGATTCTTTGCAAGTATGTTCTACAAGTTTCCCCCACCACAATAGAAAATATTCCACGTTCTGGGGATAGATGGGATAGTTGTGAAGTCCTGAGGACAGAAGCTACCTCAGGAGGCCTTCTCTTTTCCTTCTGACAGGATTTATTGTACACCACTCCAGCAAGACAACCGTTCTTCCTTTTGTTCCTCATTCCCAGAACAGTTTCTTGGTAATATATGGGCTTTAATTTCATGAGTATAGACTTCTTGCTTCTACTGACTCTAGATCTAGTTACTGTATCTACTCCCTGAGATATTTGCCCCTTAAGACTATTTTCCTGTTTGGAAATTATAGCTATAAACTGATTAAGAAAACCACCTCTCTTTTCTTAAAGATAGGCTTACTTATTACTTCAGAAACAATGTGATTACACAAAGATTAGTTAGATTAATCAGTGCTTTACAAGGTTAGTGAGCTCTCCAAAATTAGATAGTGCTTTAGCTACTTCCTCATTTTGACCACTGCCAGGATAATTCAACTGTTGTTTTGCCCTTTTTTTTCCCCCTAGAAGGATCCAATTCTCATTACTAAATGCCACTACCACCCTCTTTGCTGCCCCAAGTTGGGAATGGGAACGTTGATATTTTCCTTATTCTGTCCTGAAAGAACTGATACAGTTGCTGTGTCCAAAGAATGAACCCCACTCCTTAGATCCCAGGGCTTTCCTTTGGTCATTAGAAGCCCCCCTTGCCCCTTTTTTGTTGTTAAACTGTCACAATCCAAGTAGAGAGGTCTCAAGCAGAAACAACACTATAGTTTGTTAATGATATTCCATCTATTGGCCCAGAATGGGGGCACCACAGAGTGAATTGTGGCTTCTGTGGCAAATTTTGATCACCCTTGAACTTAAAAAAGGATCAGGAACCGTTAGTATATTACCAAACAAGGTGAGATCCTGTTTCGGCCTCAAGTCCCTACTTCCCTGTCATTCCCCAAGCATCTGACCCAGGAGTCACTTTCTCCTAAAAGAGTTTTCTCACATCCTTCTCTTCGAATGTAAGTAGTACTTCACCTCTAATTGCAGTCTGCTTCAAGGAGCCACTTGTAAAACATTGCTATAACAGGTTACATGTATCAAGATACATGATTCTGTAATAGAATAATTGCTTAATTTTTAAGATAGGATTTTTTTAAGCCACTCATCTTTGATTTTATTTATTGTATAAATCTGGCAACTTACTTTGGGAAATACCAGCAAAGCTGGATTTTGGAATCCTATTCTCTCACATATGGTACTAATATATCTTGGTGTTTGCCTTCATGCAACACAGCAACAGATGTCTAACATTTCTGGTTTTTAATAGGCCTCTGATCTTGGGAAGGTCCCTTTTTGGATTAGATGATGGTATGTTTTTTAAAGCTACAGCTCGTTTACAAGATTGTTTTTTACAAGATGTGTTTTAACTAACGATATAGATTTCACCCTTATTCTGAGATTTTCATTTAATATACATAAGCTAATAGTGAATTTGATTAGTACACTTGCCTCATTAATAACCTTAAAAGGAAAGATCAGCTTTAACTCTACTTGGAAGTAAAATATTGTGACCTGTGGTCATGAGTCTTTAATTGATACAGCCTATTTTAACTTTTCACAGATGTCCTCTGAGAGCAACTCTCTCCCACACATCCTGACAGCTTTGCTTAAGTAGTTCTGGTTTAGAATCTGTAAAGGAGATAGTGGAGGGATAGAGAGGTTTTGTTGAGGAACTTGTTTAGTGAAAACTTGAATTTTATTTTCTCCATGAGAATCACGATGAAGATTGTCACTGAAATATTTCTTTATTAGAGCATTTCAGACCTGGTTGAAAGGATCTGAATCATGCAGGGAAACTTTAGTTCATATGTGGTCTGAAGAGTTAGTCTGCAAGGACAACATCATGATTGGTATTAGTAAATGCTATAAGAGCTTTGATTGGCCTGATAATTTTATGGTGATTTTCTTAGTCTAACTTTCTATAATTATTAAAAACAACAATAAAAATGCTATCTGTACCAGGAAACTTTCTGATTAACAAATAACAATATTCAAAACTGAAGTCCTTTTATAAATATATTCAAAATGCCCAGCCTAGAGACCAAATGAACACACACTTGAACTTCATCATAATGGTGCATGAGATATGCTTACCAGCACTGGTAATTTCTAAATGAGAAAGGATTGGGATTTTTTTTTTTTTTTAGGATGAAAAGAAATAATGTAGGATCCCATACTCTAAACAGTTTAAGGGAAAAACTAGGTTTGTGAAAAGATACTTTTTTTAGGCTGTTTATTCAATGTTCTTTTTTTCCAGTTTTAATTAAATGTAAAACAGTTAAATTTAAATGTTTTTCTCACCTAATATTTCAATGCCTACTTTAAACATGAAATGGCTAGTTCAATAGAATGATGAATTTGGGGCATTGGGGAAAGCTCTGTGTGTGTGTGTGTGTGTGTGTTTTCCACCATTTACCTCAAAACAGGAATTTTCTAGGAAAACCAATATAATCATTTTTTTTATTGTGGGGAAATAATGAGAGTGGGAAGTGCAGGGTATTTGGATTTCTTCAGGAGAAAAACCTGTTTAATCAAGGATCAAGAAGCTTCAAGCTAAAAGAATAGCCAGATTCAATCTGTTCTAATTTTTAGACCTCCCATCATCAACCAAGATTTTTAAAAATGAATTAAATAAGAATATAAGGGAGGTAATTATATCAATCTACTTTACCTTGGTGCAGAAAGCAATAAAATAACCTTGCAAAGTTTATATGTTGGTTTGTAAAATTCTATTTGCCTTTATTAACAAGTGCTTACGGCTAATTTCTCAGGCAAGATCATAATTTTATCCATTCCTCATGCTGTGCTTTCATCATGGCTACATTGAGAGGCCGAGAAACCTCATACTTGGGGAGGCTACGAGGGGGCTGCTGTTTTGATTGTTATTGATTGAGTGCCTTAATTAGGTCACCCCCCCGAAAAGTGTATTTTAATAACCTTTGTCATTACTGAACAAAAGGGATTTAAATTCTACCATAAAGAGCTTTCTTTTGTGTCAAACATCTGTTCTAAAACTTATCATGGCAATATAGTCACTGAATTGCATGAACAAATTTGATTAGCATCAACTTCTGGGAATGGTTTCTAGCTGATTGACCTGGGGACCTTATCTTTAAATATTGACATTGTATGGATTAACCAAAATCCAAGAGAATGTCAGATATTAAGACACATAATTGCAGGTTAATTGGAAGATAAAGATACTTTAATCTAATGTTGAACTGGGGAAATATTGATGGTATTAACTTATTAGCCTTTCTGAGGGAAAATAATCTTATTATCATAAGGAGGACTACGGTAGGATTGTTTTTGTGTAAATGGTTCTTTCCTGAAATTTCTGTAATAAACAATTTAGGGCTCTGATGCTAAGTGGGGGTTTTTTTTGTTGTTTTTTTTAACTGGTGCTTCCAGCCACATAGTAATGAACTATATGAATAAAAGAGATCTCATAAATTAGAATTTCTTAATTTTTAGGGAAACACAAAATAGTGGTGCTTGTACAATGTAGTAGGTCCCTTTTCTGGTCCATACTCAAGGAACATAGTATTTATTACAATTTCTAAGAGCAATATTTTGGGTATGTTCATAAATTTATTGGCTCCCAGGTGGCAAAAAGATTCTAGTTTAGGGAAATGGGAAGAGACATGAAGGCAAAACAGAAAGTCTTGAAATTTAGGGGAAATGCTGGGAAAGAAGTTCTGTGTTTTTAAACCTTTTGCTAGGTTCTTGATGGTTTAATTTTAGACTCCTTTCAAAAAGCCACTTTCCAGGGGTGCCTGGGTGGCTCAGTCAGGTAAGTGTCTGCCTTCAGCTCAGGTCATGATCTCAGGATCCTAGGATTGAGTCCCTCATTGGACTCCCTGCTTAGTGGGAGTCTACTCCCTTTCCCTCTGCCCCTCCCTCCCATTCATGCTCTTGTGCTCTCTATCTCTCTTGCTCTTTCTCTCTCAAATAAACAAGATCTTCAAAGAAAAAAAAAAAGCCCACTCTCCAAAGCTAACATTTTTAAAAGGCTATTGGAAGAGGGTCGAGGGGGAGGGCACAGAGAGAAAATTAACTTCTTTTCCTAAGCACCTAATATATACTAGTCACTTTACAAGTTTGAGTGGTGAGGGGCAGGCATAATCATCTTCAAATTCCTTTTCAGCTCTATTTCATTTTTCACCCTTGGTGGCTTTCTCTATTGGGACATAAGTGATGAAACAGAAGAACGTTGGAAGAAGTGGTAATCAAATGAGCTTCTTGGTAACGGCCTCAAGTGAGAGAGGTATTCTTTCTCAGTTTTTGTAGATTTTCCTTATGATTATGAATTTAGTCAAATATAGCAACTTCTTTACAGCTAATTTCCTATAAAATGGTGGTGTTGAGGGGAGTGGGCAGCGGGAGTTATTGCAATCAGTAGAGAGTGCTGGAAATTGGGAGAATCAATGTGTGTATTAAAACGAACAACTCCCCAGGTAATTCTGGGGTATCAGTGATTTCTGAGGTATTTCCACTAGGTTCGTCATATCTGTTCAGTTCCAACTTCTGTCAGTCTCAAATCTGTGTCAAGACCCCCTTGGTAAGAGGTAGGAGAAGTTACGAGAATATTCTGGATTTATAATACTTCAAAATTGGAAATTTGGGTAGCTAAATCATTTTTTAAATGCTGAAAACTTAGTATGTTTAACTGTGTCTTGTGTATGCTTTTCTGATATGTCTCCATCATTTTTGAGCACTTCCTTTTTCTCTTAGACAATAAGATACTTAGGCTCATTTTGCACGTCCTCAGCACTAGCCATTTTTCCAAGGAGGGCCTCTTTCCTTTAGTGAAAAATAATACTTAGAAACAAAGATCTTTCATTGTCCACAAAATATTTATTATTTTACTAAATCCTAGATTATATAGAATGTAACTTTAAAACTGTTTACTCATTCCTCCGTATGAAAAAAAATTATAATCAGAGTTCAACATTTGTTTACAATTCTTTTTGTCTTTAGTTTGAGAGTATATAATGCAAATGCTATTACAAAAATACTTATGTCATCCCCTCCCTTTCACTGTCGTTATGCGACTCAATTGAAATTGAGTTTGGTTCATTTGGTTTTGTTTATATTTCATTTTGAGGAATTTCACCCTCATCCTTTTCAATTATATTTTTTTGTTGTTGATTATATTTTGAATATAGTTCCAAAAGTTAAAACCATACCAAAAAATGTACACTCCAAGAAGGATTTGTCATCTTCCTTCCATTTCTTTCATGCCAGTAGAGCCCATTCCCAGCTACCCCATGTAGATAATCCATCTCCTTAGTTTCGGATTTATCCTTCCTTTCTTCACATAGGAGCAGATGCAGGTGTATTTTCTTATTTCCCCTTCTTTGTTACACACCTTTCTTTGTCAGGTTATTTTTATTGCTTTACAATAGTGTCGTAAAAGAAAGTAATACAGATATTCCTAATTCTTTTACACAGTTGCATAGTAGTCCATTGAGAGACTGTAAAATTGAATATATTCAACCAGTGTGTCTATGTACAGGCATTCACAGTATGATGCTTTAAAATTACAAACATTGATTAATAAACAGCTTTGTATGTGTGTATTTACATATGCATAGAGGTATAACTGTAAGCTAAATCCCCAATAATGGCATTGCTGGGTTAAAGATAAATAGCTTTTGTTGACTAACGGAACATTATATATATATATATATGATAAATAGTTTGGATAGGTAGTGCCAAATTCCCCTCCATGAGAGGGATTGACATTTCCAATAGCAAATTATGAAAGTCCCTGCTCTCCACAGCTTTTCTAAGAAAATATGTTCTACTTTTTAAATTTTTGCTAAACTGATTGGTGAAAAGTGGTTTCTCCTTTTGATTTTAATTTATTTTCTCTTGTGAGAGGGATTGAATATCCTTCCATATACTTGAGGACTATTTTAATATATTTTAAAAAATTATCTTGTATTTTGGCTAATTGTCTATTTTTTGGTCTTTTTTCCTCTTTATTTTTAATATTTCATTGAATATTGGGGATATCAATTCTTGTGATGTATAGTGCAAATATTATTTTCCAGTCTGTTAGTGGTTTCTGTTTATATTAATTTTTGCATGAAAATGTTTTTTTAAAAAGTATGAATTCATCCTTATCAATATTTTCTTTTATCATATCTGTGTTTTAAGCAATTGAGTACAGGGAAAAATACTATGCTCTTTAAAGGCTATTGTGTGTCCTCATGGGTGATACTCTATGTTCCTCCATTATTTCAGATCCTGCTAGCCCAGAAGTAACTACTCTTTCCTTCATTTGGCATTTATTAAGTTTTTATGATTTTTACAATATATATCACTAACCTAAACAGTGCATTTTCGTGCAATTTACTAAGCTAAAAAAAAGGAAAATAGTTTACCCATTTTTCCCACCCCTGCCTCTGGCAACCACTAAACTGTTCTCTGTAAGTTTCTTTTTCTATTGTTATTGTTTAAGATTCTACATATAAGAGAGATCATACAGTATTAGTCTTTTTTCTTTCTGACTTATTTCACTTGACAGAATACCCTCAGATTCCATCATGTTGTCTCAAATGGCAAGATTTCAGTACTTTTATGGCTGAATAATATTCCATTATAGGGTGTGTGTGGGGGGTATCATATATATTTTTTAATCCATTTATCCTTTGATGGATACTTAGGTTGTTTCCATATATTGGCTATTGTAACATGGGAGTACATATACTTTATCAAATTGGTGTTTTTGTTTTCTTTAGATAAATACCAAGAAGTAAAATTGCTAAATCATATGGTAGTTCTATTTTTAATTTTTTGAGGAACCTCCATACTGTTATCCATAGTGGCTGCACCAATTTACATTCCCACCAAGAGTGTATGAGGGTTGTTTTTTTTTTTCACATCTTCACCAACACTTTTTTCTTTTTGATTTTAGCCATTCTGGCAGGTGTGAGGTCATATCTTATTGTGGTTTTGATTTGCACTTCTCTGATAATTAATGATGTAGAGCATCTCTTCATGTACCTGTTTCCCAGCTGTATGTCTTCTTTACAGTAATGTTCATTCAGATCTTCTACATAATTTTAATTGGATTGTTTGTCTTTTGCTATTGAGTTATATGCATTCTTATGTATTTTAGATATTAGCCCCTTGTGAGATACAGGATTTGTGAATATTTTCTCTTATTCAGTAGGTTGCCATTTCATTTTGTTGATGGTTCCCTTTGCAGTGCAGAGGCTTTTTAGCTTGATGTAGTCCCATTTGTTTATTTTTGCCTTTTCACTTTTCCTTATAGTGTCAGATTCAAAAAATTTGTCACCAAGACTGATGTCAAGGAGTTTACTGTCTGTTTTCTTCTAGCAGTTTTATGGCTTTAGGTCTTACATTCAAGTCTTTAATTCATTTTGAGTTCATTTTGTGTGTGTGTATGGTGTAAAATGGTAGCCCACTTTTTTTTTTTTTTTTTTTTGCATATGGCTACCCAGTTTTCCCAATACTACTCATTGAAAAGACCATCCTTTCCTTGTTGCATGTTCTTGGCTCCTTTGTCATAAATTAATTGACCATATATGTGTGGTTTAATTCTGGGCTGTCAGTTCTTATGTTTTTATGCAAATGCCATAATGTTTTGATTACTATGGCTTTGCAACATAGCTTAAAAACAGAGTGTGATGCCTTTAGCTTTTTCTTTTCAAGATTGCTTTGGTTATTCAGGGCCTTTTGCAGTTCCATACACATTTTAGGATTTTTTTTCAATTTCTGTGAAAAATGCCATTGGAATTTTGATAGGGATTGCATTCAGTCTGTAGATGGCTTTAGGTAGTATGGACATATTCTTTTATCCATAAGCATGGATTATCTTTCCATCTATCTGTGTATCTTTCATCAATGTCTTGTAGTTTTCAATATACAGGTCTTTCAACTCCTTGGTTAAATTTATTCCTAGGCATTTTTTCTTTTTGATGTAATTGCAAATAGGATTGTTTTCTTAGTTTCTCTTTCTGATAATTCATTTTTGTATGGAAATGCAACAAATTTTTGTGCATTGATTTTTGTATCCTGCAATTTTACTGAATTTGTTTATTCTGACAGTTTCTGATGGAGTATTTAGAATTTACTATATATAATATCATGTCATCTGCAAATAGTGACAGTTTTACTTTTTCTGTTCCAATTTGGATGCCTTTTATTTATTTTTCTGGCCTAATTGCTCTGGCTAGAATTTCCAATACTATATCGAATACAAGTGATGAGAGTGAGAATCCTTGTCTTCTTCCTGATTTTACATGGGGAAAAAAAAAAGCTTTCAGCTTTTTACCATTGAATATGATGTTAGATGTGGGCTTGTCATATATGGCCTTTATTATGTTTAGGTACATTTCCTCTATACCCAATTTGTTGAGAGTTTTTTTTTTTTTCATAAATGTATGTTGATTTTTGTCAAAGGCTTTTTCTGCATCTATTGAGATGATCATATGCTTTTTATCCTTTATTTTGTTAATGTGGTATATCACATTGACTTATTTGTGGTTATTAAAACATCCTTGCATGCTTAGAATAAACCCCACTTGGTCATGATGTTTGATCCTATTTTTTAAAGATTTATTTGAGAGAGAGAGAGAGCAAGTGGAAGGAGAAGCAGAGGAAGAGGGAGAGAGAAAATCTCCAGCAGACTCCCTGCTGAGTGAGGAGCCTGATGTGAGGTTCAGTCTCATGACCCTGAGATCATGACCTGAGCCAAAATCAAGAGTCAATGCTTAACCGACTGCACCACCCAGACACCCCAGTGTTTGATCTTTTTAATGTATTATTGAATTCAATTTTCTAATATTTTATTGAGGATTTTTACATTTAAGATAATCGGGATATAAGTGTGTGATTATCTTGTGGCTTCCTTGCCTGGTTTTGGTATCAGAGTAATGCTGGCCTTATAAAATGAATTTGGAAAAGTTTACTCTTCTATTTTTTGAAAGGATTGTTATTAATTCTTCTTTTCAATGCTTGGTAGAATTCACCAGTGAATCCCTCTGGTCTTGGGCTTTTGTTTGCAGGGAGGTTTTTGATTAGTGATTCAATCTACTTGTAATTAGTCTGTTGAAATATTCTCTTTTATTATGATATGATTCAGCCAAGGTAGGTTGTATATTTTTAGGAATTTGTCCATTTCTTCTAGGTTGTCCAATTTGTTGATGTATAATTGTTTATAGAAGTCTCATCCTTTGTATTTCTGTGCTATCAGTTACAACATTTCCTCTTTTATTTCTCATATTAATCATTTGAGTTCTAGCTCTTTTTTCCTTAGTGAGTCCAGCTAAAGGTTTGTCAATTTGGTTTCTTTTCAAAGAGACAGCTCTTAGTTTCATTGATCTTTTCTATTGTCTATTTAGTTCCTTTCATTTACTTCTGCTCTCATCTTTGTTATTTCCTTTCTTTTTTTTTTTAACTTTGGACTTTGTTTCTTCTTTTTCTAGTTCCTTTAGGTATAAAATTAGGTTGTTTATATGAGACTTACTTCTTGAGATAGACATGTATTGCTATGAACTTGCTTCTTAGAACTGCCTTTGCTGCATCCCCAAATTCTGGTATGTTATATTTCCATTTTTATTTGTATCATTGTGTTTAATTTCTCTTTTGTTTTCTTCTTTGAACCATTGGTTGTTCAATAAAATGTTGTTTAATCTCGACATTTTTGTAAATATTCCAGTTTTCTTCATGTAGTTAATTTCTAATTTCATACCATTGTGGTCAAAAAAGAAGTTTGATATGATTTCAGTCTTCTTAAAGTTATTAAGACTTGCTTTGATCTATCTGGGGAAATGTTTCAAGTCCACTTGAGAAGAATGTGTGTTCTATTGCTTTTGGATGTAATATTCTGTAAATATCTGTAAGTCCATCTGTTGTAATATGTTGTTTAAGGCTAATGTTTATAATATGTTGTTTAAGGCTGATGTATTTATGTATTGATTTCTGGATCCATTGATGTAAGTGAGGTATTAAAATCCCCTACTCTTATTGTATTGCTCTCTATTTCTCTCTTTAGGTCTGTTAACATTTGCTTTGCATATTTAGGTGCTCCTATGTTGGGAACATAAATATTTACAAATGCTATATCTTGTTGGATGACCCCTTTATGTAATACTCTTCTTTATCTTTTATTACAGACTTTGTTTTAAATCCATTTTGTCTAATATAAGAATATAAGTATAGCTACTCCAGCTTTCTTTTGGTTTTCATTTGCATGGAATATTTTTTGTCCATTCCTTCACTTTGTGTCTGTGTATGTCCTTACATCTAAAGTGAGTCTTATATAAGCAGCATATAGATGGGTCTTTTTTTTTTTTTTTTAATCCAGTCAGCCTCTCTGTCTTTTGATCAGGGAATTTAGTCCATTTACATTTAAAGTATTATAGATAGGCATGTGCATATTGCCATTTTGTTAATTATATTATTTATTTTTAATTGTATTTATTTCATTGTTATTTATATTTACTTTTTGCATATTTTTGAACTTCAGATAATTGTAAATGCATATTGTACCATATGTATTTACATCATATTTTATTATTTACTATTGTTCAACATTATTCTGATGTATTTATCTTGGTGCCCATAGCTTCACTGGTGTATTCCGTGTAAATATAACTCAATATTTGGCCATTTCTAGATGTTTGCCTATTACATGTAGTGCTGCTGTGAATGTTTCTTACACATGTGTCCTGATAATGGGCATATACAAAATTTTCTCTAGGATATATATGTAGGTATGGAATTTCTGCATCACAGCCCATTTATACTCCCACCAGCAATGTATAAAACTTGCTCTTCAATCACATCAGAACCAACATTTTTCTAGTACTTATGACTGTTCTTTTTATAAGCATATTGATTTTTTGCCTTTCCTATTTAGGGAAGTGTCTGTCTAAATTTTTTGTCCATTTTTCATTGGACTGCCTCTTCTTAATGCTTCATTAGAGTTAAATGTTCTGGATTTGAATTATTTGATTATCATGCTACAAGTATTTCTTCCAAGTCTATTCACTTTTTGGTGGCATAATTTGATGAACCAGAGTTCTCAATTTTCAAATTGTTAAAAAATAACATTTTTCCTTTTCATTGAGCACTTCTTGCATCTGCCATTAATCAAATATTTGATTAGCAATTCCTCATTTGATTAGCAAGAAAAAAGTCTGTTATTTCCTTCGTACTCTTTATACATTAAAGAGTATGCTATTAATCAAATATTTATATCTCTATTCCATGTTTAGATTTTCTACTCTGTATAATTGGAATATCCTTGCAAAAGAACCACATTGTCTGAAATAGTACATTATTATTATAAGATTGGTACCTACTAAAACAAATCCCCCTATGAAGTCATCTTCTTTAGGAGCAATGTCTTAATTTTTTCCCTTTACCCTTCCTTATAAATTTTAGATCAGTTTTCCCACCTCACTCCTCCCTCCCCCCTTTCCCATCTGTCTGTCTGTCTGTCTCTCTCACGCACACACACACACACACACAGTTGGCATTTTGGTTAGGATTAAATTGAATTCAAAGATCAATTTGGGGAGGATTGACATCTTCCCCACATTAGTATAATCTCAGAACATGATCTCTTTCTCTTTTTAGAACGTCTTTCAATAAAGTTTATATTTTACTCCATAGAGAGGTAGCATATGTTTTGTAATGTTAAGTATTTTATATTGTTATTCTTTATAAATAGTTGCTATTTTATAAATTGCACTTTTAATTCTTTGTAATTGTGAACAGAAATGAAATTAATTTGGTATCCAAGAATTTGCCATATACCTTTTAATTCTAATAAATCATATATTGATTCTCTTGGGATTTCTATGTTAATAATGGAATTACCTGTGAATAATATAGGTTTCTCCACTTTCCAATACTTATATCTTTTACACATTTTTTCTTTATTTTTGCATTGTCCAAGAACTGAAGAATAATACTGAACAGTGGTGCAGATACCTAGGTCCGTTGTCTTTTTTTTTTTAATTTTTTATTGTTATGTTAATCACCATACATTACATCATTAGTTTTTGATGTAGTGTTCCATGATTCATTGTTTGTGCATAACACCCAGTGCTCCATGCAGAACGTGCCCTCTTTTTTTTTTTTTTAAGATTTTATTTATTTATTTGACAGAGAGAGAGACAGAGAGAAAGGAAACACAAGCAGGGGGTGTGGGAGAGGGAGAAGCAGGCTTCCTGCTGAGCAGGGAGCCCGATGCGGGGCTCGATCCCAGGATCCTGGGATCATGACCTGAGCCGAAGACAGACGCTTAACGACTGAGCCACCCAGGCGCCCCCAGAACGTGCCCTCTTTAATACCCATCACCAAGCTAACCCATCCTCCCACCCCCCTCCCCTCTAAAACCCTCAGTTTGCTTTTCAGAGTCCATTGTCTCTCATGGTGCGTCTCCTAGCTCCCTTGTCTTGTTTCAAATATTAAAGTGAATACTTTAACACTGAAAACAGTAATTTGCTGAGCTTTTAAAATAATAAATAACATTAAGTTTTATCAAAGTCTTTTGCTATATCAGTTGAAATTGGTATTTTATTCTCCTTTTAATGTTTTATTAGTGAATTATTTAAATTGATTTTCTTATACTAACCATGAAATCCTTGATATATCCAACTTTGTCATGGTGTATTTTTATATGGCAGAATTTGGTGTGGTAATATTTTTTTAGTAGTTTTGCATCTAATTTCACATGTGATTTTAGCTGGAATTATCCCTTTGGGTAATATTTTATTCAGGCTTTGTATTAAGTTTATCTTAGTTTCATAAAATAGGTGGGAAGTTTTCCTCTTTTTCTCTGTTCTGTAATTATTTGTGTAAATTTAAATTTGTTTCTTTATTATTAGGTAGACCTCCAAAAACACATCTGGGCCTGGTATTTGTTGGACTGTTTTGTAATGCAATCCAGTTTTAATAATCATTTAGACATATGCTAAATTTGACATCAGTCTGCACATTTGGTTAAAAGCCACTATTTAGCTTCAGCTTCTTCCTCAAACTTTGGAAGCCTAAATAGCCAAATGCTACTTTGAGATTTCTGCCAATCAGTTTGTACATGATCAATATATAATTTCCACTACATCTAGCAAGGCTAACACTATCTCAATATAAACAAGTCAGATATTCAGATTTACTATTAAAATCTAAATCTTCATTTAGATAAGCATTTTACAAGTCATTTAGAATAAAATGTTTCAATCAATCCACATGGATATTTGTAGATTTCATTACTCTATTTAGAAAAACACAATTTTTGGTTTTGCTGTTTCTGTTACATGTTTATTTTCTTTTTAATTACTTTATGTTGTAAGTTTTTTTGTTGAAGTGTTACATATATACTGTAAAGTGTACAAATCTTAAATATACAGATAAATGAACTTTTACAAATGAATACATCTCTGTAAAACCACCATCCAGATCAAGATATAGAACATTTCAGAGAGTTTTGTCCCCTTGTGCCCCTTCCCACTTAATATCCTCAGAGGAAATTTTTCATCATTTTTATCACTACCAATTAGTTTTGTCTGCTCTTGAAATTCAGGAAATGGAATCGTAGGGCATATAACCTTTTGTGTCTGAGTTCTTCCAACCAACATTATATCTATGAGATTCATCCATATTGTTGTGAGTAGTAGGACTTTGTTCTTTTTTAATTGCTTTTCTAACTGTTCCTTCTTTTAATTTTTCCCAATGTGTTTCTTTTCCTGTTTAATTTAGGTGTCAGGTCATTGATGGAGTCTTTTCTTTTATGAATAAGTATTAATTAGCTATATTTTATTAATAATACATAGTATTTTCAGTATCATTCAGTTCTAAATGTTTTTAACTTCTATGATATATATCTCTTTAACTCATGACTTATTTGGAAATGTGCATCTTAATTTCCAACTACATAACATAATTTTTTTTTTAATTAGGATCATATTGTTATTAGTTCCAAAGTTTTGGCATTATGGTCAAACAAGTGTGTTAAGATTTTCTTTATGACCATGTTTCTGATCAGTTTTCATAAATGTTTTCTATGTGCTTGAAAAGAATATTTATTTGCTACTGCAAATAAATTTATTTGCTATCTGCAAAATTTTCTATATATGTGTTAAATCAAACATGTTTATTTGTTCAAATCTTTATATTTGATTTTTTGGGTCTGCTTTATTCATTAAGATATTGCTTTATTCATTAACATACTAAGAAATGTATGTTATAATATTATGTTATAGTATTTTATATATATATGAAGAGTGTGTATGTGTATACACACACACACACATATATTTAAGATGTAATTAACATATATTAGTTTCAGGTACACAACATGATAATTTGATTTTGCATAGATGGTGAAATGATCACCACAATAAGTCCAGTTAACATCCACCACCATACACAGGTACACTTTTTCTAATGATGAGAACTTTTAAGATCTACTTTTAGCAACTTTCAAATATACAATACAGTATATTAACTATAATGTTCACCATGCTGAACATTATATCCCATGACATATATTATAGATGGAAGTTTGTACTTTTAAACCCCTTCATCCAATTCACCCGTGTCCCAATCCACCCCCACCCCATCTCTGGCAACCACTCTTATGTATCCATGAGCTTGTTTGTTTGTTGTTGTTGTTTTTTAAACACACATAGGTGAAATCATATAGTATTGGTCTTTCTCTGCTAGACTAATTTCATTTAGCGTAATGAGTTTAAGGTCCATCCATGTTGTCGCAAAGGGCAAGATTTCATTTTTTTTTAAGATTGATTGATTGATTGATTGATTTGAAAGGGAGAAAGAGAACAAGCATGAGTGAGGGTGGAGGAGGAGAGGGAGAGTGAGAGAATGCCAAGCAGACTCCCCGTTGAGCACAGAGCCTGACACGGGGCTCATGAGATCATGACCTGAGCTAAAACCAAGAGTTGGGGTGCCTAGGTGGCTCAGACAGTTAAGTGGCCAAGATTTCATTTTTTATAGCCAAGTAATATTCCATTGAGTGCATATAAACCACATTTTCTTTATCCATTCACCTACCTATGGACACATAGGTTGCTTTCATATTTTGGTAAATAATGCTGCAATGAAAATGAGGTGCATATAGCTTTTCAAATTAATGTTTCTTTTCTTTGGATGAATATCCACAAGTACAATAGCTGAATCAAATGGTAGTTCTATTTTTAGTGATGTAGGAACCTCCGTACTATTTTCCAGAGTGGCTGCACCAATTTACATTCCCTCACCAAGTGTATACAAGGGTTAACTTGTGTCCACATCCTTGCCAACACTTCTAATTTCTTACCTTTTTTATAATTAACATTCTAAAGGTATGAGGTGATATCTTGTGGTTTTGATTTACATTTCCTTGATGATGAGCAATATTGAGCATCTTTTAATGTACCTCTGGGCTATCTGTGTATCTTCTTTGAAAAAAATATTCAAAAATTCTGCCCATCTTTTAATTGGATTGTTTGGGGAATTTTGCTACTGACTCATATGAGTTCTTTATATTCTTTGGATATTACCACCTTATTAGATAATTTGCAAATATTTTCTCTATTAAGTAGGTTGCCCTTTATTTATTGATGGTTCTTTGATATGCAAAAGTTTTTTAGTTTGATGTAGTCCCATTTATTTTTGCTTATGTTGTCTCTGCTTTTGGTGTCAAATCCAAAAAATCATTACTGTTTATGTTTTATTTTAGAAGTTATATGATTTCAGGTCTTATGTTAAATCTTTAATCCATTTGGGGTAATTTTTGAGTATCATGTGAGGTAGTGGTCCAGTTTCATTCCTTTGAATGTGGATGTCTAATTCTTCATTTACTGAAGAGATGGTCTCTTCATTGTATATTCTTGGTGACTTTATCATAAATTAGTTGACCATGAGTTTATTTCTGGGCTCTCATTTCTACTTCATTGGACTCTTTGTCTATTTTTATGCTAATACCATACTGTTTTGTGTACTATGATTTTGTAATATAATTTCAAATGAGGGTGCATGATGCCCCCAGCTTTGTTCTTCTTTCTCAAGATTGCCTTAGCTCTTTTGGGTCTTTTGTGGGTCCTTAAAAATTTTAGGATTATTTATTTTCTGTAAAAAATACTATTAGTATTTTGATAAGATTGTATTGAATCTGTAGGTTGAATTGCATAGTTCATGAAGAATTTAACAATACAAATTATCCAATCCATGAGGATGTAGTATCTTTCCATTTATTTGTGTTTTTTTCAATTTCTTTCATCAATGTCTTGTAGTTTTTAATATACAGGTCCTTAAATTTCTTAGTTAAATTTATTCCTTGGTATTTTATTCCTTTTGATGAAATTGTAAATGGATGGTTTTCTTAATTTCTCTTTTAGATCATTATTAATGTATAGAAACAGATTTTTGTATGTTGATTTTTTTTTTTTGTATCCTTCAACTTTACTGAGTTTGTTGATTAGTTCTCATAGTTTTTTGGTGGTCTTTAGGAATTTTTTTTACATATAATATTACACTATCTGCAAATAGTTTTATTTTTTCTGTTCTAGTTTGAATGTCTTTTATTTTTTTACCTAATTGCTCTGGCTAGGACTTCCAGTACTATGTTGAATAAAAGTTGGGAGAGTGGGCATCCTTGTGCTGTTCCTGATCTTAGAGGAAAAACTTTGAGCTTTTCATGTTTGTAAATGATGTTAGCTGTGGTGGCCTTTATTATGTTGAGGTATGTTCTCTGTATATTCACTCTGTTGAGAGTTTTTACCATAAATTGATGTTGATTTTTGTTAAAGGCTTTCTCTGCATCCATTCAAGTGGTCATATGATTTTTATCATATGGTATATCATATTGACTGATTCGTATATGTTGGACTTTCATTGCATCCCTAGAATAAATTGCACTTGATTATGGCATATGATCCTTTTAATCTATTGTTATATTCAGTTTGATAATATTTTATTGAGGGCTTTTGTTTCTATATTTGTCAGGGATATTGGCCTGTGATTTTCTTTTTTGTGATGTCCTTGTCTGGTTTTGGTGTCATAGTAATGCTGATCTCATAAAATGAGGTTGGGAGTATTCCTCTTTTTCTATTTTTTGGAAGAGTTTGACAAGGATTGGTATTAATTCTTTGAATATTTGTAGAATTCACCAGTGAAGCCATCTGGTCTTGGGCTTTACTAGGGGCGTTTGAATACTGATTTAATCTCCTTACTGGTAATTGGTCTGTTTAGATTTTCTTTCTTCATGGCTCAGTCTTGGTAGGTTGTATATATCTACGAATTCATTTCCTATAGGTTGTCCAATTTGTTAGTGTATAATTTTTCATAGTGGACTCTTATAATCTTTCATATTTCTGTGTTATCAGCAGTAATCTCCCCTAATCCACATCTTATTTTATTTCTGAGTCCTGTCTTTTTTTCCTTGGTGAGTCTTGTTAAAGGTTTGTCAATTTAATTTATCTTTGAAAAAAAATGCTTTTTTTTTGGGCACCTGGGTGGCTCAGTTGGTTAAGCGACTGCCTTCAGCTCAGGTCATGATCCTGGAGTCCCTGGATCGAGTCCCGCATCGGGCTCCCTGCTCGGCAGGGAGTCTGCTTCTCCCTCTGACCCACCCGACCCTCCCCCCTCTCATGCTCTCTCTCTCTCAGTCTCTCTCAGATAAATAAATAAAATCTTAAAAAAAAAAAAATGCTTTTTTTTTTGTAATGTTCTTTTTAGTTGTCTTTTTGTCACTATTTCATTTATTTCTGTTCTGATTTTTGTTAGTTTCCTTTTATTAACTTTGGACTTCATTTATTCTTTTTCTGATTCCTTGATGTGTAAAGTTAGGTTTTTTATTTGAGATTTTTCTTGTTTCTTGAGGTAGGCATTTATCACTGTGTCATTCTCTCTTAGACCTACTTTTATTACATCACATTCCATAAGTTTTGGTATGTTTATTTCCATTTTCATTTGTCTAAAGGTTTTTTTTTTTATTTCTCTTATTATTTGACCCATTGGTTATTTAGTAGCATGTTGTTTAATTTCCACATATTTGTAAATTTCTAGTTTTCTTCTTGTAATGATTTCTAGTTTCATATCATGGTGGGTAGAGAAGAATCTGGATATGATTTCAATATTCTTTAATTTATTGTCTTGTACTGTAACCTAACATATGATCTATCCTTAAGAATGTTCCATGCACACTTGAGAAGAAGGTATAATGTTTCTTTTAGATAGAATATTTTATTTACAAATACATATATATATATTTCATCTGGTCTAAGTTTCTTTATTGATTTTCTGTCTGGATGATATCCACTGATGAAAGTGGGGTAATAAAGTCCCCTACTATTACTGTACTGCTGTCTGTTTCTCCCTTTAAGTCTGTTAATATTTGCTTCATATATTTAGGGGATCATCTGTTGGGTGCATATATATTTACAAATGTTATATCCTCCTTTTATCATTATGTAATGGCCTTCATTGTCTCTTATTATAGTCTTTGTTTTAAAGTCTATTTTGTCTGATATAAATATAGCTATACTTGGTGTCTTTTGGTTCACATTTGGATGAAATATCTTTTTCCATCACTTTACTTTGTCTGTGTATGTCTTTACATCTGAAGTATCTTATCATTTTATCCTTTCAGTGACTTTATATCTTTTAAGGAGAAGTTATTTACATTTAAAGTAATTATTGATATGTATTTATTACCATTTTGTTAACATTTTCCAGCTGTTTCATAGCTCTTCTGTTCCTTTCTTATCTTGCTCTCTTCCTTTGTGATTTAATGATTTTGTTAGTGGGCGCCTGGGTGGCTCAGTCAATTAAGCATCTGCCTTTGGCTCAGGTTATGATCCTGAGTCCTGGGATGAAACCTTCAGGCTCCCTGCTCTGTGGGGAGCTTGCTTCTCCCTCTCCCTCTGCCTGCTGCTCCCTCTGCTTGTGCTCTCTTGCTCTCTCACTCTCTCTCTGTCAAATAAATAAGTAAAATCTTCAAAAAATAATTATTATTTTGGTACTGTTATGTTTAGATTCCTTTCTCTTTCTCTTTTGTATATCTAGTATAGATGTCTGCTTTTTGTTTACCACAAGCCTTACATATAATATTTATATTTACAATTGCCTATTTTAAATGGATAACAACCTAAGTTTGAACACATTCTAATACTCAACACTTTTATTCTCCCTGCCCACATTTTATGTTTTTGAGGTCACAATTCCCATATTTTATCTTGAAATCTCTTAACAAATTATTGCAGTTACAGTTGTTTTTACTACTTTTGTCTATTAACCTTCATACTATTTTTATAAGTGACTACTACATCACCTTTAGGACATTAGATTATTTTAAATTTTACTATATATTTACCTTTACCAATGAGATTTAGACTTCCATGTCTTTCTGTTACTAATTTGTACATTTCAACTTAAACAAGTCCCTTTAAATTTATTGTAAGGCTAGTAAAGTAGTGATTAACTCCTTTAGCTTTTTCTTGTATTGAAAACTTTTATCTTTCCTTCAATTCTGAATGACAACTTTGCTGGGTAGAGTATTCTTGGTTGGAATTTTTATTTCCTTTCAGCACTTTGAATATATCATTCCATTCCCTCTTTTCTCCAAAGGTTCTGCTGAAAACTGCTGATTGTCCTATTGGGATTTCTTTGTTATGTAACACATTATTTTTTTTTTTATGCTGCTTTTAAGATTCTGTCCATTTTTAACTTTTGACATTTTAATTATAATTTATCTTTGTATATGTCTCTTTAGGTTCACCTTCTTTGGGAGTCTCTGGGATTCTGGATCTGTTTCCCTGTCCAGGTTAGGGAAGTTTTTATCCACTATTTCTTCAAATAATTTTCTGCCTCTCTCTCTCTTGTCTTTCTGGAACCCCTATAATGTGACTGTTGGTTGGGTTGGTATTGTCCTTTAAGTCCTTTAAGCTTGCTTCACTTTTTTCACCCTTTTTTCATTATGCTGCTCTGATTGGGTGAGTTTCACTGCCTTGTCTTTGAGTTCATTGATTCTGTCTTCTGCTTTGCCTTGTCTGTTGTTGAATCCCTCTAGTATAATTTTCTATTGAGTTATATTCTTTAGCTCTTAATTTCTATTTGGTACTTTCTTATGTTTTCTATTACTATAAGTTCTCACTATGTTCATCCCTCTTTCATCTGAGTAGGTGAAACATCTTTATGAACATTATGTTAAGTGATTTACCTGATAAAGAGTTTATCTGTTTTATTAGGAACTTTTTCTGAGGTTTTCTCATTTTATTTAGTTTGGAACATATTCCTCTCTTTCACTGACCTTCTGTGGTAGTTTCCATGCTTTAATTGAAACAGCCACCTCCCCAGTCTTGAAGAGTGACTTCTTGTAGGTAATAAGCCTTACCATTCAAACTTGCCCTCGCTCTTGGTTGTCTCTCAAACCTTGTGATTGTCCAGGCAGATTGTTTCATTTTTAATGTCTCCCAGTTGTTGATGGTGTACCAAGACCTGTCATTGTCCCAAAGGGGAGGATTTCAGTCAGCACTTAGATTCATGCTGACTGGAGCCAGACCCTCAGGCAGCAGCTTAAAGTATGCAAATATACACATTCCTGTGGGACCTCAATTGTAAGTGACAGTAGCCACCAGAACCAGGAAACCTCAAAGTGTCCCCTGAGAGGCAGTCACAAACATCAGAGCACTAGATGAATGTATACTGTCCTTTGTGGAAGATACTGGTGGCCTACAGAAGGGCAGATGGAGAGCACAAAGATGGCATCCACTGGCCTCCCTCACCAGATAGCATCTCAGTAAGTTTCTAGATATATGGAAAGCCAGAAGTGTACCTGTCAGGCTCAAGTTCCAAGATAAGCAAATATGCCTCTTTCACAGAAAGTCAGGGTGTGTTTTAGTCTGCTCTATTTGCTCTCCCCTGCTGGGTGATAGCTTTTCCATTGTTACAGTTCATGAGACTAGAAACACAAGCCCTCTGCCAACCAGACTCAGGCCATCAATGGGTATCCCTTAGATGGTACCCACAATGTGTGGGGCACCAGACATAAAAAATGGGGTGCCACACACACATACAAAATCCTTTCGGGGAGATACCGGCACTCTAGGTCACTGCAGAGGTAGAACATGAACATATTTGCTTGACCTCTGAGGACTTTGCAGAGGAGTACAGTGGGACCTTAGAAGCATGTTTAATAGAAACCAGCCTATGTATCTATGCTCTATAACTTCATTATCTCTCTACCCTTCCTGATTTTCTTATTTTTTAAAATCTTGCATGTTCTATTCTGGGTGAGTTTCTCTTTTAATTCAGTGACTTACTCTTCTATTTTGTCCAATGCCAGGTTTACTACACCTCTCAACTCTTTGAATTTTGAAGACTGTATATTTCCTTTCCAAACTTTCAAATTATATTTGTTTCATATCTTCTTGGTGTTGCTTCATTTCTGCTTATTTTTATTCCATAAGTCCTTGCTTTTCTTTAATATAACTTATTCTTCATTTATATTTGGGTACTAAATACATTTATTTTAAAGATTTTTTTAGACTCTTCCACTATGTTAATTTCTCCTTGGGACAATCTATCTCCCTTCTGCTGATATTTTTGGCTATCCTTCTCAGCATCTGTCT
Organism: Leptonychotes weddellii; assembly: GCF_054177405.1. NCBI lineage: Eukaryota > Metazoa > Chordata > Mammalia > Carnivora > Phocidae > Leptonychotes > Leptonychotes weddellii. Next base: position 69,885,215 of record NC_138377.1, on the reverse strand, counting down.
TAGTGTGGGTTCTCCATGGAATGGACCCTAAGTAAAGGATGTGAGTGCAAGTAGTTTATTTGGGAGGTGAAGGAAACAGTACTAGAAGAATGGACAAGGGAGATAGAGAAGAAAACAACCAATAATGGGTGTATTACTGAACCAGTTACCTCTGTGTGTAACTAGCAGTCAGTCCTGCAAGGAAACTTCTGGAAGCCAGTGTAGAACAGATCTCTCAGAGTTATCCTACCCAAGGGTCATGCTAGTATTTATGCACCAATTTCCTTTAGTCAGTTTGAGGCTGCTCCCCAAAAGCATTAGTTCTCCATCACTTTTAGTACACCAGACCAGTAGGCAAAGCAGGATTCAGTGCCCATATAGGAGAGCTAAAAGAAAGAAATGCAGATTTTGAAAATCAGAACAATATGTACTTGAGCAGTGAGAACAAGGAGATAAGGGGCACTGACAGTACCTGTTATGGCATTAGATCTTTTTCCTTCAGGGACTCCTATCCCATGACGATGTTGGGGACAATGTAGTTCCAGTCAGTTAGTTAGTAGACTACTTTGACCATTGCCTTATTGCAAGAATGTCTGTCTTCCCACACCCAGCCTGAAGCTTGCTAAAAGCCTTAGCCATAGGGAGTGTTCCGCAACTTTTCTCAGTCCTATTTCATAATCTAGAGAGCCTTGTCTTAGAGCAGTGTTGTTTATCATACAGAATGTTAAATTCTGTTTACTATCACCTGCTTCTTAAGGACAGCAAGCCTGTGTAGTCAGAACATTTTACTATTTGCATTTCTTTCAGTTTTCACTTTGCACAGTTATTTATTTTACTTTTTAGGTAAAAAAAATAAAAACTTTATTGACTAAGTATTTTGGTCTTCTACTGGTATATTTTATCTATTATTGGTATGTGTTTGGGAAGAGGGAATATAACAAATTATAATTTTATTGTGCTATAATGGATAAATGTTTATTAGCTCTTATTTTAAATAAAATCATAGAATTTTAAAAATTTAAATCATGTGTTTTTGAATTCTCATTTAAATGAAAGGAATGGTGCCTAGTGAAAAATTGTTGTTTGTGCAAGGCTTGTGGAAACTATTTTCTTCTGACTCTGTTTTATATGTGTCCTTTATTCTATATGTAACTTTTTTGGGGAAATTTGGGAAGTTCTGCATTTTTGTACCCTTCTAATAATAGGTTGCACTGAAAGATTCTCAATTTGGAGTTTTCTAGTTTATTTAGAAACAGCTACAGCTATAACCTCTTCTATGTTCTAAATATGTCATCCTAAAAACAAATCAAAACACTTGATATTCACTGTTAACTCAGATATTCCAAAAATAACTTGCCCAATATTTAATGTTTATATAACAGAAATGATCTCAAAAGAGTAAATGAGACTATTAAAAGGCTGAGGAATAAAATATCCAAGAATAGAGGATTAAGAATTGCAGAGAACAAATCTGAGGAATTTTATCTTTTCCACAACTATGTCAGCAGCTGTGGTAGGAACACAGAGAATCAAGCTTGTGTTTCCCTTCCAACCTTGCCTTACCCTCTTGCACCTTTATTCCAGACTCTTCAAAGTTTTGGACAGCTTCTAGCCTTAAATGGAATGAGAATTTTTCAGGGTTTCTGTCTTAAACCTATGGATAAAAAACAAAAGGAGACTATACAGACCTGTCATGATTGAGAATGGTAGCTAAAAGAACAAAGGCAAAAATATCTTGGACAAAAGTAATTCTGATTAAAAGAGAATCTCTTGGTGGAACTAGTTAAATGGTTTATTTGGTTTTGGGTTTTTTCTGACAGTTTAATTGAGGTATAATTGGCATAGCATTATATAGTTCAGTTGTACAACATGATTCCATACTTGTATACATTACAAAATGAAAATCACAATGTCTAGTTCTCATCCTCTACTTTATGTAATTACAAAAATATTCTCTTAACTTTAAGATTTACTTTCTTAGAAACTTTCATGTATGCATTATAGCATTATTAACAATAAACACCATGCTGAACATTACATCCTGGGACTGACTTACCTTATAATAGGAAGTTTATAACTTTTGACTCCCCTCACACATTTTGCCTACTACCCACCCCCTGCTTCTAGCAAACACCAGTTTGTTCCCTGTATCCATGAGCTTGTTTGGAGTGTGTGTGTGTGTTTGTTTTTTAAATTTCACATATAAATGAGATTATATACTATTTGTCTTTATCTTCTCTTCTCTTTCTTCACTTAAACAGGAATGCCTCAAAATCCATTCATTTTGTCACAAATGGCAAGATTTTCTTCTTTTTGATGGCCGAAACAATATCCCAGTGTATGTGTGTGTGTGTGTGTGCGTGCACGTCTACTGTACACACCACACTTTGTAATTTATTTGCCAATGGACACTTAGGTTGTTTCCTATCTTGACTATTGTAAATAGTTCTTTGGTGAACATGGGGGTGCATACACCTTTTTTAATTTTTTCAAATGCTTTTATTTTCTTTGGATGAAATCCTGGAAGTGGAATTGCTAGATTATTTGGTAGCTCTACTTTTAATTTTTTAAGGGACCTCTATACTGTTTTCCATAGTGACTACACCAATTTATTCCTACTAACAGTGCACAGGGGTTCCCTTTTCTCCACCTCCTTGCCAACGCTTGTTACTTTTTGTCTTTTTGATAATAGCCATTCTAACAGGTGTGAGGTGATATATCATTGTGGTTTTGATTTGCATTTTCCTGATGATTAATGATGTAGAGCATCTTTTCATGTACCTGTTGATCTATCTATCTACCTATCTACCTACCTACCTATCATCTATCTATCATCTATCTATCTATCTATATATCTTCTTTGGAAAAATGTCAATTCAGATCCTCTGCCCATTTTTTAATCATATTTTTGGGGTTTTTTGCAATTGGGTTGTATGGATTCTTTATACACTTTGGATATGAATGCCTTATCAGATATGATATGCAAATACTTTTCCTATTCAGTAAGTTGCCTTTTCATTTTGTTGATGGTTTCCTTTACTGTGCAGAAGTTTTTCAGTTTGATGTGGTTCCACTTGTTTATTTTTGCTTTTGTTGCCTTTCCCTTTGGTATCAAATCCAACAAATCATCATGAAGAATGATATTAAGGAGCTTACCACCTGTGTCTCTACTGGGAATTTTATGGTTTCAAGTTTTTTGTTCAATCTTTGATCCATTTTGAGTTATTCATGGTGTAAAATAGTGGTCCCATTTCATTCTCTTGCATATGGCTGTCCATTTTTTACAGCACCATTTATTGATGAGATTGATCTCTCCCCATTGTATATTCTTGCCTCCTAGGTTATACATTAAATGACCATATATGCATAGGTTCATTTCTGGGCTCTCCATTCTGTTCTATTGATCTATGTGTCTGCTTTTTGCCAATACCACACTGTTTTGATTACTCTAGCTTTGTAATACAGTGTAAAATCAGGAAGCATGATACCTTCAGCTCTGTTCTGTCTCAAGATCACTTTTGCTATTTGAGGTCTTTTACAGTTCCTTACAATTTTTAAGATTGTTCTATTACTATGAAAATAGCCTTTGGAGTTTTGATAGGGATTGCATTGTATCTGTAGATGACTTTAGGAGGTATGGACACTTCAATATTCTTCCAATCTATGAGCACAGAAAATCTTTACATTTATTCTTTTTTTAGTTTTCATCAGTCATTGTCTTAGTTTTCAGTGTACTGGTCTTTCACCTCCTTGGTTACATTTATTCCTAGGTATTTTATTATTTTTGATACAGCTGTAAATGGGATTTTTAAATTTCTCTTTCTGATAGTTCATTAGTGTATAAAAACACAACATATTTTTCTTTGATTTTTGTATCATTCAACTTTACTGAATTTGTTGATTAGTTGTAATAGTTTTTTGGTGGAGTCTCTAGGGTTTATATACATATAATATGTCATCTGTAGATAGTGACAATTTTATGTCTGTTCTAATTTGAATGTCTTTCATTTCTTTTTCTTGCCTAATTGTTCTGGCTAGGACTTCCAATACTATGTTGAATGAAAGTTGGGAGAGTGGGCATCCTTGTATTGTTCCTGATCTTAGAAGAAAAGCTTTCAGGTTTTTGAGTATGATATTAGGTGTGTTTAGATACATTCCATTTATATTATATTATATTATTGTGTTTAGATACATTCTATTTATACCCAATTTGTTGAGAGTTTTTATCATAAGTGGATGTTGAATTCTGTCAAAGGCTTTTTCTGCATCTATTAAGATCATGTAATTTTTATCCTCATTTTGTTAATGTGGAATGTCACATTGATTTTGTGGATGTTGAACTTCTCTGCATCCCTAGAATAAATTCCACTTGATATGGTGTTTGATCCTTTTATTGTGTTGTTGAATTTGGTTTGCTAATATTTTTGTTTAGGATTTTTGCATCTATGTTCATCAGGGGTATTGGCCTGTAATTTTCTTTTCTTGTAGTGTCCAGGGTAATGCTGTCCTCATAAAGTAAATTTAGAAGTGTTCCTTCTTCAAATTTTTGGGACAGTTTAAGAAGAATTGGTATTAATTCTTCAATGTTTGGTAGAATTCACCTGTCTTGTCCTGGATTTTGTTTGTTAGGAGGTTTCTGATTACTAATTCAATCTCCCTACTAGTAATCAGTCTGTACATATTTCTATTTCTTCATGATTCAATCTTGCTAGGTTGTAGGTGTCTAGAAATGTATCCCTTTCTTCTAGGTTGTCCAATTTGTTGACATACAATTTTTCATAGTAGTCCAAGCAACCTAGTTTATTTTTAATGACTCTCAGTACTTGAGAGTATGCCAAGACCTGTCAGTGTCCCAAAGGGAGGATCACAGTCAGCACCTAGTTCAGCTTTTAAAGTGTGCAACTATATATAGTCCTGTGAGACCACAAGCCTAAATCCCACTGGCCACTAGAGCTAGGCAATCTAGAGGTGTCCTCTGGGTGGGAGTTGTAAAAATCAGGGCCCAAATGGTGGTATAAGTTCCTGTCTGGGAGATACTGGTGAGCTGGAGTAAGGCAGAGGGAGAGCATAGAGATAGTGTCCACCAATCTCTACCCCTGGAGCATGCCTAAGAAGGGCAATAAATGTGTGCCAGACCAGAAGCCTCCCCTCAGGCCTAATCTCCAGGACAAACAAATAAGTCTTCTCCATAGAGAGACTGGAAGTGTGTTTCAGTCTTATGTTTGTGCAGTGCTCTGAGGGTGGCAGCCTGCCAGGAACGGTCTCTCTTTCAGTTATAGTCCCCTGGGACCCAGGAAAGCAAGCCCCATAGGCCACCAGAGCCAGCAGTCAAGGGCATCCTCTTGGTTGCTGCCATAAAAATTGGGCACCAGATATAAAAACCAAGGCATCAGACGGACGTACAAGCTCCCTTCCAGGAGATACGGGCTCTGTGGAGCATAGCATAGGAAAAGCACAAAGACAGCACCGGCTCCTGAGCTCTCTGGGAGGATTACAGTGGGTTCTTTAAATGTATTGAATTAGAAGCCAGTCTCTTATGCCACAGCTATGAAGACAAGCTAGTAGGCCTCTTTCGTAGAAGGATTGTGCCCTGGGGGTAGTGGCCAGTTAAGAACTCTCCCCATTGTTTACAGTCCTGTGGGACCCACAAGTTTAAGCCCCATTGGCAACCAGAGCCACACAATCTAAAAGTATCATACCCTTGATGGCAGTCATAAAAATTGGGGTCCCAGATGACTGTATAAGTTCTTTTCTGGGAGATCCCAGTAAGCTGGAGCAAGGAAGAGGGAGAGTGGAAGATGGGATCCGTAAATTTCTAGATCTGTGCCAAACCAGAAGCCTGTCCCTCAGGTAGCTCCAGGACAAACAAATAAGCCTATTTCACAGAATGACTAGGGTGTGTTTTAGTCTGCAGTCTATGCAGTTCCCTAGGGGTGACAATGGCCTAGAATTGTTTCTCTGATTGTTACAGTGGTGGGACCCAGAAACACAAGCCCCCCCCTCCAACTGCCAGGGCCAAGCTGTCAAGGGGTATTTCCTAGGTGGCAGCCAGAAAATTGGGGAATCCATTCTTTTCCATGAAGTACCAGAAAGCTAGAACAATGCAGAGGGAGAGCGCAGGCATGATGTCTATAGGCTTCTGTCCTTAGAGTTGCCCCTTCAGGCTCTAGATATGTGCCAAATTATATGCCTGACCCTCAGGCCAATGCTTTAAGATAAGAAAATAAGCCTCTTTCACATAAAGTCTTTAAGCCTCTCAGTGCTTCTGCACTAGTACCTGAGGGCTAGTGTGTGTCTGAGCCTGTGAGCCCTTTAAGACCCATTTCTTAGTTCACTATAGCCTTGTGGGTCTCGTGGATAAAAGCTCTGTTGGTTTTCAGGCGCCTGGGTGGCTCAGTCAGTTAAGTGTCTGCCTTTAGCTCAGGTCATGATCCAGGGGTCCTGGGATCAAGCCCCACATTGGGCTCCCTGCTCACTGGGGAGTCTGCTTTTCTCTCTCTGCCCCTCCCTCCTGCTCTGCTCTCTCTCTTTCTCTCAAGTAAATAAAATCTAAAAAAAAAAACAAAAACAAAAAAACAGCTCTGTTGGTTTTCAAAGCTAGATATTTGGGGGCTCATCTCTCAGGTGCACGTCTTGAAAGTTGGGGTGCCCAATATGGGGTTCAAACCTGTAGCTCCTCAGGGGAAAGCTCCAGATTTTGAGTCCCCTCCTGACTGTGGGTCACCATTCCAGGGGTAGCATTTATGGTGAAATTGTGTCTCAGCTTCACCAACCCACTTTGCTGTGGATTTTTTTCTCATTTGTCTGAAGTGCAGGAGTTGCTTAGCTAGTATTTAGATTTTTTTCAGAGGAAATTGTTCCATATGTAGCTATCTGTGGGAGGAGGTGAGTTCAGGGTCTCCCTATGTTGCCATCTTAAACCAGAACATCCAGACCTAGTTAGAGGTTAAAATTTCATTACCTCCCTCCCCCCACCATATTTCCTATTTTACACACACCAAGGTAACTAGAATAAATAGATGTTCTAATGCAGGGTAAGCCTATAGTTCTCTATACATGCCAACTAAGATAAACTAAACACTCATCTAACATAGAACAACTATTTCTTTCACATTATGCACATTTTTACATTGGATATATAAAATTAAACACTTAGTGGAAGCTAGTACTCTGCAAGAAATCACAAAATCCCCATCCTTAGAGAATTTTTCAAAAATAATATTGAGTCCCATAGAGTCTTGCTGAAGACTAAGATGGAAACGAACATTGCAAATCTTCCACTAAGTGCCAGATAATGTGTTAGGAAGATATATATTTATTTCACTCATTTAAGCATCACTTAGAGTTTCCCAGCCAAATATTAGCTTATAAAGAAACAGATTCCGAGAGCATAGCTAATCCGGGATTCAAACCATTTTTGTCTCTCTTCAAAATGTGGGCTCTTTGTACTACAATACGGTGGTGTGTTCTTTCCAGGATTGGTGTGAGAGCTGGAAATAGCACATGTATATCTGGCACATAGTATCACGAAATAAATGGTAGCAATTATTATTACTTTTATTTCACACTTTTCCCAAATGGCTTAGCACAGATCCTATGCTACGTTTTATAGAAGTAATTTTATAGAACGCCTGCCTTCCATTTTCAGATCGCACTCTGGCAACTTACTTTTTGACAAAATAATGAGATGACCAAATTTGCTAGGGTCTTCCAAGAAAGTTCCCTCTCCAGAGAATCGAAAGTCCCGACCCACTCCTTGCAGATGTATACCACGAGGCTTATAAACTGTCGGTGGGTCTCCTGGTCAGACTTGACGTTAAACTTGACCCTTTCCGTTATTCAAGTTTATTCAATATTGGGGAAGTGCCAGGAAGAGGTCAGGGTAGAAAGGCTCATTTAGCTATTTGGGAGAATGAAATGCCAGTGATTACCAAGGTGTAAACTGGTATCTGCTTACAACCCCCTGGGGCTTCTTTAATAAACAGCCAACGGAGGGCTGAAAAGTGCACTTGGGATTCTCTCTGATTGGAGCCACTTGGAAAGGGGCTTGGTGAGGTTGAAAGGTTGACTATTACATAGGGGACCTTCCCTCCCTGTTAGCCTTCTCCATCCTGTGCCTGGCTGCTCTGGCAGGTTATCACTCACCACAATGTATTATTCTGTTCCTTTAACTTTGTGAGTTTTTATACAAGATCATTCTTTTTTACAGAAGACCAGAGGCCCTACTTGCATAGGAGACCCAATGAAATGGCTACATTTTAATTAAATTTACACAGCTTTTATGACACCAGTGGGTAGCCTTCACTACTACCCAGAGAAACCCCAGAGCCATCAGATGGACTTCACATGTAATTAATCTCTAATGCTTGACTTTGTAAGATATGTAATAATACTGCCTGGATAGAAATGAGAGCTTCAGAGAAGAGTCATATTAAAGATGAAGAGAGAAGCTTTGGGAAGAATTGGTTTTCAAGAGAGCAACTAAGTGTGAACTTTATTAAAAGGAAAAGAAATAATGGGAATATCTTGCATTAAGTAAAAATGCTTGACATCTTCAATTTTTCAGTTTCTTTTATTTTGCCCCAGACAAATGTTTCAGGGTTTGTTTTTATAATGCATACCATGTGTAAGGTTATATTTGTAGCCTCATAGATTTAATATTTGGGCAAAGGGAAGATTTGCTGTATTCAGAAATTGAAAAAAAGAGAGAGAGAGATAAAACCCCCAAGTGTGACTAAATCCTTTAATAGAATTTAAATCTCTTTCCCTAAAAATATTTTGAGAAATTACTTTCAATCAAGAGTTTTTATTTTTAATTATCAAGCTCACAACATGTTAAAGTGCATCCAAATCGCTTATGCGGCACTCTGTAGTTCTCGCTCAGCCGAAAAATGCATCATGTCCTTGATCCTTACAGTGAGGAGGGAAGAGAAAGAACCATCACTCCTAGTTCACAAGTTATGAAATGAACAACTGGAGGGATTGAGTTGTTTGTTCAAGGTCAGTCAGATGTCTAATGGAGACTATGACTTCTGATTGATAACCTACTGCTCTTTCCATTCTACCATTCTGATCCCATTGTCATTTCCAGACCTTTTAAAAAAGTTCCATATATATACCAATATAAACCTCATTTAATATTAAAGCCATTATAATGATTGCTGCCTACTGTGAGGGAAAATTACCTAGAAGAGATCGTTCCATTTTTCTCTAAAAAAAAATTCTCAGTTGTAACCATGTAACTTTTATGATGCAAGACCCCTTACTGGTACCCCCTTTCCTGGCTTCAGCTTTGTCTTGGATTCTTCACATGGGCTATCATTATCTCTGTCTACTCTGTAGGCTCTGCTAGGAACATCAGCATGACTCTTGACTCCCCTCATCATCCTATTCAGTTACCAAGCTCTTTGGTTCTACCTTCAAAATGCCTTTGATCCCAAATAACCCCTATTCTCATTTCCATTGCCACTGCTCTGATTTGAACCTTTATTGCTTTTCTGAAGTATGCCCATAAACCATAATTCTAATTTCTCCTCATTTTATCCTCCTTGCTTTAACCAGAATTATTGTTGGAAAACTTTGATTCAGTCATGATTCTTCCCCACTTAAGAACCTTTATTGATCCCTCTCTGCTTACAAGATAATATCCAGATATGGTAACATGTTATACAAGGCTTTCCACACCTATACCCAAAATCTTCTCATTTCCTTCGTCTCATTTACTCTGTTCTATACCCGCAGGGTTAGGGGTGCTAACCACACACCTCAACCTCAGCTCCTGTGCCATCACTAAATCTGCATATAACCTTTGACTCCCCAAAAATGTAACTTACAGCCTACTGTTGACCAGAAGCTTTACCAGTAACAGTCCATTCACACATATTTTTATATGTATTATATACTGTATTCTTAAAGTAAATTAGAGAAAGAAAATGTTACTAAGAAAATCATAGGGAGGGGCTCCTAGGTGACTCAGTTGGTTAAGTGTCAGCCTTCGGCTCAGGTCACGATCCCAGAGTCCTGGGATCGAGCCCTGTATCGGGCTCCCTGCTCAGTGGGGGGTCTGCTTCTCTCTCTCTCTCCCTCTGCCCTTCCCCCTGGCTTGTGCTCTCTCTCTTTCTCAAATAAATGAATAAAATCTTAAAAAAAAAGAAGAAAGAAAATCATGGGGAGAGAAAACACATTGAGAGTACTGTACTATATTTATATATAAAAAAAAATCTGCGTAAAGTAGACCCATGCAGTTCAAACCTGTGTTGTGTAAGGGTCAGCTGTATGTGCAAACTCCTGGGCTCTGGGGGAAGTGTCAGACCTCCATAAATTAACCCTAAATTATTTGATTAGCTGTAACTAGAATAAAGACTCACACAGCCTATACTCAGAATTACTACTATTTAGACTTCTTTCCCCACTTTTCAAAAAAAATTTCCAAGCCTCCAGGAGAGAGATCATCAACCTAACAATAATAATTTAAAAAAATCACTATTTGATAAAGCCACTGAGGAAAAGTGTCATATTTTGAAAACATGTTCACAGACACACACACAAACACAAATGAGAGATGTTAATAATGTGACAGTGTTATTACAAACGAACTTTTTTGTACTACAGAAACAGCCTATTATTGGACATAGAATTGCTTTAGATTGTTCCTCCTATGCCACCAGATAAGTAAGGCTTCGAGGATTGTACGAACAGGAAAAAATAAAGCTTATTTTGCCTAATATATGCCTCCAAGCCATGATGTGAGACAGTTTAAGTTTCGCCTGCCTCCTTGATTTTTTTTTCCAACCTCATAGTCTTATAACGATGAGACAAAGCCATGTGATACTTCGGGCTTCTAAAAATAATTAAAAACTGCAAGGTATCTGAAGTCAAAATGATTTATGCTACTTATTATCTAATGACTGATGCTTTGACATCCTCATTGCACCGCTGCAATAGAAAATATGATCACACAGTGATATTTACAGTTGGAGGCGAGAATTTTTGTTTTTATACTTGTATTTAATTCATTCAACATCCTTTTCACTTCATCGCTCCCTCTCTCCCCTGGCAAGAATAAACCCATGCACTGAGTTTAGATCAGCTGTCAGTATCTGTGAGCTCTGAGAGGGTCCTAAATTTGGCAGAATTCCCTCCCCTTCACGGGAGATATTCCAAATGAACAAGCCGAGTGTGGGGGCTTTCCTCCCCTCACTACCCAAATTTTTCAAAAGTCTTTAAACTTCCTTTATCCCTGCAACTCTCAAGAGGAATTGCACTGATAAGGTTTCTGTTCATCAAAAGAATGGGATGGCCATGGCTCTGCTATTCCCCAGACACCTCCTTCTGGAAAAGGGCGGCTTCTCCCCTGAGAAGCTATTATAAAGAACAGGAGTTCTCCAGCTCCCATCATGAATGCATCACTCCACTTCAGTTATTGTTTCTGTGGATTCCTTTTCCTCCTGTCTCTCTCCCCCCCGCCACCCACCCTCGAGCAGTTTTTAAAATCCATTACCTAGGGACTTTCAAATTGTGTCTGACCTATTGATTCCATGAGATGGCTGTGTCCAATGGGCATACAATACAATATACAACCTGGAGCCCAGAATATGGCAACACGCCGGCGAGATGAGGAATACACAACAGTGAACCACCATTTGGAATTTCTAGGGAAATGAACTATTGTTGTGATTTGGGGTTGGAAAATGAGATGGTGTGTGTGAAGAAGCTTATGGAAAGCATAAAGCATCATGCAGATATAAGCTATTGCCTTTGTTAGTGATAATTGAAAAATCTGCTCTCAATCAGTTGGGGGCGAAAATGTCATGCGTGTGTTTCAGCCACATCTCTATTCTAGATTTTAGGATGCTCGGTTGCTGGCATACACCTGTAATCGGAGGGCATTTAAAAGGGAGGAGGGGGTTTTTATTAAAACCTGTCCGTCCTCACCCTTTTGCAGTTGCAGGAAAAGGTTTTGTGGGAGGTAGTAGAAAACACCTCCACAGCAAACACTGCTTTTAAACCATCCTGTGATGCAGGGCATCTATCAAGGAAGAGTCTGCTGGAAAGCTCTTTTGTACTTTACTCTGGATACGAATGTCTAGTCTAAGATAATTGCTATGCCATGGACCAAGATATTGGATAATTTAATTCTGTTTAATTCAACAAAATCTTTATTTTGTGCAAACCTGTGACCCAATCGCTATGTTAGTCTCTCTGGAGATATTAAAAATATGTAAGACATGGTCCATAACCTCAAGGAGTTAAGGATATAATTGAAGGAGCTTACAATGCAGTTGGTTTTTAAAAAGGTAGGGGAGGAAAAGGTATTAGAAATTGTTATAAGAATTCATTCTTCATCTTCTTGCCTTTAACATATTAGCCTGGACAATCAAGAAATCGTCCTACTTTGGAGGAAAAATGAGTATGTACAAATAAAACGGAGACCCAAGCTTTTATATTGTGCCTCAAGCAACAAAGCCTCCTTGTTCTGTTTTTCTGCAGAGTAAGTGAAGAGACCTACAGGATTAGATATATAATGTGTGGCCACTCTTCAGTAACCACTATTGAACTTCAAAATGAGTTTAGTCATTAGCTTTGACAAATGAGGAGCCTGTTATTGATTTTTACATATGTCTATCATGGGATCTATTTAAAAAGAACAGTCAATTCCAAGAAAGATTATGTTAATCTTATTGGTTTGATTTCCTAATGGGAGGAGGCAGAACAGGGAATAGAAGGAGAGGTCCAGAAACTGGCAATATCTGTATCATTTTCTTAAATCAATTCGAAAAACAATTTGGAAAAAAAAAAATCAAGTGCATCTGTCTTTTCTAAGAAAGAGAAGAATATATTGATAAATCATTCCAGACAATGTTAACCAACAGCTTGAGAAGTTCACGCAAAAGGACATTGACAGGAGGGATGCAATTACTAATTTATTTGTCTTTTTATGGTTCAGTTAAGAGTATCTTAGGTAGTCGAGCACATGGCAGCTCGTCAAACTTCACAGGGTAGCTGTCAGAGTTTTGACTGATGTACAAGCGCGACTTGCTCACGTTTGCCCTTCCTTTCGATGGAGTGCACACAGGTAAGACAGCTTGTTGGTAATTTTTATTTAACACTCCCAGGATCTGCGGCTGCACTTTCATTGAAAGTTCTGACAATAAAATTCCACTCCCTGAAATTTCCAAGGTTTCTGCTGCAAGCGCTTCTCCATTTAAACAAGACCTTCCTCCGGGATTAAACAACTCTTTAGGGTCTTTTCTGATGCTTTCTGATCTTGGAGACAGTTGTTTAGTATGTTGGAGACCGCTGTGTTTTGTTTTCTTGTTTCTTCGTGAGCTCCATTGGAAAGGCATCTAAAAGAAAAATAAAACACAAGGAATTAGCTGTGCAAAGGCACAGTGGGGCTCCAAGGAGGCCTTCGTAAGTCTAAATTGGCAAATGTCAACTTGTAGCCGGTTTGACAATTTTCAACCTTCCCCACACTCCCTCTCTCCATTCCAGTCCACTCATTAAATAGAACTGTTCATTACATGGCCATCTTTGATGTCAGTCCTAGAATTTTACTTTATTTTTCTAAAAATTGAGTCTTCTAAATCTTCTTTCAAACAGACTGGAGCCCTAGACTGGTGTTAGATCAGAAACCTTTCACCCAGACAGGAATCATAGGCCCATTTTCACACCACTTTACATACCTGGGTAATGTCTGGAGACAGTAAATTGTAGTATGGCCTTGAAATGCCCACCGTGGTAAAAGCAGCTACTTAGCACACCTCCTCCAGGAACTTCATCCATCCATAGGAGATTATATCAGTGGCGTGTTCAGAGACCAGTCATAATATTTCAAAGGTCATGAAAAGCTATTATGATTTGGTTACCAATGTGAAACCCAAAACGACGTGTGTTCTCACACAGAAAGTCTGATGTGCTAGGACATAAGGCTTCATGGGCAAATCTTGTGAAGGCATACTCTTGCAGTTATTAGGAATATTTTTCCCCAAAGCATGGCAGTCATGTGGTACATTCTCATTGTATTTCATGTAACTTCACGTTTTGGAATTCTACCTCTAACAGCATGATAATCATTTCATAAAAGCGTATTTTGTCACAGCATAAGAAGGTAGGAAGAATATAAACTCAGAATGAAGTCCAGCTCTTTACATTGAACAAATGTAGCTTTATGAAAAAAAAAAATCATCTCATTGTTTTATCAGGAAAGATAAGCTTGATTATTGCACAGAAAAAACAAAATCTTCAGGGCCTGTAAAACAAAATATATTCCTTGCTCAACCCACTTGTACACTGGGGCTTTTTTGAGGGGTGACTACATCCTTGAACAATGTGAGAAGCATGGAAAAAAAGAGCTAGGCAACTTACATGCTGAAATTGAACATTTCTGCATAGAAGGTACACCTATTATCCATTTTTTTTTATTGTTTAAAGCAAACCTCATAGCTCAGCCCAGCACAACACGTTGGAAGTGTATCATTCTCTTGCATGAAGTGGCTCTGGGTATTAGTGGATATTTTCTAATCCACATTTTAATCTTAAAGAAGCCCCAGTGATTTTTTTTTTCCATCTTTGCATCCTAAGCATGCACCATGCCACCTGATCCAGAATATTATTTAGTAATTGAATCAGGACTTAAACCCAGCTGTTTGACTCCTGTTCTTCCCACATCCCCCAACCCCACCCCTGCTCCCAAAATCTGTTCCCACAGCACTCTGGTGCTGTTAAGCATGTACAAAGAGAGCACGTATTTATAAAGAAGCCGGAGGCCACCAAGTGCTCCCATATCTTTATCCTTTTTGTCTCAGAACAATTCCATAAGAGAATTATGACAGGTGTTTTATCTTGATTTTGGATTGAATTAAAGAAGTGTAGAGGGAACATGGTTCACCTAAGGTCCTATAAAAAGTGGTAGAGCAAGAGCTCAAATTGAGGCTCCTGCCTGAATCCCCGAATCCTACTGAGTTGGCAGGTAGGGTGTGGCTCGGCAGCCCCAATGGCAGCACGAGGGCCCTCTTGACACCCATTGCCCAGTGTCAGTTTCGAGTTCAGTTATCTTCAAATGTTTGCCTTGTGAGCTTCTTTTCATCAAGTTCCAATTCACTTTGAATGGAAAATCCTGCCCTTGGTTTTTACAAATCTGCTGAGTCAGTCCTTTGCCCTGATATGTCTCCAGTGACTTTCTTGGCAGGCAGAGAATTACCTGCCACAGTGGGGAAATGCTAAAGCTCACATCAAACCTGCAGACGTGGCCCAAGTTTCCCTTATGGTGAGAGCTTGTAACTTCAATGTGGGTCAAGGCAGTGCAAAATTGGGAAACTGCTTATAGAAGAATTGCCCACAAAATCTGATTGCAAACTTGTTGTAGGATTTACTTAATAGGATTGGGTTTTTAAATATCATGAGTATATTGATTTTTCATGTTTTAATAATGGATTTTTCCTTTTGTACAAGCTTTATTTTCTTGTTCCTGTCTTATAGTAATCTATACTATGTTTTACTGGCTGATGAACATTCCAATTTAGCTTTACCGTGAAGCACCAGGAAGATAGAAAAGGATGCTATTTACAAATATCAACTGGAAAGAATCCTGTTCCACTTGCTAAACTTCCACTGATATTCAGCAACCTCTACGTGCTATCAAAAGGTTGTCTCTTTGGTCAGCCTATCAAATTCTCCCTGACATTTTGTGTCTGGGTAAAAGCAGGTTTTTGAATCGTCGGAGAAAATGTTTGCCTGATCTTCCTGCAAAAGTATACAAAGATCAGATAGCTACATTAGGAACAGGACTTAGATATATTTATATTAGTTGTAGTTACAGAAAAATCAAGCCTTTTCTTAGAAAATCATTTTACCCTGATAGGAATGTGGTTGTTTTAGGTCTTGAGGATTATTCCTTACCCTGTGGTTTCTGTGAAGTCCAGATGTTGTCAAGATGGTATTATGTGTGAAAACCATATATTTAGGAAGATTTGACCTCTTAGACATTCCCTGGAGGTAAATAAGTTTAACGCTTTGAAGTTCAAATGTGAAAGTAGACATTTATAGAATAAAATTTTGCAATGTCCTAGAAATTAAAATAGGTATTATGTCAGTTAGGTCTATAATCTCCTTATAGTTATTCTAATATGCTAATAAAGCTCACTTACCATATAATTAAGTAATGTGATAAAATGGCAATTTATTAAATGAAAATTGAAAAACATGCCAAAGTTGATTTTAGTTTTGAGAAGATTGAAATCTTTTCAATATTTAGGAAAAGAGATTTACCTTTAAAAGAGTTAAAATTTATATATATATATATATATTTTTTTTTTTTTTGGTCTGTAAAATGGTGTAACAGTGTCACTCAAAATGATTATCTACATTAGTAGTTAAGACAATGGTAATTTTGCTGACATTGGTTTAGAACTTTTTTTTTCTGGCAGTAACTTTCATCAATCAAGTGCTTATGTATTTGTGGGTCTATTTCCAGACTTCGTCTGTTCCATTGGTCTATTTACTGATTATTATAGATTTGCAAGTCTTGTATCTATTAGTGTAAATCCTTTAGATATCTTCTTTTAGATTATTTTGGTTATTTTTGGTCTTCTGTTTCCATAAAAATTTTAGAATCTGTTTGTCAATATTCACAAATTTTTCTAGGATTTGGATAGAAGTTTTCCCAAAATATAATCTCAATCTATAAATGCACTATATCCCCTATTTATTTTAGCCTTATTTTCTGTCAGTAATGTTGTACAGTTTTCAGTGCAGACAACTTGCATACTTTTTGTGAGATTTATTCCTAGGATTCAATTTTATGTGCTTATAAATGGTATTAATTTTCATTTTCTAAATGTCTGTTGTGAGTGTATAAGAATGCAATTCATTTATATTTATTGATTAACCTTGTAGCCAGGGATTTTGCTAAATTCACTTATTAATTATATTGGATTTTATAGGTTCTTTTTTGGAGTTTTTAGGAGCACAAGTGTTCTGTTGAATAATTAGTTTTATTCTTACGTTTCCATTCCATATACATTTTTTCCCAGCTTTGAGATATAATTAATATATAACATTGTGTAAATTCAAGGTATACAACATAACTTGATACCCTTATATGTTGCAAAATGATTACCAGTAGGGTTAACACTTCCATCACCTCACAGAATTACCCTGTCTTTTTTTTGTAGTGAGAACACTTAGATCTACTTTCTCAGCAACATTCAACTATAGTATTGTATTATGTCCCAGAACTTATAACTGGAAATTTGTGACCTCCATATCTCTTTAATTTCTATTTCTTGGAATTGCATTGGCTAAGACCTCTAGTACAGTACTTCATAGAAGTAAAATGTTGCTCTAGTTTTAAACTTTTTTTTTTAAATTATGTTGTTAGTCACCATACAGTACATCATTAGTTTTTGATGTAGTGTTCCATGATTCATTGTTTGCGTATAACAGCCAGTGTTCATTGCAACACATGCCTTCCTTAATACTCATCAACGGGCTACCCCATCCCCTCACCCCCTCCTCTGAAACCCTAAGATTGTTTCCTGGAGTCCATAGTCTCTCATGGTTTGTCTCCCCCTCCTCTATCCCCCTCTTCAGTTTTCCCTTCCTTCCCCTAATGTCCTCTGTGCCATTCCTTATGTTCCACATGAGTGAAACCATATGATAATTGCCTTTCTCTGCTTAACTTATTTCACTTAGCATAATGCCCTCCAGTTCCATCCATTTTGATGCAAATGGTGGGTATTCATCCTTTCTGATGGCTGAGTAATATTCCATTATATAGATGAACCACATCTTCTTTATCCATTCATCTGTTGAAGGGTATCTCATCTCTCTCCACAGTTTGACTATTGTGGACATTGCTGCTATGAACATTGGGGTGCACGTGCCCCTTCTTTTCACTACATCTGTATCTTTGGGGTAAATAAGAAAACACATTGGTCCAAAACCTATGGGATAGTGCAAAGGTGGTCCTAAGGGGGAAATATATAGCCATCCAAGCCTCACTCAAAAAAGTAGAAAAATCCCGAATGCACAAGCTAACCTTACACCTAAAGGAACTGGAGGAAGAACAGCAAATAAAATCTAAACCAAGCAGAAGAGAAATAAAGATTAGAAGGGAGATCAATGAAATAAAGACCAGAAAAACAGTAGAGCAAATCAACAAAACTAGAAGCTGGTTCTCTGAAAGAATTAATAAGATTGATAAACCTCTGGCTGTACTTATCCAAAAGACAATAGAAAGGACCCAAATTAATAAAATTATGAATGTAAGGGGCAAGATCACGACTAACACCAAGGAAATAGAATCAATTATTAGAAATTATTATCAGCAACTATATGCCAACGAATTAAGCAACCCAGAAGAAACGGATGCCTTCCTTAAAACTTAGAAACTGCCAAGACTGAAACAGGAAGAAACTGACAATCTGAATAAGTATGTGCTTTTTTAAAGAAAAAAAATTGTAAATGCTTTCTATCTGATTAAAGAATTTTCTCTTGATTCTTCAGTTTGCTGAGTTGGTTTGTGTATGCATAGGAGTATTTAGGTCATAAAGGGGCATTACATTTTTTTTCACATATTTTTCTGGATCTATTGAAATCATAAGCTTTTTTTCCTGTAGTATTTTAACATGGCAAATTTAGTTAATTTTTTTTTAATGTTAATCCATCCTGGCATTCCTAGAATAAGCCCACCTTGATGTGCTATCCTTTTTTACATAGGGAACTGGATTGAGTTTACTAATAACTTAAGATATATCTGTCTGCATTAAAAAAAAAAAGTTTGGCCCATAATACTGGGTTTTTTTAATGTTCTTATTAGGTTTTGGTTGCATGGGTTTATACTATTCTCCTAATTAATTAGAAAGTATTCCTATTCTTCTACCATTGGAAGCATTGTGTATGATTGGTGCTATTTTTTTCCTTCTGATATTTGGAATAATTTACCTGTGAAGCTATTTGGGCCAGAAGTTTTTCCTGTGGAAAGATTTTAAATTAAGTATTTGAGGTCTCTAAAAATATAGCACTCTGCAGTTTTTCCATTCCTTTTTGTGTCCATTTTGGTAATATGTTTTTCATAAGGTGTATGTGTTAAGTTATTCACCATATTTTTATCTATTGACCTCCTTTATCCATTTTGCCTATCTCACACCCCCTGCTTCTGGAAATCACCAGGCTGTTCTATTACTTATGAGTGTGGTATTTGTTTTGTTTGTTACACTTAACATTCTGTCCGTAAGATCCATCTATGTTTTTGTAAATGACAAGATTTCCTTCTATGGCTAAACAATCTATTGTATGTATATACCATATTTATTTTATCTGTTTATCCATTGATGGACACTTAGTTTGTTTTTATATCTTGCCTATTGTAAATAATATTGCAATAAATATAGGGTGCATATATCTTTTGGAGTTAGTGTTTTTCATTTTCTTTGGATAAATATCCATAAGTGGAATTGCTGGATCAAGTGGTAATTTTATTTCTAATTTTTTATGAGCCTCCATGATGTTTTCCATAGTGGCTGTACCAGTTTACCAACAGTGCACAACGGTTCCCTTTTCTCCTCATCCTTGCCAGTACTTATTTCTTGTCTTGGATAGTAGCCACTCTAACAGGTGAGGGGATATCCCATTGTGGTTTTAATTGGCATCTACCTGATAAATGATATTGAGCATCTTTTCATGCATCTATTGGCCATCTGTAGGTCTTCTTTTGAAAAATGTCTCTGGAGACCCTCTGCCCATTTTTTAATCAGGTTGTGGGGTTTTGTTTTTTGGTTTTTGGGTTTTTTTGGTGTTTTTGCTTTGCTTTTGAGTTGTATGTATTTGTACAATCTGGATATTCACCCCTTCTCAGATATATGATTTGCAAATATGTTCTCCCATTCCCTCAGTTGCCTTTTTGTCTTGTTAATGGTATCCTTTGCTATATAGAAGCTTTGTAGTTTGATGTAGTCCCACATGTTTAGTTTTTTTTTATTGCTTTTCTTTTGGGCGTCAAACTCAAAAAATCATCACCAAGACTGATGTCAAGAAGCTTACCACCTAGTTTTATTCTAGGAATCTTATGGTTTCAGCTATTATTTTTAAATCTTTGGTGCACTTGGGTTAATTTTGGGTATGGTGAAAGATATTGGTCCAGTTTTATACCTTTGCATGTGGCTGGCCAGTTTTCCCAGCACCATTTATTGAAGAGACTATCCTTTTCTCACTGTATAGTCTTGATTCTTTTGTCATAAATTGACCATGAGTGCATAGGTTTATTTCTGGACTCTCTATTCTGTTCCATTGAAATGTGTCTGTTTATATGCTAATACCATATTGCTTTGATTACTATGGCTTTGTATTATTGTTTGAGAAAAAAGAAACATGATACCTCCTGCTCTGTTCTTCTTTCTCAAGATTGCTTTGGCTCTTCAGGGTATTTTGTGATTCCATACAAATTTTAGGATTGTGTATTCTAAATCTGTGAGATATGCCATTGTAATTTTGATAGCTATTGCACTGAATCTGTAGATTGTTTAGTGTAGTATGGACATTTTAACAGTATTAACTCTTCCAATCCATGAGCACAAAATAGCTTTCCATTTATTCATCATTTTTTTTTTCATCAGTGTCTTATAGTTTTCAGTGTACAGGTCTTTCACCTCATAGGTTAAATTATCCCTAGATGTCTTATTCTTCTTTTATGCATTTGTAAGAGGAATTGTTTTCTTAAATTCTCTGTTAGATTATCTGGGTATAGAAATAGAACAGATTTTGTATTTTGATTTTGTATCCTGCAACTTTACTCAATTTGTTGTTTAGTGCTAACAGTTTTGTTTTGTTTTTTTGGTGGAATCTTTGAAGTTTTCTATATATAATATCATGTCATCTGCCAATAGTGACAGTTTCACTTCCCCTGTTCTACTTTGAATTTATTTTTCTTGCCTCATTGCTTGGCTGTGACTTCCAGTACTATGTTGAATAAAAGTGGCAGACTAGGCATCCTTGTCCTGATTCTGATCTTACAGAGAAAGTTTTCAGCTTTTCACCATTGCGTATGGTGGACTTATAATATATGGCCTTTATTATGTTTAGGCATGTTTCCTCTATACCCACACTGTTAAGAGTTTCTATCATAGATGGATGTTGAATTTGTCAAATGCTTTTTCTACATCTATGGAGATGATCAAATGATTTATTAGTGCATAATGTTTGCTCAATGAATATATGAGTATAGTTTGTTTAGTATTAGTACAGAGTCTAAGTATTAAGAGGAAAAATTATAATTCCTTAAAGGCATGATTGAGTCAAAGTAAGTGAAGTGGAATTACTTGCATCTTTTTTCTTTTATTCAAGTATTAGTTGACACACAATGTTTATTAATTTCAGGTGTACGACATGTTATCTGACAACTGTTATGCTCACCACAAGTATAGCTATCATCTGTCACCATATGACACAATACCATTGACATTCTGTACCTTTCATCTTTGTGACTTAGTCATTTCACAAGTGGAAGCCTGTATCTTCTACTCACCTTCACCCGTTTTGCCCATCCGACACCCTCTTCCCCTCTGACAGTCACTAGGTTGTCCTCTGTATTTACGAGTCTGTTTCTCCTTTATTCATTTGCTTTGTTTTAGGTTCCACATATAAATGAAATCATATGGTATTTGTGTTTCTCTGTCTTATTTCACTTAGCATAATACCCTCTAGGTCCATCTATGCTGTTGCAAATGGCAAGATCTCATATTTTTTATGGATGCCTAATATTCCAGTGTGTTGTTATTACTCATTCATCTACCAATAAGCATTTAGTTAGCTTCCATATCTTGACTATGGTAAGTAATGCTGCTATATACATAGGAGTGCGTATATATTTTCCAATTAGTCTTTTCACTTTCCTTGGGTAAATAGTAGCGAAATTACTGAATAGTATAATATTTGTATTTTTTAAGTTTTTGAGGAACTTCCATACTGCTTTCCATGGCTGTACCAATTTTCATTATTAACAGAGCATGGGATTCCTTTATTTCCATATCCTGGCCAACACTTGTTATTTCTTGTTTTTTTGATACTAGCTATTCTGACAGGGGTAAGGTGATATCTCATTGTCATTTTAATTTCCATTTCCTGATGCATAGTGATGTTAAGCAACTTTTCATGTGTTTGTTGCCATCTGTATGCCTTATTTGGAAAAATGTCTAGTCAGTTCCTCTGCCCAATTTTTAATTAGTTTATTTTTTGATACTGAGTTTTGTAAGTTGTTTTATATATTTTGGATATCACCCCCTTGTCAGATATATCATTTCAAAGTATCTTCTCCCATTAAGCAGGCTGCCTTTTCATTTTGTGGACAGATACCTTTGCTGTGCAAAAATTTTTTATTTAGGTATAGTTCCAATAGTTTATTTTTGCTTTGGATTCCTTTGCCTGAGGAGACACACCTAGAAAAATGTTGTTCCAGCTGCTGTCAGAGAGATTAATACCTATGTTTTCCTTCTACTGCTTTTATGGTTTCAGTCCTTAAATTTAGGACTTTAATCCACTTTGAGTTTGCTTTTGTGTAGAATGTAAGAAAGTGGTCCAGTATCTTTGTTTTGCATGTTGCAGTCCAATATTATTTATTAAAAAAACAAATAAGACTGTCTTTTCCCCATTCTATATTCTTTTATTCTTATATATTATTGACCATATAAGCATAGGTTTATTTCTAGCCTCTCTATTCTGTTCCATTGATACATCTATTTTTGTGCCAGTACCATACTATTTTAATTACAATAGCTTTGTAGAATATCTTGAAATCTGGAACTGTGATACCTCCAGGTTTAGGTCTTCTTTCTCAAGATAGCTTTGGTTATTTAAGGTCTTTTGTGGTTCCATACACATTTTAGGATTATTTGTTCTAGTTCTGTGAAAAATATTGTTGGTATTTTCATAGAAATTGCATTGAATTTCTAGATTGCTTTGGGTAGTATGAACATTTTAACAATATTCTTCCAATCCATGAGCATGAAATATCTTATCTTTTGTGTCATCTTTGATTTCTTTCATCAATGTTTCATAGTTTTCAGAGTACAAGTCTTTCACCTCCTTTGTTAAGTTTATTCCTAGGTATTGTATTATTTTTGGTTTAACTGTAAGTGAAATTATTAATTTCTATTTCTGCTACTTTTTTATTAGTGTATAGAAATATAACAGATATTTGAATATTAACTTGTATTCTGCACATTGACTAAATTCATTCTAATATTTTGGTGGAGTCTCTAGGGTTTTCTACGTATAGTATGTCAATTGCAAATAATGACATTTTCACTTCTTACCAATTTAGATGCCTTCTATTTTTTGTCTGCTTGCTATGGCTAGGACTTCCAGTGCTATGTTGAGTAAAAGTGGTGGGTGGATATCCTTGTCTTGTTCCTGAACTTAGCAAAAAAACTTTTTTAGTATTGAATATGATGTTAGCTGTGGTTTTATCATATATGGCTTTTATTACACTGAGGTATGTTCTCTCTAGACTGCTCTGTTTTTATCATGAATGCATACTGAATTTTGTCAAATGCTCTTTCTGCATCTATTTATATGACTTTTATTTTGTTAATGTGGCATATTGAATTGATTGATTTGCAAACATTGAACCATCCTTGCATCCCTGGAATAAATCCCATTTGATACTGATGAATGATCCTTTTAGTGTATCATTGAATGTGGTTTGCTAATACTTTGTTGAGGATTTTTGTATTTATGTTTATCAGGGACATTGGTCTATAGTTTTCTTTTTTATGGTGTCTCCCTCTGGTTTTAGTATCAAAGTAATGCTGGTCTCATAGAATGTTTGTGGAAGCTTTCCTCTCTCTTCCTTTTTTTTTTTTTTTTTAAAATAATTGAGAAGAAGCATTAACTCTTCTTTAAATGTTTGATAGAATATACCTGTAAATTCATCTAATCTTACAGTTTTGTTGGAAGTTTTTAAATTTCTGATTCTATGTCATTAGTAATAATTGGTCTGTTTGGATTTTCTGAGTTTTTTTTCCTGATTCAGTTTTGGAAGATTATATGTTTCTAGGAATTTATTCATTTTCTTGTAGTTTGACCAATTTGATGGTACATAAATTTTCATAATATTCTATTATAATCTTTTGTATTTCTGTGGTGTTGGTTGTTATTTTTCCTCTTTCATTTGTGATTGATTTATTTGGGTTCTCTCTTTTTTCTTGCTGAATCTGGCTAAAGGTTTACCAATTTTGTTTATCTTTTCAAAGTACCAACTCTGGGTTTGATTTTTTTTTTCTATTGTTTCTTCAGTCTCCATTTCATTTATTTCCACTATGATCATTATTATTTTCTTTCTTCTACTAACTTTGGGCTTTCTTTGTTCTTCTTTTTCAAATTCCTTTAGGTATAAGGTTATATTTTTTGAGATTTTTCTTTTTTCTTGAGGTAGGACTATATCACCATAAATTTCTCAGAATTGCTTTTGCTGTGTCACAGAGATTTTTGGACTATTTATTTTCATTTTAACTTGTATTCATGTTTTGTTTTGTTTTTTTAATTTCCTCTTTGATTTCGTTGTTGACCCACTGGTTATTTGGTAGCATGTTGTTTAGCCTCCATGTGTTTGTGTGTTTTCCAGTTTTAGTTTTGTGTGTGTGTGTTTGGTTTTGTTTTGTTTTTTTGGTAATTCATTTCTAGTTTCATACAGTTTTGGCTGGAAAAGATGTTTAACAAGATTTCAGTCTTTTTTTCTTTTAATTTTATTTTATTATGCTATGTTAGTCACCATACATTACATCATTAGTTTTTGATGTAGTGTTCCATGATTCATTGTTTGTGTATAACACCCAGTGCTCCATTCAATACGTGCCCTCCTTAATACCCATCACTGGGCTAACCCATTCCCCCATCCCCCTCCCCTCTAAAACCCTCAGTTTGTTTCTCAGAGTCCACAGACTCTCATGGTTCATCTCCCCTTCTCATTTCTCCCCCTTCATTTTTCCCTTCCTACTATCTCCTTTTTTTTTTTAACATATAATATTTGTTTCAGAGGTCTGTGATTCATCAGTCTTACACAATTCACAGCACTCACCATAGCACATTCCCTCCCCAATGTCCATCACCCAGCCACCCTATTCCTCCCACCCCCCACCACTCCAGCAACCCTCAGTTTGTTTCCTGAGATTAAGAGTCTCTTATGGTTTGTCTCCCTCTCAGTTTTCATCTTGTTTTTTTCCTCCCTTCCCTATGATCCTCTGTCTTGTTTCTCAAATTCCTCATATCAGTGAGATCATATGATACTTGTCTTTCTCTGATTGACTTATTTTGCTTAGCATAATACCCACTAGTTCCATCCACGTCATTGCAAATGGCAAGATTTCATTTTTGTGATGGCTGCATAATATTCCATTGTATATATATACACCACACCTTCTTTATCCATTCATCTGTTGATGGACATCTTGGCTCTTTCCATAGTTTGGCTATTGTGGACATTGCTGCTATAAACATCGGGGTGCATGTGCCCCTTTGGATCACTACATTTGTATCTTTGGGGTAAATACCCAGTAGTGTAATTGCTGGGTCGTAGGGAATCTCTATTTTCAACTTTTGAGGAACTGGTTTCCAGAGTGGCTACACCAACTTGCATTCCCACCAACAGTGTAGGAGAGTTCCCCTTTCTCCACATCCTCACCAACATCTGTCATTTCCTGACTTGTTAATTTTAGCCATTCTGACTGGTGTGAGCTGGTATCTCATTGGGATTTTGTTTTGTTTTATTTTGTTTTTAAGACTTTATTTATTTATTTATTTGACAGAGAGAGAGATATAGAGCAGGAACACAAGCAGGGAGCCTGATGCGGGGCTTGATCCCAGAATCCTGGGATCATGACCTGAGCCGAAGGCAGACGCTTAATAACTGAGCCACCCAGGCACCCCTCTCATTGAGGTTTTGATTTGGATTTCCCTGATGCCACGTGATGTTGAGCACTTTTTCATTGTGTCTGTTAGCCATTTGGAAGTCTTCTTTGGAAAAATGTCTGTTCATGTCTTCTGCCCATTTCTTGATTGGATTATTTGTTCTTTGGGTGTTGAGTTTGATAAGTTCTTTATAGATTTTGGATACTAGCCCTTTATCTGGTATGTCATTTGCAAATACCTTCTCCCATTCTGTTGGTTGTCTTTTGGTTTTGTTGACTGTTTCCTTTGCTGTGCAGAAGCTTTTTATCTTGATGAAGTCCCAATAGTTCATTTTTGCCCTTGCTTCCCTTGCTTTTGGTGATGTTTCTAG
>NC_138377.1:69839277-69858464 GCF_054177405.1 Leptonychotes weddellii | reverse complement strand
AATGTCTGTATTGATTAGGTCCGTGGCAGTCATTACTGCCTCTTGTTTTTTTTGAGGTGAGTTTTTCCATCTTGTCATTTTGTCCAGAGGAGAATAGATGAATGAGAGAACAAAATGCTAACAGGATAACAACAATCCCAGAAAAACATACACTAAACAAATCAGAAGAGACCCGAAACCAAGGGGAAAAGAAAGGGAAAGAAAGAAAAAAGAAAAAAAAAGAGGAATATGATCAAATATGATCAGGCTGGTGAATAGATCAGCACCACAGACTAGATTCTGGGTGCATTTTGGTCTGTTAGAAGAAACTGCCTCCCAAAATTTTAAAGAAAGAAAAACTTATATGTACAAAAATAAGGGTAAATATGATGAAGGGATGGAATATGACTGTAAATATGAAAATTATAAAAGATTTTATAAAAGGAATTGATAAGAAGGTGGTTGAAAAAAGAAGAGAAATTAAAAAAAAGAGAGAGAGAGAATGTGATCAGACAGGAGACTAGAACAAACCCATACACTAGAGATTTAGGGATATTCGGTCTGTTAGAAGAAACTGTATCCCAAAATTTTAAGGAGAGAACAACTTATATATATACCAAAAATAAGCTTAACTATAATGAAGGGATAAAATATGACTCTAAAAATGAAAAGTAAAATAGATTTTTAAAAAAGGGATTGATAAGATTTTTGGTTGAAAAAGGGAAAAAGAGAAATTCCAAAAAAATAGGAAAAGAAAACTAAAAAAATTAACTTTGAAAGACTAAAGAATCATGGGAAAAAAAGCCATGAATTCTATGTGCTATATTCCCCAAGTGCTGGCATTCTGTCCTTCTCATTGATCCATCAGTAAACTTGGTCTTGGCTGGCTCTTCTCGCTGATCTTCTGGGGGAGAGGCCTGTTGCAGTGGTCCTCAAATGTCTTTGCCGGAGGCAGAATTGCACCGCCCTTGCCGGGGCCGGGCTAAGTAATCTGCTCGGGTTTGCTCTCGGGAGCTTTTGTTCCGTGCAAGCTTTCCATACAGCTTTGGAGGATGAGAGTGAAAATGGTGGCCTCCCAATCTCTGCCCCAGAGGAGCCAAGAACTCAGGGCCCTGCTCCCCAGTGTGCCCCCAGAGAAAAGCAGTCAGTCACTCCTGTCTCCCGGGTCTCTGGCTGCACTCCGTGCTCACCCGGCCTGTGACCAAGCATTTCTATCTCTGGCACACGACCCCGTTTGGAGTCTCCAAACCCAGCAGATTCCTGCAGTGAGCTCCCACGCCGCTCCTTCCGGGGGAGGAAGGGGAGTCTCCCCGGATCTGCCGCTTGTTGGGTTCCTGCTGGAGGAGCAGTGGCCCAACTGTGCCGCAGATCACGGTTTATGGCAACCCAGGGCTGAGAGCCCACTCCTCGGCTCCATCTCTGTAGCCAGCTTCCCCGCTCCAATACCTGGGAGCTCTGCCACACTCAGGCACCCCTGGTCTTTCTGTGACCCCGAGGGCCCTGAGACCACACTGTCCCATGAGGGTTCCACCCCCCGCTTAGCCACTGGAGCATTGTCCCTCAGCAGAGCAGACTTCTAAAAGTTTCGATTTTGTGCTCCACTGCTCTATCACTTGCCAGTAGCGGCTGATGGAGGCCCCCTCCCCCACTGTCTATCTTCCTGAATATTGCCTCAGATTCACTTCTCCACATGTCCGACCTTCCAGAAAGTGGTCGCTTTTCTGTTCAGAGAGTTGCTGCTATTCTTTTCTTCGATCTCCTATTGAAGGTGTTCAGAATGGTTTGATCCCTATCTAGCTGAATTCCTGGGACCAGACAAACTTTAGGTCTCCTACTCCTCCACCATCTTGCTCCTCCCCCAACAGGATTTCAGTCTTAAATTTATTGAGACTTGTTTTGTGACTAACATGTGATCTGTCCTTAAGAATGTTCAATGTGTACTTAAAAAGAATGTGCATTCTGTTGTTTTGGGA
Organism: Leptonychotes weddellii; assembly: GCF_054177405.1. Taxonomy (NCBI): domain Eukaryota; kingdom Metazoa; phylum Chordata; class Mammalia; order Carnivora; family Phocidae; genus Leptonychotes; species Leptonychotes weddellii. Next base: position 69,856,512 of record NC_138377.1, on the reverse strand, counting down.
TGGGTTGCTTTGTATGTATCTACTAAATCCATCTGGTCTGATGTGTCATTCAAAGACACTCTTTTTTTATTGATTTTCTGCCTGGATGATTTATCCATTGATGTTGGTAGGATGTTAAAGTCCCCTACTATTACTAAATCACTGTCCATTTCTCCCTTTATGTCTGTTAATCTTTGCTTTATATATTTAGATAATCCAGTGTTGGATATATAGATATTTATAATTGTTATAGTCTCCTGTTGGGTTGATCCCTTTAGCTCTATGTAATGCCCTTCTTTGTCTCTTGTTATATTCTTTGTTTTAAATTCTATTTTGTCTAAGTATTGCTACTCCAGCTTTTTTTTTTTCTTGTTTCTATTTACATGGAATATCTTCCCATCCCTTCACTTTCAGTCTATATATGTGTCTTTAAGTTTGAAGAGTCTCTTGTGAGCAGTATATAGATGGGTCTTATCCATCCTGTTGCCCTATGTCTTTGAATCAGAGAATTTAGACAATTTACATTTAAAAAATTATTGAGGGGCACCTGGATGGCTCAGTTGGTTAAGCATCTGAGTCTTGATTTTGGATCAGGTGATGATTTTGGGGTGGTGAAATCGAGCCCCATGTCAGACTCCATGCTAGACGTGAAGTCTGCTAAAAATTCTCCCTTCCTCTCCCTTTGTCCCTCCTCCTTGCTCACTCTCTCTCAAAATAAAAATAAAATCATTATCGACAATTACATGTTCATTGCCATTTTGTTCTTTTTCACTTGTTTTTATAGTTCTTTTCTGTTCCTTTCTTTTCTTGTTATCTTGTATTGATGACATTTTTAGTGTTACTCTTAGCTTTATTTTTTGTGTATTACAGGCTTTTAATTTGTGGTTAACATGAAATTCACATGTAACATCCTAAGTATATAGCAGTCTATAAGTTGATGGTCACCTAAATTCAAACACATTCTAAAAATCTTCATTTTTATTCCCCCCTCCATATTTTATATATATGTAGTAATATTTTACATCTTTTTTAATTTTGTGAGTCCCCTAATTTTTTACATATAATTAAAATTATTTTATGTTTTAACCTTCATATTAGTTTTATAAGTGATTGCTTTACTACTGTTACCACGTGTGCTTTTATTCATGAAATATTTTCATTCCATAATTTTTCTTCTAATTATTGCCTTTTCTATTTAAAGAAGTCCACTTACCATTTATTGTAAGGTCAGTTTAGTAGTGATGAACTCCTTTAATTTTTGTTTCTCTGAGAAACTCTTTACTTCTCTTTCAATTCTGAATGATAATTTTACTGGGTATTCTTGGTTGTAGGGCTTTTTTTTTTTTCCTTTCCCTTCAGCACTTTGCATATATCATGTCACTTTCTTCTGGCCTGAAAATTATCTGCTAAAAAATCAACTGATAGACTTCTGAGGTTTTTCTTGCACATAATTAATTGCTTCTTTTTGTTTCTTTTTAAAATTCTCTATCTTTAATCTTCAGTATTTTAATTATTATGTGTTGTGGGGCAGACCTCTTTGAGTTCATCTTGTGTGGAACTCTCTGTGCTTTCTGAACCTGAATGTCTGTTTCTTTCCCCAGATAAGGAAGTTTTCAGCTATTATTTCTTCATACAAGTTTTCTGCCCATTTCTCTCTCCCTTCTGGGACCTCCATAATGTGAATGAATGTTTGCTTGATGTTGTGCAAAAGATCCCTTAACCTAGTCTCATTTTTTAAATTCTTTCTTTCTTTTTGCTGTTCTGCTTGGGCTTTCCATTACCCTGTCTTCCAGATCATGGATTTATTTTTCTGCATCCTCTAATCTGTTGATTCCATCTCGTATATATTTTTTTCATTTTTTGTTGTATTGTTCAACACTTTTTAAATATTTTCTATCTCTCTGTTGAAGTTCTCACTGAGTTTGTCTACTCTTCTCTTCAGTCCAATGAGCATCTTTATGACCATTACTTTGAACCCTTTATTAGGTAGATTACTTACCTCCATTTGATTTAGTTCTTTTATTCTGAGGTGTTGTCTTATTCTTTCATTTGGAGCATATTTCTGTCTCCTCATTTTACTTGATTTTCTGTATTTTTTTTCTGTAAATTAGGTGGGACAGGTCCTTTTCCTAAACTTGAAGAAATGGTCTTGTGTATGGTCATCCTCTTTGTAGACTGGGTGTGCCTGGTAACTTTGGCTAGCTAGCACGGGAGGGCTGTGTGGAGAGGTCCCTGGGCACCTTGTGCAGGGGCTGCCTTGGCAGGATGGCTGAAGCTGAAGTGGGCATGGGCCAGGGTATTCCCAGGCCTCTCTCTACAGAAATGCCCTGGCAAGTCATCCAAAGCCAAGGTAAACATGGGTGATCCCTGGGCACTCTGCTCCAGGGATGCCCTGACAAGTCATCTGGAGCCAAAGTGGTCCAGGCCTGGAGTGTTCCAGGGTGCTTTTCACCCATGTCATTTTGGCAAGATGGCTGGAGCTATAGTGAGTACTGCCAGAAGTGTTCACCATCCTGAGGCTGCCTTGGTGGGTCTGCTGGTAGGTCTCACTGAGGCAGGATACCAGCTATGGCACCTGGACTCTGCTCCTCTCTGAATTATCATGGTGAAGGGGAATGTAAGCCATGGCATTTGCCAGACCCTCTGACCTAGAAAGAGTTCCAGCTGTTTGGAATGTTTGGCAAGGTTTTAGGACCTGGTTTCTCGATACTTTAGTTGCTCTTTTAAACCATAGTGTTTTTTTTTTTTTAATGTCCTGTGGAAGAATAATCTGTTCACAATATCTCCATATTGTCCCTCCCCACTGCAATTTGCAGTTACCATGTCTCCATCTCTCTTATTCTCTATGGGGTCTCTCAGTCTTTTGTTACACGGGAGCTGTTCAGTAAGTCCTCAGTTCTTCTTCAGGAGGAATTGCTCCATAAATAGGTATAGATTTGGTTTGTGGAGGAGGTGAGTTCAGGGTCTTCTACACTGTCATTTTGGACCCTCCCTAATCATAATTTTTATCTTGATTTTTTTAATGTGTCATATCACCTTGCTTGATTTGTGGATGTTGAACCATCCTTGCATGTCAGGAATAAATCCACTTGATCATGGTGTATTTTTTAATTTGATTTGCTAATATTTTGTTGAGGATTTTTGCATCTATGTTTATCAGGGATATTGGCCTGTCTTATTCTTCTTTTTGGGGGGGAGGGGCTTGTTTTTATCTGGTTTTCATATAGGGTAATGCTGGTCTTTTAAAATAAGTTTGGAAGGGTTCCTTCCTTCTTTGTTTTTTGGGAGAGTTTGAGAAGGATTGGTATTAATTATTCTTTAAATGTTTGGTAGAATTTACGAGTGAATCCATTTGGTCATAGACTTTTGTATGTTAGGAGGTTTCTAGTTACCAATTCAGTCTCTCCACTGTTTAGTCTGTTCAGATTTTATCTTTCTTCAGGGTTTAGTCTTAGTAGGTTGTGTATGCTTCTAGGAATTATCCATTTCTAGATTGTCCATTTTGTTGATGTATAAGTGTTTATAGTAACCTGTTATAATCCTTTGTATTTTTATGGTTTCAGGTGTAATGTCTCCTCTTTCATTTCTAATTTCAGTTTTTTTTTTTATTTTCATGAGTTTAATTGTCAACTTTGTCTTTATAGTCCCCATTTCATTTAAGTAATTTCTGAACTCAATTTCATTCCTTATATTAATTTTGAGCTTTTTTTCTTCTTCTAGTTACTTGAGGTATAAAGTTAGGTTGAGATTTTTCTTGTTTCTTCATGTAGGCATTTATCACTATGAACTTTCCTCTCAGAACTGCTTTTGCTGCATCTTAAACAAGTATTGGTATGTTGTATTTCCATTTTTATTTGTCTCAGAGTATTTGTTTTAATTTCTTCTTTGACCCATTCATTGGTTATTTGGTAGCAGTTCAATTTCTACATATTTGTGAATTATCTAGTTTTCTTTTTGTAATTGATTTCTAGTTCCATACCACTGTTGTTGAAAAGATGCTGATAGGTTTTTAATCTTCCTAGATTTGTTTTGTGACCTAACATATCATTTATCCTGGAGCATGTTTCATGTGCACTTAAGAAGAATTTGTATTCCATTGCTTTTGGATGAAATGTTCTGTATACATCCGTTAAGCTAAAAACTTATAGATTAATATTCAACTGTTCATTTCTTACCTTCTGGCCACCAAATATAATGACCTTTTCTCAATTATTGAATTTTTTTTAGAACATTTGACACTATTCTTGAATATTCCTCTTATATAAAACTACTGTAAAACTGAACTAACCTGTTTTCTTCCTCAGATTTCTCTTCTTTTCATACAATGTACATAATGGATCTTCCCATTCTCCATTTTCTTTCTATACTCTTTTATAATTGCTGCTATAGGGTAAATGAAAATATTCCTTCAAACTACAGTTTCAAATTTGCCATTGCCTGCTGGACACACTATTGCAAAATATGTGTGAACTTCCAACTTAGCCTCCTAAAAATAAATTTTTATCATCTATTCCACTACCAAATTCTAAAGCAAAGCTCCTGTGTAGATTTTCACATATTGTCAATGATATTGTCATTCCCCTAGTTACCCACGCTTGAAATCTTAATCTTCAATTATACAAACATTTCACTATGAAAGTATTCTAACTCAATTGCTAAATTAGTATTCCAACTCTAATCTATCATAAGGTTATCTTGATTTCATTTTCTTTCTGCTTTATCAGAAAATTCTTTTTTTTTTTTTTCCACCTTAACTTGGACTGTTGACTAGGCTCCTAAATGATCTCTCAAACTCTAGTTTTTCCCTTTACCAGTCTCTCCAAAACATCTTATCATTCCTTCCTATTGCTTGGGGGAAAAAATTAGAAGAAAAATAAATGCTCTTTACTGTCTCAAAAACAAAGCCTGAAAATCCTAACCTGGCTTAATATTTTGTTTTTTTTAAGATTTTATTTATTTATTTGAGAGAGAGAGTGAGTGCATATGCACAAGCTGGGGGGAGGGATGGAGGAAAAGGGACAAGTAGACTTCCTGCTGAGCAGGGAGCCCCAAGCAGAGCTCCATCCCAAGACCCTGAGATCATTACCTGAGCTGAAGGCAGATGCTTAACTAACTGAGCCACCCAGGTCCCCCTAACCTGGCTTTATTGCTCTACCTTTTCTCTTATCCTTACCTACACTTTTTTCTCTAATCTATATCTTCTGTTGTTATGCATATACTCCCAAGTTCTTACCAGGATAAATTAATCCCTATTTTTTGAATGTTATCTGCCATCCCCTACCTTACACCTTTGTGAGCTTTTTGTGCAGAAATAGCACAGAGTAGGATGAGATTTTTTTTTTAAAGATTTTATTTATTTATTTGAGACAGAGAGAATGAGAGAGAGAGAGCACATGAGAGGGGGGAGGGTCAGAGGGAGAAGCAGGCTCCCTGCCGAGCAAGGAGCCCGATGCGGACTCAATCCAGGGACTCCAGGATCATGACCTGAGCCGAAAGCAGTCGCTTAACCAACTGAGCCACCCAGGCGCCCGAGTAGGATGAGATTTAACCATTTCTTTGTCTATGTCAGCCACCTCAAAAATATAAAACTCAAGTGAAAACAGGGAACAGGTATTGAAAATATAACTTGAAGACAAGGGGTCTATCTTTAAAGCTCCTGATAACCAATTATTGCTCCTAAGTCTGTCCCACATGAAAATATGGAAGCAACCAATCTTTTGAAACCTTCCCATCCTATTAGGTATGAGCTCAAATTCTAACTCATCCATTCCATTTTCTTTTATTTTTTAAATGGGAAGAATTCCTCCTAATACTTCTTTAGCTTTTTCTTTGCCTAATGAGTAATTATATGGCTTTATGTATCTCCCCTACCCCAACTTATTCATAAACATGATGAAGAGATGGTTTATAATATTCATTTCTATATACTCCATATCACCCAGGATAGGTATTCAAATATTTGAACTATTAGTGTTTGCTAAACTAACTGCTTAAATACAGCCAGATTCTTTCCCCTTTTAGTTGGGTCCCTTTTATGTGGATTTTGTTCTGATATCATAAGTTACTATATATTAGTGACAACAGAGGCACCTGTTATTTGGCTTATTCTCTACTGACCAACTTTTGCTTTAAAATTATTCTCTACTTCCTTCACTATATACTGTCTTTGTGGAGAAATATATGTACATACATACATATCATATGCACACACTTGAATAAGCATATGTATCTCTATATACACCTAAGTTATGACTGCTAGGACTTCTTCAGATGATAAAGTTCTTTAAATCTGTGACAGTGACTTACATGTTTAACATTTTATGTCTTGTCCTACCTTGCTCAATTCCAGACACAGATACATAGTCAGTGCTTAATAAATGTTCATTGCCTGAAATTTTAGTATTTTTATAAACCCAAAATATGGAACACTGATTATAGTCTTGTATATTTGCATATGAAATCAGCAGTTTTTAGTATCTTCATATGAGAGCTAAACGTGGGACTGCTTTTCATGTCTCAAATGTATCTCCAAGTCACATATACAACAAGAAAAAAATACTTACCATTTTTGGGGGAGGGGAGATTTTTTCCCTCAAAAATCAAACTGAGAGATCTGCAGAATGCCATGTACAGTTATGAATTTGGAGTTATCCTGAAGCTGGCAAACATCTGCATTTTCCACCTCTGGGGCAGCATCTGTTCTGTTGTTAGAAGAAAATGAGAAAATTGGGGTAAACATCACAGCATAATATCAAATTCTACAAATCTAGCAAATGTATTTGTTTCTTGTTGATCAAGTGGCCAAGAAGTGGTGTGACACCCATACTAAGATGCTTGATAATTACATTTCTTAACTCCCTTTAGAAAATGCCATACTCCAAGCCTGGGAATAACAAGCTTTTGCATAACAGCACAGGGCCTATAAATAAGAAACTCATTAAGCTACCTGTAGCAGGCCTCTACCCCAGCCCTGCACTGGCTTGGGGAGCTTAATGAGGTGATAATGAGGAGAAAATGGTTTAGCTCCTTTTTTGGCCTGGTTTGTGATGGGTAGGGAAATATCAGTCTTCAGTGAAACAGCCACCATAGAGCCCAATTCATCATTCAGGGTGGGTCTATACCAGAGAAATAATTTGCTTCTAGGCCCTGTAGTTATTTGGCTCCCCTGTCTATGGAAACAAAGCAAGCTATTCATTCACATTTGAAGGGACTGTCCGAATAACACCAATAAAGGGTGTTAAACTAGCTGGTCATTAGCATTTGAAGGGAATGGCCAAATAACACCAACAAAGGGTGTTAAACCAATCCACATTGTAGGTGGGGGGGTGGGGGTGGGAGCACTGTGCAATTCTAAGTGGATTAATGCCAGCATTATTTTCTCACTATGTGCCCAGCCTTCTCTCTAAGATTTCATATTCATTCATCGCTGGACCAAACCTTCTTGGCTATGCTCTCCCCTTCTTTTTCCCTATAAAGAAACTAAAGCAGTGAGCTGGGATTAAGAATATAACATTTAGCATGTTAAAGACAAGACTGAGATCAGATCACCAAACTGTTGGGCATCCAAGCCACAATGCCAAATTCAGTAGGATATTCTATGGCAGTCCCCAAGAGGGGTCCACGAAGAATAGACCAGTGATCAGTTTCATTTGATTTAAGCTTTTCTCAGGCTAAAGGCTGCTGCTGCTAACCCTCAAAGTAAGGGAAAAACCGAAAGAGAAAAGTGGAATTAGACTCTCGAGAGGAAAATACCAATGATCGCTCAGTCCAAAGTTCCAACCAAATCAGAAATTCTCTATAATGTCCCTTAGGCAAGGCCATTCTAGTCAAGGATCCATACTGTGGGTGTCACTACTATTCTGCCAGGTGTAATGGGCCACGATGACTCACATGTGCTAAATAACCCTGGAATTTTACTTATATTATTTATTCTTAAAATATTTTGTGCTGTGCACAAGAAACAGCTCATCCTCCCCTACACAGTTAAGAGTTAGAGCCAAATTCATACCCAGAGAATATAATTTTCTATAACAAAACACAACTGAGACACAGAGAATGTACAGACTTCAGCTGATTGTGGAGAGTGATAATTTAGCAATAATTTCCAAGTAGAGGATTTCAAGTAAATCATGGCCTCTTGGACATACGAATTTATCTTTACCCTTCACCAAATCAACAACAGGATAAAAAAATATATTGCAAGCTTACAAGGACAAAGATAATGGGGGAGATAAAGACAGACATTAAGAAAGATGTCCCTTAGATAATAAAGAAAAAAAAAGTTGAATTCTTACTATCCACAAGAGATGAGGGAAGTAAGGGAAGGTCACTAAGAAGCAAGTCAAGTCATGTTGCAGGAAGGAGTTGGCAGGAGCAACAATGAGTTCTGAGCCGGGATACAGGATGAGGCTGAAACAAATAGACTGGCTGAACATCTATTCAGCCCTTGAACATTCCACCCCACCTGCCCCAATCGCCAGGCTAAGCAAATATTCCCTCCCACACCTTTCTTATCCCTATACCAATTTGCAGGCTATTGGTTAGATTGACAACTTCTGCCATCATTTTAAAATTCAACAGACCCAAAAAACTTCATTTCCCTCTTTTCTTTTTTCTTTCTTTCTTTTTCTTTTCTTTCTTTTTTTTTTTTTTTTGTCATTTCCCTCTTAAAACTAATCTCTCCTTTGAGCTTCCTCATTTTGGTGAATTTTGCCATTTCTTCTATTAGGCTATTGTATTTGCCGTGGTTGTTTTGACATTCTGGTATTCCTGTTGATTACATATTCTTCCAGTTTGTGGTTTGTCTTTTCATCTGCATATATTTTAACAAATATAAAATTGTATTTAAGATTTATTCTTGTTTAGTTAGCATTTGTGTGTGCATGTGGGTGTGTGTGTATATGTCTCACCTAAGAAAATCTTTTCAATTCTGAGTTTCTAAATATAGTCTCCAAAAAGGTAGTCTAAAAGTGTAAAGTTTTGACTGTGACATTTAATTAGATCTGTTTGGATTTTGTTTTCTTGTATTTTTTGATGTAAGGCTCTACATTGATACTTCTACCTGGATTCCCCACTGTCACAGTGCCATTTAATACAGAGTTCCTCATTTTCCCCACAATCTATGATACCATCTTTCTCCTATATCATTTCCATAGATGCATGTGTCTGCTTACAGTTGTTCCTTTATGTTCATCTGTCTATGACTATACTAGTACCATACTGCCCTAATGACCATAGTTTTATGATGAATTTTATATCTGGTAGAGTAAGTTTCCATCTTCTTCTTCAGGGGAGTTAGGGACTGAAAAGGTGTGTTTCCTGAATAGTTGGTAGAATTTTCCAGTAAAAACATCTGGTCCTGATTTTGAAATACTTTAATACAGAATACATGATTTTTCAGTCTTTATATTTTTCCAATTTTCAAATTTATATTGTCATTAATATATTCACAATTTCTTAGTTGCATTTAAATTTGGACTGTTATACAAATATTTCCCATTTCCTAATATTGTTTATGTATAATCTCCATTTTTTTAATCAATTTTACGGGGTTCTCTTCAAAGAATCACTTCTTTGTAGATACTCTCTTTTGCATTTTTGTTTTTTCATTTATAACTTTTATTTCTAGTCTTCTATTGCTTTAGGTCTATACTATATTTAAGTTCATTGTTCTTTTCTTGATTTCTTATTTGATGCTTAGGTTGTTATTTATCAGCAATTATTTTTAATATAATAGTTTAAGATTGTAAATATCCTTCAGATGATCATTTTTGCTGCATTTTATAAATTTTGCAGAGTATTTAAATTACATTTGGTTTTAAGTTTTTTGTCTCCAAATTATTTTCTTCTTAAATCATGATATTTTGAAGTATAAATATATTTTTTAGTTTTTAAAGTATGTTTTTAAAATGTATGTTTTGTTATATTTTATGAAATTGGATTGCCATAAAAAAGCATGGGCCTAGAGCATAGTGTCCTCATCCCAGAATTAGTGTTAGCATTTACTCCAGGATAACATTTACTTTCCTATTTGCTTATGTCTTGCACTTACTCTACTTTCAGCTCCCCGTGCCTTTGTATTTACTCGTTGTAAGAAATTTTTGCTTTCTCTCTTATGATTTCACCAATGCATTAAAGCATAATTATCCTAGTGTATCCAAGACCTAGTTGGTTTCTAGTAGGAAGGCCTTTCATAGTATCTCCTTAATATCTAGTAAACTCTAAGAATCTTCTCCAACTACATCTTGGAAATTTCTATTCACAAAGTCAAACGAAAATACAAGGCATTCAAAAGTTTAAAATGCTGTCCAATATTTTTACCTATTCACACTATTCAACCCTTTCTGTTCTCCAACTGCATGCTAAGGAAAAACAAAATGATGCCAAGCACTAGTCTAAAGAGATTTGCTTTATCTACGTTTGCTTAATTTCAGGCTCACACCATCTCTGGTGTGGATAATTATGTGTATTGATTGAAAAGATCTTCTTTTCTAGTTCTTAGTAAAAGACAAATAAATAGAATAGATGGGGTTGTCAAATTTTCCTGGCTATATGAAGAGGTGATTGGAATAGATGAGCTCTAAGATGCCTTTCAGCTCTAAGAAAATATGCCTGTGTCTAAAAACAATAAAATAGTATTTCCCATTAATTACCTGCCAGTGAATAATTGAGTGTTAAGTAAATATTGCATTTTTCCTCTGTTAATGGAGTAGCACCTTCTGAAGTATCTTTTTTCACCCTTTCCTCCTTACAACAATCTAATGCCCTCAAGTCACTAATAATTGTTGCTGTTTTTACCTGTCATTTATGGATTGAGATTTAATGCAGTCTTTGTGAGTAAATGCAGGGGAATAATACATCCCTAAAATCAAAGTTCAAGAATGTACTCTTGGAACAGGACTCCAGGGACAGAGCAAACAACTTGTCTTACGGCCTGTAACCAGACAGTTCAGAAAGAACAGGTTTATTGAATTGAAGCAAATTTGACCCAGTGATATTTATGAAGTCAGAAACCAGGAAGAGGAAACTGAGTTTGTAAGGTTAAGAAAATATATGGAGTGGCCTTGAGAATAATGGTCATGGTCTGTGGAAGCACGTACAGAAGGAGTACTTTTGAAAAATACAGGTGGCATATATATACAAACACACAAACATGAACTCACATGTATATTCACACATACACATGCACATAAATATACAATTTTAAGAATATAGCATTATCTTTTTATAAAACTCCTGAAAAAATGATTTTCTTTTTGCTCAGAATAATTTAAATTTAACTGAAGTAATAAAATACAGGAGTCCTTAATGGCCTTTGCAGGGTCTTAAATATATTCAAACACCTACAAATAAGATTTTAGAAAATAAAACTTGAAAATGTTCATTTCTGAGATCAGATTCATAGGAAATCTGTACATGTAACCACTATTGGCTTTAATTGTTATATAATAATGTAATATAAAAATAATTATTACTATGTATAATTGGGATAATTATATAGGCAATAATTTCACTTCATAAAAGTTAGTAAAAGGATTCAAGATTAATGGACTTGTATGAATTGCACTACTGTAAGGTACCACATTTAATATATATTTTTCAACTTGAAAGGTTGACAGTTAAAATATATGTGGAGAAGTGAATAAGTAGCATACAGATATTCTTATTAAATTAGATAACTCAATAAATCAAAAGCAATCTCCCTCTCCCATTAACTTTCTGGGAGTAAATGAAATTTAGTATCTTTTTATTTTTTCAGGTTTGAAAGTCCTGCTCATTCTCTAGTTTTCAGTTATTATTGAGAAATATCTAAAAGAGAAAAAAATGGGTAATTTATCTTCTAGCATTAATGGGTAAAACAGAGTCCTCTATATAGTCCTCTTAAGAAGTAGTTCATTCAAAAATGGACTGTAATGTTCACCTATCACTCTGAGAACTTTCTTCTTGTGTATCAGTTTTCTTCTGGGAAGTGAGTGAAGAATAACAGCACCATTGTTTGTCAATGTCCTCCTGCGATTGTTAGCAATACATCCTTGCACATATTGTTTCAGACAAAAAATTAGTATTTTGCATTAGAAGAGGATAATTAGGCAATAAGATACAAAAGCGAGTGTGGTTATCATGAGATAAACACACACATGGGGTGTTATGAGGCACAGCCAAGTGTCTGTAATCCCTCTAGGGTATGATTATCTCGTGATAACCACATACCCTGGAGTTGCCTTATTGCTATTATAAAATATCTTTATTATAGGAAGAAATGTGCATTTTTTGTGCGGAAGGGAGACGGAGTTGGCAATTTAGAATGCCAAACAGCAGTTTCAGCTGAGCTATGTGGTTTACATAGATTAATCTATCCCATTGGAATGTTTCCCCAGCCAAAAAAATGTTCCCTAAATCCAAGCAGTCATAATCTGTAGTGATGTGCAGCTATTTAGAGCATTTGAGAGATTCCCTGCCTGGTTCGTAGGCCGTTGGTTTGATGGTTGCATGAGGTGAATTCTGAGATGCCCAACAATGAGAGGCTACAGTATTCTGGAAAGTTGGAGTTCTGGGAACCCAAATTGTGATTCAAGCAAAAGTCCAAATTCTGTGCCATAATTTTATCTGTTTTCTTTTTTTGTGTGTTTTTTTAAAGATTTTATTTATTTATTTGACAGAGAGAGACACAGCGAGAGAGGGAACACAAGCAGGGGGAGTGGGAGAGGGAGAAGCAGGCTTCCCATGGAGCAGGGAGCCCGATGCAGGGCTCGATCCCAGGACCCTGGGATCGTGACCTGAGCCGAAGGCAGACGCTTAACGACTGAGCCACCCAGGTGCCCCTGTTTTCTTGATCAGAGTAAATGTTTTAAAATCCTTATGAAAATAGCCTCTAACAACAGAAATGTTCATAAGGGAGAGAAATTACTAAGGTGGAAACAAGAAGATTAAGATGAAACTTAAAATGGTGAGGGAAGAGTTGATGAATGTCCCAGATAAGAGATAAGAAACTGAGGGCTTTAAACTTAATGAAGGCCAAAGGGAAGTATGATGTACATCCATAAATGTCTGAATTATAATCATAAGGGATGAATGTATTCTCAGTGGCTCTAGAGACAGAATTAGTTTAAATGAAAATCATGAGGACAGGAGTTCATTTAGCCATAAGAATCCAATTCCAAAATTTGAGCAGTTACAATATAATTGTCCTCACTGGGGAAAAACATTAAGCAAAGATTGAGTGATATATTAGGAAGGATTCCTCCCTTAGAAAAATTAGATTTACAACGAAGTCATGGATACATATGAAATCTGAAAAAATGATTCAATGTCACCTAACAGGCAAGAACTGAAAAAAGATTGCTTGGATATCTTCTAATATCTAATAACTATAACTAACATTTAGTTCTTATGTGTATCATGAGTGTTTAGATATACTAAATGCACGAAAATAACATTCAAAGATGTCTCAATAAGTATAAAGGATTGATTATACAAATCCCATTTGATTTAAAAATTATAATTCTTTTTTCTGTGAATCTGATCTGTTATTAACCTGAGATTTTTAAACTGTGGTGGGGGGTGTGTGGGTGGTTCAGTCAGTTAAGCATCAGACTCTTGATTTCCGCTGAGGTGACTGGGCATGGAGCCTGCCTAAGATTCTCTCTCTTTCACTCCCGGTGCCCCCCGACCCCGGGAAGAAAATGTGATGGAATCAGAGGATGGTCAATGAACACTTTACTTCAATAAATTTCCATTGTAATTAAACAAATTGTGAGGTAAAATCAGCAATGGACCAGCCTATAAATTGTGTTAAAATAAAAACCATTATTTATATTCATGTTTGGGCAGCCAATCTTTGGGGGAAAAAATACAGGGTATTTAGCCCAGCTTTGGTACTTTTATGGTAGTGATCAAAATTTGTCAACTCTAATGTAAGACTTGTTTAATATGGGATCTGAAACCAGCGTATTTATTTGATTGAATTTTTAAAAAACCTTCAAAGAATATATGCCATACCTTTTTAAATGCAGCAAAGCCAATAATTTGTTTAAATTAAAAATAGTGTTTAGAGATCTCCTACCCAACTATGGTGATGCTTTAGTGGTTTGTGCATTTTAGTAACTGATATGCTTTCATGTAAAATCAATACCTCGCAGTCTAATATTTTCTGCATTGTTTGTGGTATGGGTTCTATAAGCTAAAATACACGTTTTGTTTTTTTTTTTAAAGATTTTTTAAATTTATTTATTTGAGAGAGAGGATGAGAGGAGAGAGAGAGCACATGAGAGGGGGGAGGGTCAGAGGGAGAAGCAGACTCCCCGCCGAGCAGGGAGCCCGATGCGGGACTCGATCCAGGGACTCCAGGATCATGACCTGAGCCGAAGGCAGTCGCTTAACCAACTGAGCCACCCAGGCACCCCTAAAATACACGTTTTGATGTATAACTCCAAATCTTTATTTTACAATAAAACTTGCCATGGGGAAAATTTAAAGGGGCACCATTTGTTGTTTAAATATGCAACAGCATCTTTCACATAATTGACAATTGTTTCAATGGAATGCTATCATTTCTAGTCTAAATCCCCATCTTTTAATTTAGCCCTAGGCCATACCTTTTAAAGAAATTGCCATCAATGAAATATCAGATGCTCCAACAGGGCCAGACTTGTGTACCTCCCTTGTAGAGCTGTGTGAAAAATTTCACACCTACACTGAAACTGCCAAAATATGCTTCTTCACTCTTTTCAGTACCAAGGGGAAAACATATACTTTTTCCCTTTGGGCAGTTTTGACAGTTTTAATAGAAGTGAAAAGCAGGTTCTGCCAGCATAAAAAAGGGAAAAGGGAAGAAGTCTTGAAATTATAATGTGAGAACCTCAGAGTCTCCGGAGGAGGTGGAAGGGAGAGAAAACTGAAAATCTAAGCTAATACTTAGTCTTCTCCAAAGCTGACCACACGATCAGTAGTGTTCAATTGCTTGCTGGGGAAGATCATGACAAGTGAAAAAGGCCAAACATTTTAAGGGTAAAGTCAATACTAAATAAAAATAATAATAAATGGCAGTAAAACTTGAGCCTCCTGCAATATTTTCCCCCAGAGTTAGGTCATAAGTAAAGCCAATTACATCTAAGAATCTGTCCCCCTGCCAAGCTTACTTTCACCCCCTATTCCACAGCCCCCAGTCTGTGTACTGTCAAGATTTAGAAATCTTCCTTATCTTTAAGGGAGAGAGAGATAAAAATATAAAAGTCAACTAATATATCCCTGAGGCATCTCATTGCTCAATGGAAAATCACCATTCTTCAACCTCTTTCTCTTGGAATTTTTGAGGAATCTTTCATTTCTATGGAGAGAAAGCAGCTTCTTTGCTGAAAGGTTTTTAAATAGAAAATTGTCACGATGGCCACTTTCCTCAATCACTGCAATTCCAAAATACTCAAAAGGTTTGGAGAAAAATAATAGATCTAGAAAATACATATAGATGTAGCTCAGGGGATTCAGCTGAGCAGAGATTTCTTCTGGACCCATGAGTTCCTGTAGCATTTTTTCACTCTTTAGTCATGCTTTAAAACAATTGAACACCCAATATAAACATCAAGTCAATGAAAAATCAAATGTGCTGAGCCGTTCTGCATTCACCCAAACTCATCTGGTAGAATACTATACTTTCAGAACACGTGGGATGAATTTTAACTTGACTCTTATGTGGAAGTCTGTACTACAGGCAGTTCAAAGCATTTACATAAAGATTCATCTTTTGTCACTTTGAAGACAGGGTTACTGTGTATTGAGACAAAAATTGATGAGCCTTTTATATAAAGAGGGGAAATGGCTTTCATTTTGTTTAGTTTTTATAAAATCTTCAGAGGGATAATTCTGAGTTCTATATTAGTAATTTAGAGAAACACTGCTGGGTGAATGTATTTGAGCATTTGCCCCTCAAATTCTTTTATACTTTGTCCATTAAATAATAAAAATTATCATTTGAATAAATGCTACTGTAACTTTTCTATACCTAATGACTGTAGGCTGTTGAATAGCTATAATCACATGTCAACATTTTGGGGGGCGGGGAGGAAAATCTATTTTACTTCTTTTATATTAAAAAATAAATACATGGACGATCCCAATAACATCACACTAATTTTGTACTTTGAGTTAATAGTCAGCTTTTCTCTCCTGAGAACTTCAATTAACCATCTTCCAAAGAGACTGTTCTGGGAATTACGACTGAGCTTACAGTGCCTTGTCCCTACCAATAGTGACTTCCATTGAGTTATCTCCTGCTACTACCCTCTACGGTCCTCCTTGGGTCTCCAGGCCTGCTAATGCTCACTTCAATTCCACAACACTTGTCCTGATGCCACCTACACTGCCCCAGCACCACTCAGGTGAGGGTTACCATTGAAACTGCCTCCCAGTACTGTCTTGTTTATACACTTGGAAGATTGGACCCAACTAATTGCTCTTTCATCATCAAGTCTTAAAGACTTTGGGTGAAAAAATGTCTCTTGATGAAAATGTTTAGCTTTCTCTCTCCTTAAGATTCAGATACATGTGCCTAGGGTCTGAGATAGAAAAGATGTTCCAGCGGCTGACTCCATGTTATTCTCAGGACTGTTCCTTTCTTTCAGTGATGGAAGAAATGCTATAGGATTATAATTTTGCCCTTGGCTTCCTTTTACAACAGTTTCTTTTCCAGATACATCCTCCGTTCTTCCCACCTTTCAGACAAGGAAATATACACCAAGTATACCAATACAGTTTGACCAAATTGTGGCAGACACGGCTAATATTCTCCGTGTCCATTTGCACCTTCTTCATATTAGTAATAGAACCTCCCCTCCAATCCACCTCCAAGCCTAAGCAGGGCATGCAGCAAGTTAGCTAGACACCATATTTCCTAGTCTCCCTTAGGGTAAGGTATGTCTCAGTGGCTAAGCTCTTCCAATAGGTTTGACCTTAAAGAACTTCTTTCTCCCTCTTTCTTCTCTGAGCTAGAAAATGGCATAGTTGGAGCAGGTACTGTGAGCCCAGCGGTGAAAGCCACATATTAGGAATATCAGAGTGGATTTCGGAGCAAGATGGCGGAGGAGTAGGAGACCTGGATTTCGTCTCCTCTCAGGAATTCAGCTGGATAGGGATCAAACCATTCTGAACACCTACAAACTCAACAGGAGATTGAAGAAAAGAAGAGCAACAACTCTCTCATCAGAAAAGCGACCACTTTCTGGAAGGTAGGACGTGCGGAGAAGTGAATCCGAGGCGATATTC
>NC_138377.1:69798299-69838777 GCF_054177405.1 Leptonychotes weddellii | reverse complement strand
AAAAAAAAAAAAAAGAAGAATATCAGAGTGAATCTAGCAGCTTGGGTACTACATATCCTGTGGAGGAAAAAGGTAAAGCCTCCAGCCTTGCACTGCTAATCTCTGAACTATTATAGGACAGGGAAATAGGCTTCTAATTTGTTTGTTCTGCTCCATTATTTGAGTGTCTTTATATAGCATTTTGGTCTGGTATCTAACCAATATACTAGGGTTGAGAAGCGAGAAGACATCTGGTATATATTTTATCATATACCCGAAAGTAGAGTAAATTTATGAACTCAATCGGCTTTTTTTTCTTAATATTTCAGGTTTTTATTTAAATTCTAGTTAGTCAACATACAGTGTAATACTAGTTTTAGGAGTAGAATTTAGTGATTCATCACTTACATATAACACCCAGTGCTCATCATAACAAGGCCCTCCTTAATATCCATCACCATTTAGCCCCACCCACCTATCCTCCAGCAACCCTCAGTTTGTTCTCTATAGTTAAAGAGAAAGGCAAGCCATAAAATAGAATTTTTTACTCCCTGTATGTTTTCACTTGTTTTGTTTCTTAATTCCACATGTGAGTGAGATCATATGGTATTTGTCTTTCTCGGACTTATTTTGCTTAGCATAATACACTCTAGCTCTATCCACATCATTGCAAGTGGCAAGATTTCATTCTTTTTTATGGCTCAGTACTAATCCTTTTATATATATAAATATCACATCTTTATCCATCCATCCATCAATGGACATTTGAGCTCTATCAGCTTTCTTATATATTTTGGCAACAGAGGTTTTGTAGGAAATAATTTCACATTCCTATCATGGAAATTGTAACAAAAGATAACTGGATGCTTTTAACATTGGGACTAATATAGATTGCAAATAAATTGAATCAGTATCTTCAAGATGAAAAATGAGGCTATGTGTGAAAATAGACTATGTAATAACTTTGTGGGCCACAGATTGTTAGTTACATAATTGTTATTACTATTTTACTGACATAATGATTATTGTGTGTTAGCCAGTTTAGTGACATAAACAAAATACACTTCTGCTAGTATTTAAAATATACTGTAGCTCACACATATATGGTCAACTAATCTGTGACAAAGGAGGCAAGACTATATGATGGGGAAAAAAGTCTCTTCAATAAATGGTGCTGGGAAAACTGGTCAGCTACATGCAAAAAATAAAATTGGATGATTATCTTAAACTGCATACAAAAAATTTCAAAATGGATTAAAGAATGTAAGACTTGAAACCATAAAACTTTTAGAAGAAACTATAGGCAGTAAGTTCTTTGACATCAGTCTTAGCAATATTTTTTGGACCAGTCTTTTCAGGCAAGGGCAGCAAAAGTTAAACAAATGGGATTGCATCAAACTAAAAAGCTTCCACACAGCAAAGGAAACTATCAACAAAACAAAAAGGCAACCTGCTGAATGTGAGAAGATATTTGCAAATCATACAATCAATAAGGGGTTAATATCCAAAATATATGAAGAATTTATACAAGTTAATATCAAAAAAGCAAATAATTAAAAAATGGGCAGAGGAGTTGAATAGGCATTTTTCCAAATTAGACATATAGCCAGCCAAAAGGCACACAAAAAGATGCTCAACATCGTTTATCAGAAAAATGCAAATCAAAACCACAATGAGATATCCCCTCACACTTATCATATTGGCTATTAAAAAGAAAGTGTTGGCAAGAATGTAGGGAAAAGGGAACTCTTGTACACTGTTGTTTGGATTTAAATTGGTACAGCCACTGTAAAAAACAGTATGGAGTTTCCTCAGAAAATTAAAAATAGAACTACCATACAATCCAGCGATTCCACTTCTGGATATTCATCTGAAAAAAAAAGAATGAAAACACCAGTCTCAAGAGATATATACGCACCTTATGTTCATTGTAACACTATTTATAATAGCCAAGATATGGAAACAACCTCAATATCCATCTATAGGTGAATGGATAAAGATGTGGTATATATATATATATATATATATATATATATATATATATAATGGAATATTACTTAGCCATAAAAAATGAAAACTTATTTGCAACAACATGGATGGACCTAGAGGGTATCGTGCTAAGTGAACTAGGTCAGAAAAAGACAAATACCGTATGATTACACTTATATATGAAATCTAAACAGAACAAAATTAAAAAACACAGAAATAGACTTGTAAATACAGAAAATAAACTTGGTTACCAGAGGGAGAAGGGGTTGGCAGTGGAGGAACAGACAAAATCAGTGAGGAAGATTAAAAGATATAAAATTCCAGATATAAAATAAATAAGCCATGGGAATGTAATGTGTAGAATAGGGAATACAGTCAATAATAGTTTAATAACTTTGGTGACAAACGATAACTAGATTTGTTGTGGGGGTAATTTCAAAATGTATAAAAATATCCAATCACTAGGATATACACCTAACACTAATAGGGTATTGTGTCACTTTTACTTCAATAAATTAATTAAATGTACCATGGTACATTTTAATTCTTGCATTCATTCATTTCATATATATTTGTGGACTACATGCAGAAGATGCTGACAGAGTATATATCACAAAAGGTCGATGTAACAATGATCCTACAAAAACTGACTCATTTTATCTATGTTGAATTCAGATATTCACACAAGGCACTGAAATATGTCACTGAAAAGCAAATTTCCAAATTGCACATTTGTTGATCTATGTTTATGTATTATTGAATATGTGCATATAAAAATATACAGAACAAATGATGACACTGCATAAGAAGGGTAATGGAAGGCTTTTCAAGAAATCATAAGGAAACAATAACAAAATGAATGACTGGAGTTTAAAGAACAATTGAATGAGAGGAGAAGGATATTTTGAAGAGGTTGCGTAAGATAGGAAACTTAGATTACTTTTCCTACTTGCAATCTGTGGGAAGCATTTTTAATGTTGTGTACCTCTTTATATGTGTGACTGTGTAATGGCCTTGTCGTCTCATGAAGATAACTGGTTAAGCCTGTGAAATGTTCATTGATCTAAGTGGATGGGTCTGAGGGGAAGGGCTTGTCAGCTGGGACAGCTTATCAGAAGAGGGTTGTTCTTCCCACCCCCCTTCTTCCTATTTATTCCTAAACCAGGGAAAATTCCCCTGGGAGCATAGAGGCTTCAGAGGGAACATTGCAGAAACTCAAGAGATGAGAAACGGTTTGTAAATGAGCATTTAAAACATGAAAACACTCTTGTTTTTAAAGCCAATGAGTATAAAGTACCATTGGGAGACATGAGTTGACAGCTGGGACTCTTCATCCGTCTGGCCAAGGGATTCTGAGTCAATCTCTGACGGATGAAAAGTAGGACTGGGAGAACTGGGGCCTGTCAGGATCTGCTCAAAATTCCTGGGCTTGCCATTTCAAACCAAATTCAAACCTTCCAGAACTTGAGATTAAAGAGTGTTTACAGAAAAATAAAAGAGGCTTGAAAATGCTTATTAAGAGGCATCTTAGAAATCTGTATAAAGCATCATCTGTGATGATTTACATGCAAATGAATCTGAATGTGCTTGGCATACATTATGTAGGGTTTTCAGATTTGATCAAATCCGTGCTGATCATGGAAAAATACACACATAGAGCCATTAGAGAGTTTGAAGCACGATGGCTTGTCCATTCCTGGTTTGAAGCAGAGAAGTGACAAAGGAGGACACAGGAGTGCCTTTTATTCAGTCACTTAAGGACAACTTTTTCTCCCAAAGATATATTTTGAGTCCAAGGCAGCTCCAGAGGTTTCTGGGAGCATGAAATGCCCTCAGCTTCAGGTTTGTATTGGAGATGTCTTGAGCAGGAATTTACTCCATGCCTGGAAGATTCCAAAAACTATAGTCTTATTGCAATGTTTCCTGGGGGTCTGCACTGCTTCTGCCAGGGGTTTTGAAGCATCCCAAATAGTCTCTGATTTAACATGACCTCTCTCAATGGTAGGACTTGAACTGGGACCCTGGGCCTTTGCTAATCATGGTTTGAATTACTAAAGACATTTCCCAAGTTCAGGAAGTTGTCACAAAGTGTAGGATGTAAATAAATGCAAATAGAGACAAAAAATTCCCACCAGATCCTCAAGAGGCTATAAGGAGGAAGGCCAGGACAATGTTATATAACAAGCTAAAATAGGTCTCTTTGGGAAATTTATGTAGCTATTGAGTTCTTACCTAATTCTAAGTGTCTAATGGTCAGCACAAAAAGATATGGGTCCTAGAAATTACAAAAGACAAATATGTAAGGGATTGTGTTTCTAGATTAAATAAAATTGGCAGCTTTGTTCATTGCTTAACCTAGTATCCCCAGGGTATCAAATACTTACTAGCCCAGCACTCTGGTTGGTAAGTTTTCCTGATTTTCTCCCTCATTCTCTACTAAAATGACAAACTCAGTATCAGGGCCAAAATTGGCACTGAGGAAAAATATGAAGTAGGCAAAAGTTGCTTTGGATGCCTATTTCCTCCTCTTTCCACCTGTCCCTTCCACAACCTTGTCTGTGTTTGTCCTTTACACCATGTCTCCTCCCATCCAAGGCATAATCATTATAGTTAAAAATAAAAGTTGGCCAAGATAACCACCAAAGATTTTTGTCCTCAAAAATATTAGTGCTATGTTTAAAAATAAACAAGCACCCATTAGATGATAATTTGGGTTTTCTATAAATCTTTAGATTCTCCATTAGTGTTTCATTGTGTAAATCTGATTCTCAATAGGAAATGGAGTTTTTCCCAGATCCTTCAAATGAAGAAGCTCTGATGAAGGGATCCCTTACAGAGGTGTGAGCAGGGAAAAGGAACCTATAAAGAACAGTAATGAATGAAGAAATCATTAATACCTCTAAGGCTGAAGAAGCAAATGGGAAAACTATTACTGGAGCTCAGAGAGAGCTAGAGTCATAGAGAGAGGCAACTATTTCTAGAGAGGAAATGCCAAAGAAGGGAGCGGACAGGGAAGAAATACCCCAAACATGTTCTCCTCTACCTAGTGTTTCCTATTGATGGAAAGCCAGAAAGCCAAAGAGCAAGGGAGCCCAGTTGCTGATGTAGTCTGTAGAGGTCAGCCAGTCAGAGCACCGAGCAGGGCAGAGGATACAGAATGAATTGGTAAATGGAGTAGAAGGTAGGAGAAAAATCAGTGCATTAATCTAATTATTTTTTTTTTCTATAGCTTGATGAAGATGCTCCTTTCTAACACCCTACATTCTACATTGTATTTAAGTCACTCCAGGGTCTGGTGGTGGGAATTCAGACAAGCTCTGTTTCAAAATCTCTTAACTATTACAATAACTTCATCTTGTTCTCAATACTAAATCTTCCTAAAATACTACACAATGCAAAGGAACTAGAAAATAAAAGAATGAAGCTCGAGGTTTGTAGAAGGAAGAAAATAATAAAGATCAGTGCAAAAAAAAAAAAAAATCTATGAAATCCAGAACTGGTTCTTTGCAAAGATAAACAAAACTGATAAACCTTTAGCCAAACTCATCAGAAAAATAGAAAATCCAAATAAATAAAATTGGAAACAAAAGAGGAAAAGTAACAAACCACACCAAAGAAATACAAAGGATTATAAGAGACTACCAGAAAAAATTGTAAGCCAACCTGGAAAACGTAGAAGAAATGCATAAATTCCTAGAAACATACAATCTTTCAAAACTGAATCAGAAAAATTAAAAATCTGAACATAACAATTATTAGTAACAAAATTGAATCAGTAATCCAAAAACTCCCAACAAACAAAAGTTCAGGACCAGATGAATTCACAGGTATAGTCTCCCAAACATTTAAAGAAGAGTTAATACTTATTTAAAAAAAAAAAAAAACTATTCCAAAAAATAGAAGACAAAGTTTCCAAATACATTCTCTAATACCAGTATTACCCTGATGCCAAAATCAAGGATGCTACCAAAAAAAGAAGAAAGAAAGAAAGAAAGAAGAAAGCAAGCAAGCAAGCAAGCTTATAGGCCAATATCCCTGATGAACATAGGTACAAAAATCCTCAGCAAAATATTAGCAAACCACATTCAACAATATATCAAAAGAATTACCACAATCAAGTGGGATTTATTCCAGGGATGTAAGGATGATTTATTATTCACAAAGCAATCAACATGATACACCACATTAACAGAATCAAGGATAAAAATAATATAATCTAAAATGCAGAAAAAGCATTTAACAAAATTCAATATCTATTCATGATAAAAAAAAAAAAAGCTCTCAAAATGGATTCAAAGGTAACATACCTCAAAATAATAAAGGCCATATATAACAAAACCATAGCTAACATCATATGCAATAGTGAAAAACTGAGAGCATTTCCTCTAAGATCAGGAACAAGACAAGGATGTCCATTCTTGTCACCTTTTTTCTTTTATAAAGATTTTAGTTATTTGAGAGAGAGAGAGTGCAAGGGAGAGAGAATCTGAAACAAATTACACACTGAGTGCAGAGCCCAAGGTAGGGCTCAATCTCACGACCATGAGATCATGACCTGAGCCAAAACCAAGAGTCAGCCACTTAACTGACTGAGCCCCCCAGGTGCCTCCATTCTTGTCACCTTTATTCAACATAGTACTGGAAGTCCTAGCCATAGCAATCTGATAAGAAGTAAAAAGTACCCAAATTGGTAAGGAAGAAGTAAAACTGTTGCTATTTGCAGATGACATACTATACATAGAAAGCCCTAAAGATTCCAACAAAAACAACTAGAAGTAATAAATGAATTCAGTAAAGTTGAAGGATAAACTATCAATACTCAGAAACTGGTTGCATTTCTATATACTAATAATGAAGTAGCAGAAAGAGAAATTGAGAAAACAATTTTATATATAATTACACCAAAAAGAATTAAGTACCTAGGAATAAACCAATGAAGTAAAAGACCTGTACTCTAAAACCATAAAATATTGATGAAAGAAATAAAAAATGATACAAATGGTAAAATATTCCATGCTCATGGACTGGAAGAATATTGTTAAGATGACTATAGCACCCAAAGCAATCTACAGATTCTATGTAATCCCTATCAAAGTACCATGAGTATTTTCCACAGAATTAGAGTAAATAATCCTAAAATTTACATGGAAACACACACACACACACAAACAAACCTTGTTTGTTTGTTTTTTCATTGTCTTTGTAGTATATTTCAAAATATACTACAAAGTTATAGTAATCAACACAGTATGATACTGGCATAAAAGCAGATATGTAGATCAGTGAAATGGAATAGAGGGCTCAGAAATAAACCCATGCATATATGGTCAATTAATCTACAACAAAGGAGGCAAGAATATACAATATGGAAAAGACAAATCTCTTCAATAAAAAATGCTGTGAACACTGCACAGCTATATGCATAAGGATGAAACCAGACCACTTTCCTACCCCCTTCACAAAAATAAATTCAAAATGGATTGAAGACCTAAATCTGAAGAAAAACATAGGTAGTATTATTTTTTACATTGGTCTCTGCAATATTTTTTAGATATATCTCCCCAGTCAAGGGAAACAAAAGAAAATATAGATTACTGAAACTACACCAAAATAAAAAGGTTTTGCATAACAAAGGAAACCATCAATGAAGGGAAAAGGCAACCTACTAAATGGGCAGAAGAGCAGAATTCTGAGGAGGATGGTGGAGTAGGAGGATCCTAACCTCACCTTGTCTCACCATACAACTAGGTAACACCCATAACAGTGTAAATAACCCAGAAAATGACCTGGAAACTGGCAGAAGAGATTCTCCACGGCTAAATGAAGAGGCCAGATCAAAGAGGGTAAGAAGGGCAAAAATGTGGTTGGGAGCAAAACAGTGTCCGAGGGAGGGAGGGACATTTCAGGCATAGAGGGGAAAGAAACAGACCCCACCTCAGGCACAGGGGACCTGCACTGAAAGATAGGTCCCCATAACATTTGGCTTTGAAAACCAGAGAGACCTAAGATTGCTAGTTCTTACAATCAGTGGGGTTTAACACCAAAAACTAAAAATCAGTGGGCTCGAATCTATGAGAGCCAGAGGACATTAGGAAGCTGATTTCCCTCCCTTAAAGACACAGCACAACAAATAGCCCTGCAGAGATACAGCATAGAAGCAGCAGGTTCAAAATGCATGGAAGGAAGATTTATTTACTAATCTCAGAGCATGTGCTGGAGGGGTAGAGATCTTTGGGAGACCTCTCCAAGACCAAAAGACCTGGTGGGCACCATTTCCCTCCCCTGCCCCCAGCCTAGTTATACAGACCTCTGAGAACCAGCACAGCATGAACACTCTCCATCTAGCTTGCCAATAGTGCACCCTGATCCCATACTGTTCTATGAAACCACACCTCATCCCAAACTTGGCATGAGTTTTCCCAGGTGGCTATAGGTCCTTTCCCACAGTAGAGCAGTGTGGACCTTGCCGGCACCATGTGCCCCACCCCCACATTCTCCTGTGGCCCCACTCCTTCCAACAAGCCTTTAGCAGGATTCCATCCAAAGAGGTGCCACAAGACTAGCAGTGTGCAAGCAGCCCTGATGGGGCCCAGCACTGCTCCAAAATGACTCCTTCCCTAGGGAGAGGGAAAGATAACTACACACACAGTTTGACTGCAGACCCACAGTGGGCTGGGGGAAGACATCTGGTCTGACTGCAGGCCCCACCCACCAACAAAAGCTTCTCAAGAGATAAAACAGGGAGAGCACCCTGGAGTTTGGTACTACAGCAGCTTTGGCAAATGCCTGGTCTGACCCAACTCAAGTCCAAGGCAGATTTAGATGGGGTTACTAACAACACAGGGACCAAAGCCTGCCCACAACAGTCAAGGAGAGCCATTGCAGATGACTGGATTGAAAGTAACTGTAGCTCAGCCACAGTAGGTCAGACACAAAACATATGGGAGATACACCTGAAGTGCTAGGTTCTGGTTAACAGGGGACAATGCACTGCAGGGCACCACAAGACCTCTTCTTCATAAGGCCACTACTTTCAAGAACAGGAGATGTAGCTAACGCTCCCAAAATATAGTAACAGACACAGGGAGTTAAACAAAATGAGGAGACAGAAGAATATGTCCCAAATGAAAGAGTAGCACAAAATCACAGCAAGAGAGTTAAACAAAGTGGAGATAAATAATATGCATAATAGAGAATTTAAAGTAATGATCATTAAGATTCTCAATAGATGAGAAAAGAGTGGAAGACCTCAGTGAGATCCTTAACAAAAAGATAGAAAACATAAAGAAGAACCAGTTAGATGAAGAATTGAATAACTGAAATTAAAAAATACACTAGATGGAATAAATAGTAGACTAAAGGAAGCAGAACACATCAGCAGACTGGAAGACACAGTAATGGAAATCAATCAAGCTGAAAGGGAGAGAGAAAAAATAAAGATGAAAATAGACTTAGGGAACTCAGTGACACCATCAAGCATAAAAAGATTTGCACTATAGGGATCCCAGAAAGAGAAAAGGGGGAAGAAAATCAATTTGAAAAAATAATAGCAGAAAACTTCCCTAATCTTAGGAAGAAAACAGAAATCCAGATCCAGGAAGCACAGAGATCTCCCAACAAATTCAACCCAAGGTGGTCAACACCAAGACACAAAGTAATTAAGACAGCAAAAACTAGTGATGAAGAGAAAATATTTAAAATGGCAAGAGAAGGGTGCCTGGGTGGCTCAGTCAGTTGGGCATCTGCCTTCGGCCCAGGTAATGATCTCAGAGTCCTGGGATTGAGCCCCGCATTGGGCTCCTTGCTCAGCAGGGAGCCTGCTTCTCCCTCTCCCTCTGCTCCTCCTCATCTCCCAAATTGTGCACACTCTCAATCTCTCTTTCTCAAAAAAATAAAATCTTTAAAAATAAAATAAAATGGCAAGAGAAAATAGTTATATACAAGGGAAACCTCATAAGGCTATCAGCTGATTTTTCAGTAGAAACTTTAAAAGCCAGAAGAAAGTGGCAAGATATATCCAAAGGGCTGGAAAAAGAAAAAAAAAAAAACACCCTGCAACCAAGAATACTCTATCCAGCAAGGTTATCAGTCAGAATAGGAGATAGAGTTTCCAGAAAAACGAAAGTTAAAGAAATTCATGACCACTGAATCATTCTTAATAGAAATATTAAAGGAGACTCTTTGAAATGGAAAGACCATAAATAAGAGTAAGAAGCACAAGTCTGTGATTCAACAGTCTTACACAATTCACAGTGCTCACCATAGCACATACCCTCCCCAACAGACCTGTACTTCTGAAACAAATAATACATTATATGTTAAAAAAAAAAAAAAAAAGATACTAGGAAGGGAAAAATGAAGGGGGCGGAAATTGAAGGGGGAAACGAACCATGAGAGACTATGGACTCTGAGAAACAAACTGAGGGTTCTAGAGGGGAAGGGGGTGGGTGGATGGGTTAGCCTGGTGATGGGTATTAAAGAGGGCACGTATTGAATGGAGCACTGGGTGTTATACGCAAACAATGAATCATGGAACACTACATCAAAAACTAATGATGTAATGTATGGTGATTAACATAACATAATAAAATTAAAATTAAGAAAAGCACAAAAGCAGTAAAAAATAATTAAGTATATCTATAAAAATCTGTCAAGAGATTCACAAAATAAAAGGATGTAAAGAATGACACCATATACCTAAAACATGGGGAGGAGGGGGAGAGGAATAAAGAATGGGTTCAAGGTTAAAAGACCATCAAATTAATATAGACTGCTATGTGCATAAGATGCTATATACAAACTTAATGGTAACTAGCAATCAAAAAATCAAAATCCAGTAATAGAGATGCAAAAAGTAAAAA
Source organism: Leptonychotes weddellii (assembly GCF_054177405.1). Taxonomy (NCBI): domain Eukaryota; kingdom Metazoa; phylum Chordata; class Mammalia; order Carnivora; family Phocidae; genus Leptonychotes; species Leptonychotes weddellii. The sequence continues at coordinate 69,827,948 of NC_138377.1, read as the reverse complement.
AGCAGGGAATCCAAGTATATGCAAAAAAACCCCAGCAAACCTTGAGAGAAGAGAGCAAGAGAAGAAAGGAGCTGCAAAAGAACTACAAAAACAACCATAAAACAAGAAGCAAAATGGCAGTAAGTACATACCTATCAATAATTACTTTAAATGTAAATGGACTAAATGCTCCAATCAAATACATATGATTACTGAATGGATAAAAAGCAAGACCTATCTATGTGCTGCCTACAAAAGAAGACTTGTTTCAGACCTAAAGAAACAAGACGATTTAGAGGGAGATAATAGAAATCCTTTATCATGCAAATAGAAGTGAAAAGAAAGCCAGGATAGTTATATGTATATCAGACAAAATGGACTATAGGAAACAAACTGAGGGTTGCTGGAGGGGAGATGGGTGGGTAGATGGGGTAATTGGGTGATGGGCATTAAAGAGGGCACGTGATGTGATGAGCATTGGGTGTTATATGCAACTAATGAATTATTGAACTCTATATCTGAAACTAATGATGTACTATATGTTGGCTAATTGAATTTAAGTAAAAAGATAAAAAAAAAAGACTATAGTAAGAAACAAAGAACGATACTATGTAATCATAAAGGGAACAATCCAACAAGAACATATAACAACTATAAATAATTATGCAACCAACAGGGGAGCACCCAAATACATAGAGCAGCTAAGAACAAACATAAAGGAAGTAATCAACAGTAATACAATAATAGTAGGAGACTTTATCACCCCACTTAGATCAGTGGATAGACCAACCAAACAGAAAATTAACAAGGAAATGGTGGCTTTGAATAACACATTAGACCAGATGGCTCTAACACATATTCAGAACATTCCATCCTAAAATAGCAGCTTATACATTCTTTTCAAGTGCACATGGAAGAGTCTCCAGAAGAGATAATAGGCAACAAAACAAGTCTCAACAAATTAAAAAAGACTGAAGTACTACCATGCATATTTTTCAACCACAGTGCTATGAAACTAGAAATCAATGACAAGAAAAATTCCGGAATGGACACAAATACATGGAGGTTAAATAACACATAACTACACAATGAATATGTCAACCAAGAAATCAAAGAAATTGAAAAATACATGGAGAGAAATGAAAACAAATAACAATGGTTCAAAATCTTTGGGATGCCGCAAATGCTGTACTAAGAGGGAAGCTTATAGTAATACAAGCCTACTTTAAGAAGCAAGAAAACCTCAAATAACCTAACCTTACACCTAAAGGAAATAGAAAAAGAAAACTGAACAAAACCCAAAACCAATAAAAGGAAAAAAATAATAAAGACTAGAGCAGAAATAAACCAAATGGAAACCAAAAATAAATAAATAAGTAAAATAAAATAATGAAAATACTAGAGTAGATCAAGGAAACCAGAAGCTTGTTCTTTGAAAAGATCAAAAAAATTGATAAATCTGTAGGCAGACTCATAAAAAAAATCAGAAATTAAGGAGGAGAAATAACAACTGTCATTACAGAAACACAAAGGATTATAAACAACATTATGAAAAATTATAAGCCAACTGATTGGATAAACTAGAAAAAATGGATTAATTTTTAAAAACATATAACCTCCCAAAACTGAAGCAGAAAGAAATAGAAAATTTGAGGAGACTGATTACTGATTCAATTCAATTTCATTGCTGGTAATCAAAAAACTCCCAACTAACGAAATCCAGGGTCAGACAGCTTCACAGGCGAATTCTACCAAACATTTAAAGAAGAGTTAATACCTATCCTTCTCAAACTATTCCAGAAACTATAAGAGGAAGGAAAGTTTTCAACTCCATTCTTCAAGGCCAGAATTACCCTGATACCAAAACCAGATAAAGAAACTACAGAAAAGAGAACTACAGGCCAGTATCTCTGATGACTATAGATGCAGAAATCCTCAACAAAATATTAGCAAACCAAATCCAATACCACATAAAAAAAAAGCACTCATCATGATTAAATAGGATTTATTCCTGGGATATAAGGGTAGTTCAATATTACACAAAATGATCAACATGATACATCACATCAACAAGAGAAAGGATAAAAACCTTTCAACAGATGCAGAAAAAACACTTGAAAAAAATATAATATCCACTACTGATATAAACTCTCAACAAAGTAGATTTACAAGGAACATATATCAATATAATAAAGGCCGTATATTAAAACACACACACAGCTAACATCACACTAAATGGTAAAAAACTGAGAACTTTTCCTCTAAGATCAGTAACAAGACTAGGATGTCCACTCTTACCACTTTCATTCAACATAGTACTGAAGTCCTTGCCACCGCAATCAGGAAAGAAAAAGGAATAAAAGGCATCCAAATTGGTGAGGAAGAAATAGAACTTTCACTATTTGCAGATGACATGATACTATATATAGAAAACCCTAAAGAGTCCACCAAGAAACTACTAGAACTGATAAATGAATTCAGTAAGGTCACAGGATACTAAGTCAATATACAAAAATATGTTACATTACTATAAACTAATAATTAAGTAGTAGAAAGAGAAATTTTAAAAATCCCATTTACAATTGCACCAAAAATAACAAAATACCTAGGAATAAATTTAACCAAGGAGGTGAAAGACCTATACTCTGAAAACTATAGAACATTGACCAAAAAAAATGAAGATGACACAAATGGGAAGATACTCCATGCTCATGGATTGGAAAAACAAACACTGATAAAATGTCCATACTACCCGAAGCAATCTACAGATTTAATGCAATTCTTATCAAAATACCAACAGCATTTTCACAGAACTAGAACAAATAATCCTATAATGTGTATGGAACCATGGAAGACCCCAAATGGCCAAAGCAATCTTAAAAAAGAAGAATAAAACTGAAGGTATTACAATCCCAAATTTCAAGATATGCTACAAAGCTGTAGTTATCAACACAGTATAGTATTGGCATGAAAATAAACACATAGATCAATGGAATAGAATAGAGAGCCCAGAAATAAACTCACAATTATATAGTCAATTAATCTTTGACAAAGGAGGCAAGAATATATAATGGGAAAAAAAGATAGTCTTCAACAAATGGTGCTGTAATGTAATGTAATGTAAATGTAAAAGAATGAAACTGGACCACTTTTTTACACCATACACTTTCTTACACCATAAGAAATTCTTACACCATACACTTTCTTACACCATAAGAAATTCTTACATCATACACTTTCTTACACAATACACAAAATTAAAATGGATGAAAGACCTAAATGTAAGACCTGAAACCATAAAAATACTAGAGGAACACACAGGCAGTAACCTCTCTGACATGGACCATAACAACTTTTTTCTAGATAGGTCTCCTGAGGCAAGGGAAACAAAAGCAAAAATAAACTATTAGGACTTCAACAAAATAAAAAGTTTCTGTGCAACAAAGGAAAAAGTCAACAAAACTAAAAGGCAACTCACAGAATGGGAGAAGATATTTGTAAATGTTATATCTGATAAAGGGTTAGAATCCAAAATATCTAAAGAACTCCCACAGCTCAACACTAATAATAATAATAATAATAATAATAATAATCTGTTAAAAAATGGGCAGAGGACCTGAACAGACATTTCTTCAAAGAAAATATATGGATGGCCAATAGACACATGAAAATGTGCTCATCACTCATGATTAGGGAAATAAAAATCAAAACCACAATGAGGTATCACCTCACACTTGTCAGAATGGCTAAAATCAAAAACATAAGAAACAAGTGTTGGCAAGGTTGTGGAGAAAAAGGAACCTTCATGCACTATTGGTGGGAATGCAAACTGGGGCAGCCACTGTGAAAAGCAGTATGTAGGTTCCTCAACAAATTAAAAAATAGAACTACCATATATTCCACTACTGGGTATTTACCAAAAGAATACAAAAACACCAATTCCAAGAGATACATGCACCCCTATGTTTATTGCAGCATTATTTACAATAGCCAAATTATGGAAGCAGCTCAAGTGTCCATTGATAGATGAATGAGTAAAGAAGATATGGTACATATACACAATGAAATATTACTCAACCATAAAAAGAATGAAATCTTGCCATTTGCAACAACATGAATGGATCTGGAGTAAAATGCCAAGTGAAATAAGTCAGAGAAACACAAATACCATATGATTTCACTCATAGGTGGAATTTAAGAAACAAAACAATGAACAATGAAATAAAGAGACAAACCAAAAAAAAGACTCTTAACTATAGAGAACTGATGGTTACCAGAGGAGAGGTGGAGGAGGGGTGAAATTGGTAAAGGAGATTAAGAATATATTTATTATGATGAGCACTGAGTAATGTATAGAATTGTTGAATTACTATATTGTACACCTGAAGCTAATATAACACTGTATGTTAACTATAGTGGAATTAAAATTTTTAAAAATTAAAATGACAAAATAATTAAAATGTCTCAACTACCATTTCTTCAAGTATTATATTTTCCCCATTCTCTCTAATCCTACTGGGGTTCCAATTTATAATATGTTATGTATTTTACAATGTGTCCTATGTGTCTCTTGTGCTTTTATTTTTATTTTTTTTCTATTAGTATTTCTCTTTGTGCTTTAGTTTGGATATTTTCTATGCACCATGACTAAGTCACTAATCTTGACTTCTGTGTTTAACCTGTTTAATATTCAGAATTTAATATGCCAAAAAGCAAAAGTGACCATTGATAGAAACTATATTTTCTATTCAGATATAATATTGATAGACTAGAACATTCAGACATTGTTTGAATCCCTAGACTAGCTACATGACAGTTTTCCAAATGTGTTCATGTTTTTGAAAGAGTGAGAATCAGTTGAACAAAGTGTTATTCACAACAGGCCAATACATATATCATCCAGTGAGTATCAGGGCTTTTAACAGATATAGACAACTGAAGACAATATATAATGAAGAGTGCAAAACCCTGTGATGGAGAATTGTTTATAAAGGGACACAAACCTCTTATACTAATGTCTCTACAGACCTACCTACCCTAGTGTTTAGAGACCTCATAGTTCAATTGTGAGGTTATAATGACTTTGATGAAATATTTCAATATATCACTGGATTTTTTTAAATTTTATTTATTTATTTGAGAGAGAGAAATAGAGCACAACCACCAGCACAGGGAAAGGGCAGAGGGAGAGGGAGAAGCAGTCTCCCCGCTGAGCAGGGAGCCAGGCATGGGGCTCAATCCCAGAACTCTGGGATCCATGACCTAAGTTGAAGGCAGATGCTTTAACCGGCTGAGCCATCCACATGCCCCTATCACTAGATTTTAAAAATAACATTTTTTACTGGTTTATTACAGGAAATATGTGTATAAAAGACATTTTAAGAATATTCTGGAATTTTTTTAAAAAATTATATTTACTAATAGAGTTCTGGTTCAAGATAGCAATATAAGAAGATTCTAAACTCACCTCCTTCCATGGACACACTGAACTATAGCTACATATGGAACAATTTCCTCTGGAAAAAAAAAAACAAAAAAACTAAAATGTAGCTGAGTGACTCCTATGCATCAGGCAAATGGGAAAAAAACCCACATCAAAGTGGGTAGAGGAGGCAGACACATGAACTCCACCGCAGCACAGAGATCCACAATTGGGAGAAAACTAAAACCCTGAAATATCTCCCTGAGGAGTGAAGGGTTTGAACCCTACATTGGGCACCCCAACTTTTAAGACCTGAACATGAGAAATGAGCCCCAAGACATAGAGCTTTGAAAACCAGTGGGGCTCTTGTCCACAAGACCCACAAGGCCATAGTGAACTGAGAAATGGCTTTTAAAGTACTCAGACTCATCCCCTGGGGCCTAGTATAAAAGCAGCCAATTGAGGAGTGCTCAGACTTTATGTGAAAAAGGCTTATTTGCTTATCTTACAGCATTGGCCTGAGGGGCAGGCATCTAATTTAGCACACATGTAGAGGGCTGCTGGGGTATTCTTGGGATGGAGGCTGGCAGGTGCTATCTTTGCATTCACCCTTTGCCTTAGCTCCAAATCACTGATACCTCCCAGAAAGAAGGGATTCTGTTCCCTCCTCTGGTGCCCCAATTTTTATAGCTACCACCCACAGGACACCTCTAAATTTCCCAAATCTGGGGGCCACAGGACTATAACCAATGGAGGAGTTCTTAAATGACTACCACCCTCAGGGCATACCAAGAGGCAACAGTCTGAGGAGTCTTGTCTTTCTGTGAAAGAGGACTTCTAGCTTATCTTCATGGCTGCAGCCTGAGAGGAAGCTCCTAAGATCCTGGAGGACAGCTGTCATCTTTGCACTCTCCCTCTGCCATGCTCCAGAGGGACCTTATCTCCTAGAGGTGAACTTTTACACACATCTTGTGCTCCAGTTTTTATGTCTATTGTCCAGATTATGTGGGTGCCACCCAAAGGATATCCCTTGATCTCATGGCTCTGGTGGCCAGTTGGGCTTGTATTCCTGGGTTCCATGGGACTGTAAAAATAAGAGAGAGAAAGTTCTTGATTAGGTAATAACCCAGGACATTGCACACAAAGCAGAATGAAACACACTCCAGTCTTTCAGTGAATGAGGCCTATTTGCTTGTCCAGGAGTTTCAACCAGAAGGGCAGTCTTCTAGTTTGACACACATCTAGTGACCTACATACATACATCTAGGGAACAGTGACCAGTGGACACACTCTGTGCTCTCCCTCTGCTACACTCCAGCTCAGCAGCATCTCCCAGAAGAGTTTATACCCCTGTCTGTGTCCCTTATTTTTGTAGCTGCTGCCAGTAGACATCTCTCAAATGCCAACTTTGGTGGTCAGTGGGGCTTACACTTGTGACCCCACAGAACTGTATATATCTGCATACTTCAAAAGCTACTGCATAAGGGTCCAGCTTCCAATCACCCTGCCTCTAAATGTTAACTGAGATCCTTCCCTTTGGGACACAGTGGGTCTTGGAAGGCTCTCAAATACTGGGAGTTATTAAAAATAGAATAGGATGCTTAGACAATCACAAGGGTTTGAGAGACAACAAATGCTAGAGCAGGGTTAAACAATAAGGTTGATCTCCTTCATGTAGCCACTCCTTGAAGACTGGGAAGGATGGCTATTTTATCTGGTGCATAGAAATCAACACAGAAAGTTAAGGTAAATAAAGAAACAGAGGAATATGTTCCAAAGAAAAAACAAAATAAAACCTCAGGGGAAAAAAATCCTTAAAATGGAGACAAGTGAATTATCTAATGAAGTTTAAAATAATGTTCGTAAAGATTGCTCATGAACTTGGAAAAATAGATGAATACATGAGAAATTCAACAGAGACAGAAAATATAAGAACATACCAAATAGAAGTCACAGTGTTGAAGAATACAGTAACTGAACAACAGGTTGCAGTAGAGGGGTTCAATAGCAGACTAATGAAACAGAAGAAAGGATCAATTAACTCAAAAATAGGGGAGTGGAGCTCATTAAATCAGAAAAGAAAAAAAGTAAAACAAGTGAAGATAATATAATATCAAGCAGGCCAACATCTGCACTACAGGGGTTTCAGAAAGAGGAGAAAAAAGGAAGAAAACTTATTTGAAGAATTAATGGCTAAAAACTTGCCTAAACTGGTAAATAAAAAAAGACATCCAGACCCAGAAAGCTCAGAGATTCAAAATAAGATGAACCCAAAGGGACCTACACCATGACACACGTTAATTAAAGTGTCAAAAGTTAAAGACAAGGAGAGAATCTTAAAAACATCAAGAGAAAAACAATTTGTTATGTACAAGAGAACCCCCATAAGATGATCAGCATATTTTTCAGCAGAAATTTTGCAGGCCAGAAGAGAGTGGCATAATATATTCAAAGTACTGAAAAGAGAAAACCTCCAGAAATCAAGAGTTTCCAGACAAGAAAGAGGTAAACAATTTTATAACTGCTAAACTAGACTTACAAGAAATGTTTAAGGGACTTTAAGCTAAAAAGAAAGGGTACTAATTAGAAACAAGAAAATATATAAAAGTATAAATCTTGGGGTGCCTGGGTGGCTCAGTCATTAAGCATCTGCCTTCGGCTCAGGTCATGGTCCCAGGGTCCTGGGATTGAGCCCCACTTCAGGCTCCCTGCTCAGTGGGGAGCCTGCTTCTCCCTCTCCCCCTGCTTGTGTTCCCTCTTTTGCTCTGTCTCTGTCAAATAAATAAAATCTCAAAAAATATATATATATATAAATCTCACTGGAAAGGTAAATATATAGTAAAGGTGATAGATTAATCACTTATAAAGCTAGCATGAAGTTTAAAAAAGAAAAGTAGTAAAAAGAACCATAATTACAATAATTTAAAAATACACAAATTAAAAATATGTAAAATGTGACATCAAAAACATAAAACATAGAGGGGGAGAATAAAATTTAGAGCTTTAGAATATGTTCACACTTAAGTTGTTATCAATTTAAAATAGACTATCACAAATACAAGTCATTATATATAAAAGTCTTGGTTACCACATAGCAAATATCTATAGCCATTACACAAAATATAAAGAGAAAAGAATCTAAGTATAAAACTAAAAGTCATCAAACCACAAGAAAGAAAGAAAGGAACAGAGAAACAACAAAACAGCCAAAAAACAAGTAAGAAAATGGCAATAAGCTCATACTTATCGATACTTATTCTAAATGTAAACAGACTAAATTTTCCAATCAAAAGAAAAAGTGGTTGAATGGATTTAAAAAAACAAAACCTAATTATATTCTGCTTATAAGAGACTTGCTTCAGATTTAAGGACACACACAAAATGAAGGTATGAAAAAAATATATATTCCATGCAAATGTAGACCAAATGAAAGCTGGGGTTGCTATACCTATACCAGACAAAATAGACTTTAAAAAAAAAACTGTGATAAGAGACAAAGAAGAGCATTACATAGTGATATAGTGATCAGTTCAACAAGAGGATGTAACATTTATAAATATTTATGTACCCATCATAGGAGCACATAAGTATATAAAGCAAATATTAACAGACCCTAATAAACAGCAATACAGCAATAGTAGGAAACCGTAATACCCCACTTTCATCAATGGATAGATCATCCAGACAAAAAATCAATAAGGAAACATTGGCCTTAAACAAAACATTAGACCAGAAGGACTTAACAGTTATATAAAGAACATTCTATACAAAAGCAACAGAAAATAAGTATACATGGAACATTCTCCAGGTAGATCTTATGTTAGGTCACAAAACAAGTCTTAATAAATTATAAAAGATTGAAATCATACCAAGCATCTTTTGAACACAATGATATGAAACTAGAAATCATTCTATGAAGAAAATTGAAAAATTCATAAATATATGGATATTAACTGTTATGCTACTGAACTACTAAACAACCAACAGGTCAAAGAGGAAATATAAGGAGAAATTAAAAAAATACCTTGAAATAAATAAAAATGTAAACACAGCACATCAAAATATATGGAATGCAGCAAAAGCAGTTCTAAGAAGTAAGTTCATAGCAATAAACACGTACCTCAAGTAACAAAGAAAAATCTCAAATAAACAACCTAACTTAACACCTCAAGAAACTAGAAAAAGAAGAACAAACAAAACTCAAAGTTGGTAGAAGAAAGGAAATAACAAGATTAGAGCAGAAATAAATGAAATAGGAACTAAAAAGACAATAGTAAAGATCAATGAAACTAAGAGCTGGTCCTTTGTGATATACCACCTATGTGATATACCACAATAACAAAATGAAGGATAAAAATTATGTGATCATCTCAATAGATATAGAAAAAAGCATTTGATAAATTCAACTCCTTCTATAATAAAAACTCTCAATTGAGTTTATAGGAAACATATCTCTACATAATTAAGGCCATATATGGCAAAAACACAACTAGCATTATACTTAATGATGAAAGCTGCAAGCTTTTCTTTTAAATCATGAACAAGGCAAGAATGTCCACTCTTATTACTTTTATTCAACATACTATTCAATGTTCTAAGAACAATCAGTCAAGAAAAGAAATAAAAGACTTCTGAATCAGAAAGGAAATACAACTGCTACTCTTTGCAGATGACATCATATTGTATATAGAAAACCCTTAAGACTCCACCAAAAAACTATTCAAACTAATTAGTGAATTTTGTAAAGGCACAGGTAACAAAATCAATATACAAAAATCCCTTGTGCTTTTTTACACTAATAGTAAACTTTCAGAAAGAGAAATTAAGAAAACAATCCCATTTACAATTGCATCAAAAATAATACAATACCTAGGAATAAATGTAACCAAGGAAGTAAAATTTGAAGACACAAATAAATCAAGAGATAATAATTGGTCATAGATGGGAAGAATATTGTTAAAAGGTCCTAAAGCAATCTACAAATTCTGTGTAATCCCTATCAAAATTCAAATGGCATATTTCACAAAAAATAAAACAATTCTAAAATTTGTATGGAACCACAAAAGACTGAGTAGCCAAGCAATCTTGAAAAAGAACAAAGGTGGAGAACTCACACTCCCTGATTCAAACTATGTTAAAAAAGCTATAGTAACCAAATTGTATGATATTATCATAAAAACAGACACATAGATCAATGGAACAAAATAGAGAGCCCAGGAAAAAAATCCATGTATATGTGGATTAATGACATTAATTTATGACAAAGGAGCCAAGAATATACAATGGGAAAAGAACAGTCTCTTCAACAAATGGTGTTGGGAAAACTGGACAGCCACATGCAAAAGAATGAAACTCAACCACTGTCTTACCATACACAAAAATTAACTCAAAATTGATTGAAGACTTAAATATAGGATCTGAAACCATAAAACTCCTAGAAGAAAACATAAGCAGTAAGCTCCTTGACATTGGTTGTAGTAATAATTTTTTGATTTTGATACCAAAAGCAAAGGCAAAAATACCCCCCCCAAAAAATATTAGGACTACACCAAACTAGAAAGCTTCTGAATAGCAAAGGAAACCATGAATAAAAAGGCAACATAATGAATGAGAAAAAAAAATTGCAAATCATATATCTGATAAGGGGTTAATACCCAACATATGTAAAGAACTCAGACAACTCAATAACCAAAAGAAGCAAATAATTCATTTAAAAAATCGAAAAAGGATCTGAATAGGTATTTCCCCAAAAAAATACATTTAGATGGCCAACAGATACATGAAAAGATGACAGCATCAGTTATCATCAGGAAAATGCAAATCAAAACCCAGTGAGATTATCACCACACTCAGAATGGCTATTATCAAAAAGACAAGAAATAACAAGTATTGTAGAAGATATGGAGAAAAAATAACACTTTGTGCACTGTTGGTATGAACATAAATTGGTACAGCGACTATGGAAAATAGTATGGAAGTTCCTCAAAAAATTAAAAATAAGGTATCGTATGGTCCAGCCATTCTATTTCCGATATTTATCCTAACTTAAAAAAATTATGCACCCCTTGCTCATTGTGGAGATAATAGCCAAGATATGGAAACAACATAAGTGTCCATCAAAAGCTGAATGGATAAAGAAAATCTGGTAGGCGTGTGTGTGTGTGTGTGTGTGTGTGCATGCGCATGCATACTTATGTGTGTATGAATATATATATATGTATATATATATTCATACACACATAATGGAATAATTTTTGGCCATAAAAAAAAAGGAAATGTTGCCATTTGCTACAACATAAATGGATTTTACATTAAGGTAAGAGAAAGAAGACAGGGAAAGAAAATACAGTATGATCTTACTTATATATTGAATCTAAAACCAAAAATATAAGACCCTGAATAGCCAAAGCAAACTTGAAAAGCTGTAGTCATCAAGACAGTATGGTACTGGCACAAAAACAGACACATAGATCAGTGGAACAGAATAGAAAACCGAGGAATGGACCCACAACTATATGGTCAACTAATCTTTGACAAAACAGGAAAGAAACTGGACAGCAACATGCAGAAGAATGAAACTGGGCCACTTTCTTACACCATATACAAAAATAAATTCAAAATGGATGAAAGACCTAAATGTGAGACAGGCAACCATCAAAATCATAGAGGAGAACACAGGCAGCAACCTCTTTGATCTCCCCCATAGCAACTTCTTGCTAGACACGTTGCAGGAGGCAAAGGAAACAAAAGCAAAAATGAACTATTTGGACTTCATCAAGATAAAAAGCTTCTGAACAGTGAAGAAAACAATCAACAAAACTAAAAGGCAGTCTATGGAATGGGAGAAGATATTTGCAAATGACATATTGGATAAAGGGTTAGTATCCAAAATCTACAAAGAATTTATCAAACTCAACTCCTAAAAAACAAATAATCCAGTTAAGAAATGGCCATGAGTAAACATTTTTCCAGAGAAGATATCCATATGGCTAACAGACACATGAAAAACTGCTCAATATCACTCATCATCAGGGAAATACAAATCAAAACCATGATGAGATACCACCTCACACCTGTCAGAATGGCTAAAATTAACAACACAGGAAACACAGATGTTGGCGAGAATGTGGAGAAAGGGGAACCCTCCTACACTGTTGGTGGGAATACAAACTGGTGGAGCCACTCTGGAAAACAGTATGGAGGTTCCTCAAAAAGTTAAAAATAGAGCTACCCTATGACCCAGAAACTGCATTACTGGATATTTACCTAATGGATACAAAAATACTGATTCAAAGGGATACATGCACTCTGATGTTTATAAAAACAGCATTATCAACCATAGCCAAACTACGGAAAGAGCCCAAATGCCCATCAACTGATGAGTGGATACAGAAGAGGGGGTGTGTATGTACACACACACACACACAATGGAATATTATTCAGCCATCAAAAAAAGAATGATATCTTGCCATTTACAATGATGTGAATGGAGCTAGACTGTATTATGCTAAGAAAAATAAGCCAAAGAAAGACAAATACCATGTGATTTCACGCACATGTGGGATTTAAGAAACAAAACATGAACATAGGGGAAGGGGGAAAAGAAAGAGAGGGAGGTAAACCATAAGAGACTCTTAACTAGCGAGAACAAACAGGGTTGATGGAGGGGAGGTGGGTGGAGGATGGGCTAAATGGGTGATAGGTATTAAGGATGGCACTTGCTGTGATGAGCATTAGGTGTTATATGTCAGTGACGAGTCACTAAATTCTACTCCTGAAACCAATATTACACTATGTGTTAACTAACTAGAATTTAAATAAAAACTTGAAACAAAAAATAAAAAAATAACTTAGTGAAATAATGCCAGTAGATGACAGCAACTCAGAGACAACATAACTTGTTTATTTCACTAGAAGAAAACTAAAATGAGATTTTACCTAGGAATCAGATTCTTTGTCATGTTAAAGTAGGCCTTCCCAATATATCATAGTGCAAGAATTTAAATTCCTGTAAAGGAATTTAATGCACCCAGAACCATGGAATGAGAACAAAGAATATTTTGTTGCTATAAAACTACTTTTTATTGGTTTCTGATGTAGAATTTGGTGATCCATTCCTTACATACAACACCCAGTGATGAGCACTCATATGTGTAATATGTGATGAGCAATATGTGTTTTATATGGGTGATGGGTCACTGAACTCTACAACAGAAACCAATACTACACTGCATGTTAACTACCTGGAATTTAAATTAAAATTTGGAGGAAAAAAATGAAACCAAAAATATAAAAACAAACAAACAAAAAAAAACAAAACCAAACTCATAAAACAGATGGTGGTTGCCAGGGGCAGGATGTAAGGGGTGGGTTTAATGGGTGAAAGGATCAAAGGGTACAAACTTCTAGTTATAAAATAAGTTATGGGGAAATATTGTACGGCATGGTGACTATAGTTAATAGTTTCTTGTATATTGAACAGTAGCTAAGAGAGTACATCTTCAAAGTTCTCATCACAAGAAAAAAATCATTTTTGTAACTAGGTATTGTGATAGACATTAACTAAATTTACTGTGGTGATTATTTTTCAATATATACAAATATTGAATCATTAGGTGGTACACCAGCAACTAATATGTTATATGCCAATTATGCCTCAATAAAGAGGAAAAGTACACCTGGAGAAAAATTCATCATTTTATTGTTAGTGCTATCAACAACTTCTTTTTGTTGATTATGGAGTGTATATTAAACTGTTAATTGTTTTTAAAATTCTATGTCAGGAATGAAAAATAGTGCCAAAACTTTCCTAGAGACTGAAAAAATATGTGTTTGACTAATTTTTTCTCTTTTAATGCAAATCTCATTTGGTGGTTATCCCCAAATGGCATGCCGTAAATTAGTGTCTAATTATTCTAAGTCTACTGACACAAGAAGTGCCTGGAAGAAATAATAATGTGCCAGATAGATCTACAGTCCTCTCATTTGTTAAGTCAGTCAGTCAGTAAGTCAAGTCAGTCAGTCATTGAAACACTATTTTTGATCTGGCTTATATTGCATTTATCATTTACAATTAATAGTTAAATCATAAGAATTTCCAAGTTAAATCCATAGTAATTCATAAGTAATACAATTCTACCAAGTCTATGTGGCAATTTTCTTAACCATTCTATAGTTGGCCATTTTTGTTATTTATGGAGTTTTTCACAACTGTAGAATAAACATCTACACACAAAGCATTTTGCATTTTTAGGATTACTTCCTCAGAACTCTTGATCAGAATTAGAATTAGTGGGTCCAGGAGAATTAACTTTTTTAAGCCCTTGACGTACTGCCAAATTGCTATATATTAGCCATATCAATGTACATTACCAGCAGCAAGATACCAATTTAACTTTATAAATAATAGTTACCTATGTATTTCTGTGGTTATCTGTTGTATTCTCTTATTTTTGATTTTTTTCTTAATGTAGTTAAAGCATTGCCAATTTTGTTTATATTTTTGGAAAAACTGGTCATTACTTTCAATGTTATTGTTTATTCTGGTCTCTATTTTATTTCTGATTTTTCTTTGTTATTTCCTTCCTCTGATAATTTCAGCTAAGTTTCTTCTTATTCTAGTTTGGGGTGTAATGTTATTTGAATTTTTTTTCTTAATGCAAGCATTTATAGCATAAATTTCACTCTAACATCTGCTTTTACTGCATCCCATGGGTTTTGGAATATTGTTTTTTGTTTTAAGACATGTTTTGATTTGCTGTTTGATTTCTTATTTGGCCCATTGCTTGAGTAGTGTGTTAATATTTACATGTTAAATATTTAATGCTTACATTGCAGATTTTCCAGCTTTGTTTTATCATTTTTAATTTTATACCATTGTGATTGGAAAATATACTTGGTATGATTTTAGACTTCTTAAATTTGCAATATTTATGTCTCTTTTCATATGATTTAACCAGGGGATTCTTCCATGTGTACTTGAAGAAAATGTGTATTATATTTTTATTGGATGGAATGTTTTATATAAGGTTATTCCAACCTTGTGTTTAGACTATTTTCCATATTGCACATAATTTTCCCACACTGCCTTCAGTGAAGGAGCAATTCCAGTCCATGTAGTATTCTTTACAATGGATGTTTATTTAGCACGATGAATAATAATCTGACATCACTTGGCTTCCTGATATGGTCTTTGATGTTCTCAAATGAAGTTTGATCTCACATCTGTATTTCCATTTAAGGCAACATAGTTCTGGGAAACCTTATGAGGAATGCCCTCCCCCTCAAAACACACATACAACAACATACATCAAAAAGTTGAGTGCAAAACAAGCATTCTTTGAATAAAGACTAGGAAAGGAATCTCAACTGTTTAATCTTCAAGACATTTCTACCAATAAAAGAAATCCTAACGTATTTCATTTTGTGATCTAACACACACACACAGACACATCACACTTTTTGTACATGCACAAATTATAGTCAACATTGCCTTAAAGGAAGTTAAACTATATGAAGCATTCCATGTAATCACCACAGAACAAATTATCCAGTTATAGCTCTCATTTCTTGATCATAATTACATTAAAAGTTCTCATATTATAACTTATATTTCTTAAATCAGAAAAAATATCTATTATCAAGATCCAAGATAATTTGATTGCTTACATGTAGTACTTCATAGATTTTGTGATGCAAAATACAAATTGAATGTTGTGATCGATTATCATCTGAGTAATTATTGGGTAGACTTAATTATTTTATGTGTATGCAACATTGTTAATAAATCTTATTGTTACATTTAGTGCAGGAAACAAAGAAGGAACAGAATCTTTAAAAATGAAAGCTTACATTATATTTATGGTCTGTTGTTTAGAAACCAATGATTTTTTCTTCTGGGCATATGACATTGTAATTCCACTCCTGACTTCCATGATCTATTACTCTCCAGACCTTGATTCTCTGACTGCTATTTTCTGATTATTCTTTGCCATGAGAGATGGTAACTCCTAAGCATATTTACAGAATCTCTCTGCTTTTTTGCTTTAGGGAATTCATATACTCAGAAGAAACACTTTACCAACTTTATTTGTCTGCTCTCAGTTTTGATAACATATCCTCTTACAGAAGCTTCAGTTGAATTCTGAAAAGTATTGTTTATACTATCAAAACCTAAAGGTGGACTTCTCAGAAATCAAACTTCTCATTTTCCTTACACTCCACAGTTTGCTATTCTTTTCTATGTTGTTACCATCTTTTTGTTTTGAGACCTTACAGGCATTTCTGTCACCTCATTCTTATCACCACCTGTGCACTATACATAACCAAGAGACCCACATCTTCTTTCATCTCCACATTACCCACCATAAGTTAGAACCTAACCATTATCCAAACATGGATAATCACACAGCTTTCAACCTTAGAAACAATTTCTTGAGCTGCCTTGTGCTCCATGGTCTTATTTGTGCTTGTAACATTAAATTTACTCTGTCTGACCTTATCTAATTGTTTTCATACTCTTTTGGGTGAATTTTATTGTTCAATACATACAATTTTGTGTTTTTGCATATACAATTTTCTTCTTTCTTCCCAAATACACACCTTCTCTTCCTAAATCTAAATCTATACTCTAATTAGCCCCTTTTATCCTTGGTCTCCATTATTTCAAGTTGTATTTACCTTTATGTGATATTGTGAACTTAAACTTCCCAATTAGACTGCTAACTCTTCCATTTCTCTCACACAAAGATAGAACAATGCTTGTTAGTTCAGCACCTACTCTTTATTCAAGTAATACTTTTGTTGACTAGCCTATGCCATGAGATAGATGGGTGTGTATTTTTATTGGGGAGAAGGAACATTTTTAAAGTCTGGAAGACTTCATCAGAAGAATATTAGAATCTATAAGGAGACCCTTTCTCCCATGTAGGAACATAGGGATCTGAGAGTGAAATAAAAAAAATTCAAGTGTTAGTAATAACTATCTGCAGAAAATCACCCATGAGACTATGATACATGGCTGAGAAGCCTCAAGAATGCCAAAGATCAATCTAGGTAATAAGAGTACAGCCTCAACTTTAACCCAGAAATGTGATGAACTTAGAAACTGGAGAAGAATCAGTTGTGTTGAAACCTGTCTAAAGAAATGTCTGAGCACAGATGGGTCAGTATGAAAAAAGTCTAAAGAAAGATAAGTTGGAGAGTATGAACATTTGTGAGTGCTATCAGAGTGAGAGAGATACTGAACCTGGGAGGATAGGAGCCTTCTGAGGAAAGAACCATTCTCTATGTTTTTCCACATCATTGGTAAATTTCACTCAGGATTTCCATGGGCTCTGACTCCATGGACTAGATCCAGTCTCCAGCTTTCTCCCACTTGCTCCATGTTCCAGGAGGATGCTCTCCTCAGCTTGTACATCAGGGCTCCTTTAACTCAAACTTCCACTTCGTCTCAGCCAATGGGGTAGGGTAAGAGTGCACCAACAGAAGGTTGGAGTTCAGGAGGAGGGGTCAGGGTGCAGTCCTCTACCTAAAGCCTCAGTTTCTGTCAGGTGGCTTCTCTTCATAGGCTAACACTCTCACCAGGCTCTGGTCACAGCTACTCCCTTTGGCCTTTTAGACCAAGCATTAGGTATATTAACCATTGTGTTGAGACTTCTTGAGTGGTTTCCCATCCCATCATCATCCCTAAATCTGGATCACATCTCTCTAAATAGACCTTTAACTATATTCTCTTCAATTACCTACTTTGGTATGTGCCATCTGCTTCTTCCTGGAACCCTGACTGATACACATCATGATCACTTATTGACTGCTTTATAACTTCTTCTTCTTCAGAAGATAGAAGGTGATAGACAGATGAATGAAAGAAAGAAAGAATGAGAGAAAGAAAGAAAGAAAGAGAAAAAAAGAAAGAAAGAAGAAAAAGAAAGGAAGGAAGGAAGGAAGGAAGGAAGGAAGGAAGGAAGGAAGGAAGGAAGAAAGAAAGAAAGAAAGAAAGAAAGAAAGAAAGAAAGAAAGAAAGAAAGAAAGAAAGAAAGAAAGAAAGTGTGTGTGTTCTCATTGTCAAAGAATGGACTCTCATTCTAACCTAAAAGTCCATCTCTGAAGGGTTTGACTTTGGGCACCTGGGTGGCTCAGTCAGTTAGGTGTCTGCCTTCAGCTCAGGTCATGATTCCAGGATCCTGAGATCGAGTTCTGCACTGGGTTCCCTGTTCCACAGGGAGCCCGCTTCTCCCTCTGCCTCTGCCTCTGCCTCTCTCTATCTCTCATGAATAAATAAATAAAATTTAAAAAATAACAATAAATAAGGGTTTGACTTGCCTGAATCAATCTTTAAGAACATGTCCTACTTTGGGTGCACACTGACAAACCATGTGGGGCCACTGGACTTTATGAAACCTTAGGCTGAGTGAGTAACAGTCATAGGGATCTTACCTAATTTGAGAATTTTCTAGGAAAATGTCAAAGTTGAAGCCTTTGATATCTTTAAAGCCTTTGAAGCCAGAAGCCAGTTTAGATTTTAACCAAATAGTGGAAATTTTATGATGGAGTTGGGCCAGTTTCTTCTGTGGAGTAGAATTACTGGAGCAGTCCTATATTAGGATAAATTATTTCATTAGGTGATCTTTATATAATCTTAAACTATTGAATCACTTTAAGATCTGTTATGGGAATATTATCTTTCAGTTTGGGGCCAAAAAGGTGCATTTTGATGAACTGCCTAGACATGACAAAAACAATTTTCTAAAAAGGGATAAACAAAAGATCAATAACCATATAGAAAAAAGAGAAGTTTTAGATATGAACTGGCAATTTGCAGAAATGATATGCAAATGGCACTTTAACCAGATGAAAAGATGCTCAAATTTTCTCATAGAAGTTCTTAGGGCTGAGTGAGAAAATGAGCCTGAAATATTTGATTACTTCAAAAAATAAGAAAATTCCCAATGACTACTAGGTTCATGTCAAAACAAAACAAAAATCTCAGAAAGCAACTTAAAGGAGTCTCCAGTGGCCTACATAGGACAATTTAAGCATCAGTAAGGGATACTATGTGAAGACAACTAAGGCATAAGAACACATTTAAAACTATGAGATAATGATATTAAAACAACTAATTTGTCATATTTGAAAGATGCCAGGGAAACAACTCTTATTTTGAAAACTGATTTAAAAAAATGGAAATAAACAAGCATTTTTCTTGCATTCCCTGTAAAAATTATTTGATTTGACAAGGAAAATTCCACCTGATAGGAGTATTTTAGCCAATAAATGAAGAGGAAAGGATGGATTAGAATATCAAAATTTTTTAATCCCTAACGCAAACATCAGAAAAAGAAAAAATCAGATATAATGTATCTCCTGACAGAAGTACAGGTTACCACTTATGAAGTATTTTTTTAAAGATCTTATTTATTTGAGACAGAGTGAGAGAGAGAGAGCATGAGCAGGGAGGAGGGGCAGAGGGAGAAGCAGACTCCCAGCTGAGCAGGGAGCCTGATGTGGGACTTGATCCCAGGCCCCTGGGATCATGACCTGGGCCAAAGGCAGACACTTAACTGACTGAGCCACCCAGGCACCCCCCCACACACACTTATGAAGTATTTTTATAGGAAAAGATAATCAAAACTGAATCCAGTCAAGCCTCTAGTTCTAACTACCACTAGTCAGGAAATACAGGTGATAGAGAAGTATGCTAAGTCACACCATAGAAAGCAATCAACGAAGTACAGACTGTGAGAAAATCTATGGGCCTGCAGAGTATTTAAATATTTTTAAACTTAATTGCCAACACTTAAATATTTAGGATATTTACTCAACAATCCACAGGCCCAACTTTTACTGAAAATTCAAAATATCTGTAACACTGTCTTCAATATAGGAAGCAACATTTATCTTGGGCCAGGTAGCAACTGCATCTTCAAGATGAGTCATGTTTTCTCCAATTTACAACAGAAATCACCAGGCTGACTTCCATCATGTTACTATGTCTCTAGGTTTTTAATCTCTGTTTTAAGAGATTTTGTCATCTATGATGGCTGGTGTGGTATGCTCTTACCAGACAGTGACCCATTCATTCAAGTCATTCAGAGAACAATTTATACATGTTCATTCTGTATCAGAACTGCACAAAACACTGGGAATATAGTACCAAACAAATTCTTATTTTTTAAATTTTTTTCCTGGTCCTCTAACATTTTTAAAAAGTGTGTGTGTGTGTGTGTGTGTGTGTGTGTGTTTTGAGCAGTTTAGGTTCACAGCATAATTGAGAGGAAATTACAGAGATTTCCCTTATACTCCCTGCTCCAAAACACACATATAGCCATCCCCATTACCAGCATCTCACCAGAGTGGTACATTTGTTACAATTGGTGAACCTACATTGACACGTCATTATCACTCAAAGCCTACAGTTTACCTTAGGACTCACTCTTAGTGTTGTACATTTGATGGATCTGGACAAATGTATAATAATACATATTTATCAGTATAATATCATACAGAGTATATTCACTGCACTAAAAATCTTCTGTGCTCCACTTATTCATCTCTTCCCCACCCCCCAACTCTAGGCAACAACTGGATTGTTTTATGTCTCTATAGTTTTGCCTTTTTCAGAATGTCATATAGTTGGAATCATAGAGTAAGTAGCCCTTTCATATTGGCTTCTTTCACTTAGTACTATGCATATAAGGTTCCTGCATGTCATTTCATGGCTTGCCATCTCATTTCTTTTTAGTGCTGAACAAGATTTAATTGTCTGGATGTACCACAATTAATTTATCCACTCATTTACAGAAAGACATCTTGGTTGCTTCCAAGTTTGGGCAATCATAAATAATGTTGCCATTCACATCTATGTGCAGGTTTTTTTGTAGATGTTAGTTTCCAATTCCTTTGGGTAAATACCAAGGAGCACTGATTACTAGATCATAAGAATATGTTTAGTTTTCTAAGAAACCACCAAACTGACTTTCAAAGTGTACCATTTTGCATTCCCACCAGTAATGAATGAGAATTCATGTTGCTCCTTGTCAGCATTTGGTGTTGTCAATGTTTTGGATTTGGGTCATTCTAAAATGTGTCTAATGGTATCTGGTTTTTTTAATTTGCACTTCCCTGATGATATGTGATGGGAAACATCTTTTCATATGGTTATCTGCCATCTGTATATTGTCTTTGGTGAGGTGTTTAAGGACTTTGGCCCATTTTTTAATTGGGTTGCTTTCTTATCACTGAGTTTTAAGAGTTCTCTTTTTATTTTGGACAGCAGACCTTTATCACACATGTCTTTTGCAAATATTTTCTCCCAGCCTGTGCTTGTTTTCTCATTCTCTTTATATTGTCTTTCATGGAGAAGTTTTTAATTTTAATTCAATCTATCTAGCTTATCAAGTATTTCTTTCATGTTAGGTGTCTTTAATGTATCTAAAATATCATCACCACACTCAAGGTCATCTAGGTTTTCTCCTATGTTATCATCTAGGAATTTTACAGGTTTATGTTTTATATTGAGGTCTATGATCCATAGTGAGTTAATTTTTGTGAAAAGTGTAAGGTCCTTGCCTAGATTTATTTTTCGCATGTGCATGTCCAGCTGTCCCAGAATCATTTGTTGAAGAGACTATTTTTGCTTCACTCTATTGCTTTTGCTCTTCTGTCAAAGATCACTTGACCACATATATGGGATTTATTTCTGGGCTCTTTATTCTGTTGCATTGCTCTATTTATCTATTCACCAATACCATATTGTACTGTTGCTTTGTAGTAGGTCTTGAGTCGGGTAGTGTCAGTCTTCTAAGTTTGTTCTTCAGTATTGTTTTGGATATTCTGGGTCTTTTGCCTCATAAACTTTAGAATCAATTTATTCATATTCATAAAATAACTTGCTCAGATTTTGACTGGGATTACATTGAATCTATAGATCAAGTTGGAAAGAACAGACATCTTGACAATATTGAGACTTCCTATTAATGAACATGGAATATCTCTCCATTTAACTAGTTTTTGTTTGATTTTCTTCATCATAGTTTTATAGTTTTCCTCATATAGATCTTATTCAAATTTTGCTAGATTTATACCTAAGTACTTCATTTTGGAGGGTGGGGGTGCTAATGTAAATGATATTTTTAATTTTAATGCTATATGTCTAAATGCTATATGTCTATTACTGGTAAATAGAAAATTAATTAACTTTTGTATATTAACCATGTATCTGCAATCTTGCTATAATCATTTGTTAGTTCCAAGAGTTCTTTGGTTGATTCTTGCAGGTTTTCTACACAGATGATCATTTGCCAACAAAGATACTATTATGTCTACCTTTCCAATCTGTGTTCCTTTTATTTCCTTTTCTTGTCTTACTGCCTTAGTGATGACTTCAAATACTATGTTGAAATATAATGGTGAGAGGGGACATGCTTACCTTGTGTTTGTTCTTAGTGAAAAAAAAAAAAAGCTTCCAGTTTCCCACCAGTAAGTATGATGTTAGCTGTAGGGGTTTTTTGGTACATATTTATCAACTTGAGAAAGTTACCTCTATTCCTAACTTATGAGAGTTTCTATCATGAATGGGTGCTGGATACTGTCAAGTACTTTTTCTGTATCTGTTGATATGAACATGTGATTTTTCTTTAGCCTGTTGATGTGATGGATTACATTAATTTTCAAATGTTGAGTTGCATCAAATCCCAGACTTGCATATCTGAGATAAATCCCACTTAGTGGTGGTTTGGAATTCTTTTTATACACTGTTAAATATTGTTTTTATTTTATACACTGTTAAATATTGTTTTAAATACACTGTTGCTATTTTGTTGAGAGTTTTTTCATCTATGTTCATGAAAGATACTAGTCTATAGTTTTATGAACATACATGTCTTGGTCTGGTTTTGGTATTAGGGTAATCCTGGTCTCATAGAATGAGTTAGGAAGTATTTTTTCTGCTTCTATTCTCTGAAAGAGACTGCAGGGAATTGTTATAATTTCTTCCTTAAATGTTTGGTAGAATTTACCAGTGTGCATATCAAGGCCTGGTACTTTCTGTTTTGAAAGGCTATTAATAATTGATTCAATTTATTTAATAGATACAAGCCTATTCAAATTACCTATTTTTTCTTGGAGTTTTGGCAGATTGTGTCTTTCAAGGAATTGGTCCATTTCACCTAGGTAATCAAATTCATGAGCCTAGAACTGTTCATAGTATTCTTTTATTACTTTTCAAATTTCCATGGGATCCGTAGTGATGTCCTATTTTTTGTTTGTTTGTTTTTTAGAAAGCATCAACACCACATGACTCCCTCTCTCTTGCTTTCTCTCTCTCTTTTTTTAAGTTGGTCTGGCTAGAAATTTATAAATTTCATTAGCCTTTTCAAAGAACAAGCTTTTGGTTTCATTGATTTTCTCCATTGATTTTCTATCTTCAATTTAATTGATTTCTGTACTCTTCTTAATAAGAAGCACTTCTTAACAAGAAGTATTTATTTCCTTCTGCTTACTTGGATTTAATTTGCTCTTCTTTTTTCTAGTTTCTTAAGGAGAAAGCATAGACAATTGATTTTAGATCCTCCTTCTGTTCTATGATAAGCATTCAATTTTATAATTTCCCCCATATGAACTGATTTCACTACATTTCACAAACTTCAAGTTATGTTTTCATCTTCATTTAGTTCAAAATATTAAGTTTTTCTCGAGATTTCTTCTTTGATCCATGTGTTATTTGGAAGAATACTGTTTAATCTACACGTATTTTGGGTATTTTTCAGTTATTTTTGTTATTAATTTCTAGTTTAATTTCATTGTGGTCTGAGGGCAGAAATTGTATGATTTCTATTTTTTTTCAATTTGCTAAGGTGTGTTTTATGGCCCAAACTATGGTCTATCTTGGTAAATGTTCCACATGAACTTGAGGGGGGGGAAAAAACATGTAACGTGTAACTGCTGTTATTGAATGAAGTAGTCTACAGACATCCGTTATATCCAGTTGAGTGATGGTGTTGTGGGGTTTAACTATGTACTTGCAGATTTCTGCTTGCTGTATCTGTTCATGTCTAATAGAGGGGTGCTGATGTCTCCAACATGATAATGAATTCATGTACTCCTCTTTGCAGTTTTATCAGTTTTTGCTCGACAGTTTGCTGCTTTCTTGTTAGGTGCATATACCCTAAGGATTATTATGTCTTTTCAGAGAACTGACCTTATTATGTAAGGCCCTTCTTTATCCCTTATAAATTTCCTGACTTTTAGGTCTTCTCTGTCTGAAATTAATATAGCTATTCCTGCTTTTTTTGATCATTGTTAGGGGTATTTTTTCTTCTTTTTCTACTTTTAATCTAAATGTGCCTTTATAGTTAATTTTTTTTAATAAACAAAACAAACTTTGACAATCTCTCCTTTAATTCATGCATATGGACCACTGACATGGAAAGTGATTATTGATATAGTTGGAATAATATCTACCATATTTGTTACTATCTCCTATCACACTTGTGTTTTTTTGCTATTTTTTTTTAAAAGATTTTATTTATTTATTTATTTGACAGAGAGAGACACAGCAAGAGAGGGAACACAAGCAGGGGGAGTGGGAGAGGGAGAAGCAGGCCTCCCGCAGAGCAGGGAGCCCGATGCGGGGCTCGATCCCAGGACCCTGGGATCATGACCTGAGCCGAAGGCAGACGCTTAACGACTGAGCCACCCAGGCGCCCCTTTTTTTGCTATTTTTAATTCTACTCTCTGTCTTTTGTGTTTTTTTTTTTTAAAGATTTTATTTGTTTATTTGCTAGAGAGAGAGAGTGAGAGTACAAGCAGGGGGAGCAGCAGGCAGAGGGAGAAGCAGGCTCCCCACTGAGCAGGGAGTCCGATGTGGGACTTGATCCCAGGACCCTGGGATCATGACCCGAGCTGAAGGCAACCGCTTAACTGACTGAGCCACCCAGGCGTCCCTGTCTTTTGTGGTTTTAATTGAGCAATTATAGGATTCTATTTTCTCTCTTTTCTTAGGATATTAGTTATACTCTATTTTTTACTTTTTTAAATGGTTGCCTTAGAATTTGCAATCTACATCACAACTAATCTAAGTTCACTTTCTTTTTTTACAGCACCTAAAATATTGAGTTTATTACAACAGCCAGAAATAGCCTTGATATTATAATCATTAACATTTGTTCCAAATATAAAATTTCATTTTCTACACCTATTATCAAATTAGCAATTTTTAACATGTTAAACATGATTTCTTACGTATAAGACACAGAACAGTCATAGCATACTTATTAATTTCAGTTTTCAGTGCCATAACCCTAATTCTGTTCCTAATTAGCTAACACTTTAAATGGGCACAGTTTTCAAGTGGCCTTTATCCAACTTTTTTCTCTTTCACGTGTCCCTCAGCAACATTGTTTCATACTTATGTTTTGATCATGCATTAATCCTTTTATTTTTTTATTTTTTATTTTTTATTTTTTTAAGATTTTATTTATTTGACAGAGAGAGACACAGCGAGAGAGGGAACACAAGCAGGGGGAGTGGGAGAGGGAGAAGCAGGCTTCCCGCCGAGCAGGGAGCCCGATGTGGGGCTCGATGCGAGGCTCGATCCCAGGACTCTGGGATCATGACCTGAGCTGAAGGCAGACGCTTAAAGACTGAGCCACCCAGGCGCCCCACATTAATCCTTTTAGATGTGCTTGACAGAAATGCCTGCCTTTAATTTTTTTCAAAAACATAGCTAGATAAGTTTATCATAGTGCTCCCCAATTGTAAATCTACTTTAACCAGATCTTTTACACATACCTCTTAAAATCACTCTGTTTATTCAAGTCCCTGACGCTTTACCACTCCCTCCACTGAGTTTCTTTCTATTCATATGTACTACCCATCTCTTAAAATACAGTAGCTTATTTTCTTCAGACTTCACCACCCATTCTAATTAATGTTGATTTCATTTATTTTCACTTTGTTTCTTGAGTGTTCTTTTTTTCATTATTTGTACTCTTTGCTTTCCAGTTTTGGATGTTTCTATTGAAGTATCTTTAAGTTTAGATATTCTTTCTTCAGCCATGTTCACCACTAATGAGCTACTAATGAAGTGATCAGAGGCATTCTTTCTTCATTTCTGTTAGTGTTTTTGTTTTGTTTTGTTTTTAACTTCTGGCATTTCTTTTTTGGTACTTTCTTAGGGTGCCCATCTCTCTGCTTACATGTCCTATCTATTCTTGTATGCAGTCTATTTTTCTTTCTGAATTTTATGTTTTATTATTATATTTTTTTGGAACATAGCTCATTTTTTAAAATTTCAATTCCAGTTAGTTAACATACGTGCAATATTAGTTTCAGATGTACAATATAGTGATTCAACACTTCCATAAAACACCTGGTGCTCATCACAGCAAGTGCACTCCTTAATCCCCATCACCTATTTTACCTAACCCCCCAACCACCTCCCCTCTGGTAGCCATTAGTTTGTTCTCTATAAGTAATAAGAGTCTGTTTCTTGGTTTGTTGCTTTTTTTCATTATTCATCTGTTTTGTTTCTTAAATTCCATATATGAGTGGAATCATACGGTATTTGTCTTTCTCTGACTTACTTAGCTTAGCATAATACTTTGTAGCTCTGTCCATGTGGTTGCAGATGGCTAGATTTTATTATTTTTTATGGCTGAATAATATTCCATTGTGTTTATATATACTACATCTTCTCTATCCATTCATCAGTTGATAGACGCTTGTGCTATTTCCATAATTTGGCTATTGTAGATATTGCTGCTATAAACACTGCAGTTCATATCTCCCTTCGAATTAGTATTTTTGTATTCTTTGTGTAAATACCTAGTCATGCAATTACTAGATCATACTGTACTTCTCTTTTTAATTATTTGAAGAAACTCTGTATCGTTTAGAGTGACTGCACCAATTTGCAGTCCACCAACAGTGCAAAGAGTTCCCCTTTCTCCACATCCTCACAAGTACCTGTTGTTTCTTGTATTGTTTGTTTTAGCCATTCTGACAGGTGTGAGGTGGTATCTCATTGTGGTTTTGATTTTCATTTCCCCAATGATGAGTAATATTGAGAATCTTTTCATGTATCTGTTGGCCATCTGGATGTCTTCTTTGCAAAATGTGTATTCATGTCTTCTGCCCATTTTTAACAGCATTATTCATTTTTGTGGAACTGAATTTTATAAATTCTTTATATATTTTGGCTACTAACCTTTTATCAGATGCTATTTGCAAGTATCTTCTCCCATTGCATAGGTTGCCTTTTAGTTTTCTTGTTTACTTCACTGTGCAGAAGCTTTTTATTTTGATGAAGTCCCAAAAGTTTTTCTGTTTCCTTTGCCTCCAGAGACATATCTAGAAAGAAGTTGCTACAGCTGATGTGAAAGAGGTTACTGCCTGTGTTCTCCTCTAGATTTTGATGGTTTCCTGTCTCACATGTATGTCTTTAACCAATTTTGAATTTATTTTTGCTTATGGTGTAAGAAAGTGGTCCAGTTTCATTCTTTTGCATGTTGCTGTCCAGTTTTCCAATACTACTCTTGAAGAGACTGTCTCTTTCCCCATTGGATATTCTTTCCTGCTTTGTGAAAAATTAGTTGACCATATAGTTATAGGTTCATTTCTGAGTTTTCTATTCTGTTCCATTGATCTATGCGTCTATTTTTGTGCCAGTATCATACTGTCTTAATCACTACAGCTTGGTAATATATCATGAAGTCTGGAATTATGGAGCCTCCAGCTTTGCTTTTCTTTTTCAAGGTTGCTTTGGCTATTCAGAGTCTTTTGTGGCTCCATATGAATTTTAGGATTGTTCTAGCTCTGTGAAAAATGCTGGTGGTATTTTCATAGGGATTGCATTAAATGTGTAGACTGCTTTGTGTGGTATAGACATTTTAACAATATTTGTTCTCCATCCATGAGCATGGAATATTTTTCCATTTGTTTGTGTCATCTTTAATTTCTTTCATCAGTGTTGTATAGTTTTCAGAGTACAGATCTTTCATCCCTTTGGTTAGGTTTATTTCTAGTATCCTATGGTTTTTGGTGCAATTATAAATGGGATTGATTCCTTGATTTCTCTTTCTGCTGCTTCATTATTGGTATATAGAAATGCAGCATATTTCTGTACATTGATTTTGTATCCTACAACTTACTGAATTCATTTATCAGTTCTAGTAGTTTTTCTGGTGGAATCTTTTGGGTTTTATATATAGAGTATCATGTCATCTACAAATAGTAAAAGTTTGACTTCTTCCTTGCTTCCTTGGATGCCTTTTCATTGTCTGATTACTGTGGCTAGGACTTCCAGTACTATGTTAAATAACAGTAGTGAGAGTGGACATCCCTGTCTTGTTCCTGCCCATAGAGGAAAATCTCTCACTTTTTCTCCATTGAAGATGACGTTAGTTGTGGGTTTTTCCATATATGGCCTTTATGATATTGAGGTATGTTCCCTCTAGCCCTAGTTGTTGAGGGTTTTTATGATGAGTGGATGTTGTACTTTGTCAAATGCTTTTTCTGCATCTATTGAAAAGATCATATGGCTCTTATCCTTTCTTTTATTAGTGTGGTGTATCACGTTGATTGATTTGTGAATATTGAACTACACTTGCAACCAGGAATAAATCCCACTTGATCATGGTGAATGATTTTTTTAATGTATTATTAAATTCAGGCTGCTAGCACCTTATTAAGAATTTTTGCATGCATGTTCATCAGGGATATTGGCTTGTAGTTCTCTTTATTAGTGGAGTCTTTATCTGGTTTTGGTATCAGGGGGGCTAAACAACATGCTACTAAACAATGAATGGGTCAACCAGAAAATCAAAGGAGAAATTAAAAAGTACATAGAAACAAATGAAAATGAAAACACAATGGTCCAAAACCCTTGGGATGTAGTAAAAGCAGTCCTAAAGGGAAATATATAGAAATACAGGCCTATCTCAAGAAGAAGAAAATCTCAAATAAACAACTGAACTTTATACCTACAAGAACTAGAAAAGGAACAACAAATGAAGGCTACAGCAGCAGAAGGAAGAAAATAATAAAGATAAGAGCAGAAATAAATGATATAGAAACTAAAAAAAAGTAGAACATATCAATGAAACCAGGAGCTAGTTCTTTAAAAAATAAGATTTACATGCCTCTACCCAGACTTATTAAACAAAAATAGACTCAAAATGGTTGAAAGACCTAAATGTGAGACAGGAGTCCATCAAAATCCTAAAGGAGAACACAGGCAGCAACCTCTT
>NC_138377.1:69782287-69797799 GCF_054177405.1 Leptonychotes weddellii | reverse complement strand
CTGGTGGTGGGTATTGAGGAGGGCACGTTCTGCATGGAGCACTGGGTGTTATGCACAAACAATGAATCATGGAACACTTTATCTAAAACTAATGATGTAATGTATGGGGATTAACATAAGAATAAAAAAAAATCATGATTGGATAGCTGTAGAAAATGTATTTGGCAAAATTTAACAACATTCATTTATGATAAACATTCTCAACAAAGTGGGTATAGAAGGAACATTCCTCAACGTAATAAAGGCCATATATGACAAACTCAGAGCTAACATCATACTCAAAGGTGAACAGATCAAAACTTCTACTCTAAAATCAGAAATGAACAAGGATTTTAACTCCCCACTTTTATTTGACATACTATTGAAAGTCCTAGCCAGAACAAATAGGCAAGGAAAAGAAAAAAAAAAAAGGCATCCAAATAGGAAAGGAAGAAATAAAACTCACTATTTGCAAATGACATAATATTACTTATAGAAAACCCTTAAGAGTCAACCCAAAAACTGTTAGAATAAACAAATTCAGTAAAATTGCAGGATACAAAATCAATACACAAAAATGTATTGCATTTCTACATACTAATAATGAATTATCAGAAAGAGAAATTAAGAAATCCATCTCATTTACAATTGCATCAAAAAGAATAAAATACCTAGGAATAAATATAACCAACAAGGTGAAAGACCTATACACTGAAAACTGTAAGACATTGATGAAATACACTGAAGACAAATAAATGAAAAGATATTCTGTGCTCATGGATTGGAAGAATATTGTTAAAATATTCATTCTACAGATGCAATGCAATCTCTGTCAAAACCCCAATGGTGTTTTTCACAGAAATAAAACAAACAACTCTAAAATTTGTATAAATCCACAGAAGATCCTGAATAGCCAAAGCAGTCTTGAGAAAGAACAAAGATGGAGACATTACAGTCTCTAATTTCAAACTATACTGCAAAGCTATAGTAATCAAAGTAGTAATGGTATTAGCATAAAAATAGACACACAAATCAATGGAACAGAGTAGAGAGCCCAGAAATAAATCCATTTATTTCCACACACACATGTGTGTGTGTGTTTGTGTGTGTGTGTGTATATATTTTTTTCAAATAACTTACAACAAAGGAGCCAAAAATATACAATGGGAAAAGGACAGTCTCTTTAATAAATGGTATTGGGAAAACTGGATAGCCTCATGCAAAAGAATGAAACTGGACCATTATCTTACATCATACACAAAAATTAACTTAAAATGTATGGAAGACTTGAATGTATGACCTGAAATCATAAATTTTCTAGAAGACACATTGGTGATAAGCTCCTTAACATCAATCTTAATAATAGTTCTTTGGATTTGACACCAAAGGCAAAGGCAACAAAAGAAAAATAAATAAGTGAGACTAAAATCAAACTAGACAGCCTCTGCATAGCAAAGGAAACCAACAAAATGAAAAGATAACCTAATGAATGGGAAAAAATGTTTGCAAATGATATCTGATGTTAAGATACATAATATACAAAGAGCAAAGAAATCCAATTAAAAAATGGGTAAAGAATTCTGAATAGTCATTTTTCCAAAGAAAGCATACAGATGGACAACAGGCACATGAAAAGTTGGTGAGCACCATTTATCATCATGAAAATGCAAATTGAAACCCAATGAGACATCAACTTGCACCTCTTAGAATGGCTATAATCAAAAAGGCAAGAAATAACATGTGTTGCCCAGGATGTGGATGAAGAGCACTGTTGGTGGGAATGTAAATTGGTTCAGCCACTATGGAAAACAGTGTGGAAGGTTCTCAAAAAAAAAAAAAAAAATAGAACTACCATATGATCCAGCAATTCCACTTCTGGGTATTTATCTGAAAGAAACAAAAGCCCTAACTCAAAAGATATGTGCACCCCCATGTTCATTACAGCATTATTTACTATAGGCAGATATGGGAATAATCTCAGTGTCTATCAGTGAATGAATGGATAAAGAAGATTTGCATATATTTATATATATCATATATGTATATATACACACACATTTATATATATACACACACTATACACACACACAGACACACACACACACACAACGCAATACTACTCAGCCATAGAAGAATATGAAACCTTGCCATTTGTGACAACATGAATGGATCTTGTGCACATTATGCTAAGTGAAATAAGTCGGAGAAAGACAAATATTTCATGATCTCACTTACATGTTGAATCTAAAAAAAAAAGAAGATGGGTGGGTGTCTGGGTGGCTCAGATGGTTAAGCGTCTGCCTTCGGCTCAGGTCATGATCTCAGGGTCCTGGGATCGAGTCCCGCATCGGGCTTCCTGCTCCTTGGGAGCCTGCTTCTCCCTCTGCCTCTCTCTCTCTCTCATGAATAAATAAATAAAATCTTAAAAAAAAAAAAAAGAAGATGGGTGAAGGGGATCAAAAGGTATAAACTTCCACTTATAAAATAAATAAGTTATGGGGATTTAGTGTACAGCATGGGACTATAGTTGTTAATACTGTATTGCGTATTTGAAAGTTCCTAACAGAGTAGACCTTAAAAGTTCTCAACACAAGAAAAAACATCGTAATTCTGTGTGCTGATGGATGTTAACTAGTGGTGATCACAAATATTGAATCACTCTGTTGTACACCTGAAACTAATATTTTATATGTCAAGTATATCTCAAAAAGACTTGCAATATTTTTAAGGCTTTAGAGTGGTATTTTATTTGGTTGTAACATGCTGAGATGGATCTTAAGTTGGAAGAATACAATTCCAGTTTTATTCAAATTTGGGGGGCAGATTTCTGGGGAGAGTTGGGTTATATAAAAAAAGGCAAATAAAGTGTGTGATACTGTCAGTTTGTTCAGAGTGTCTCAAAGGATAAACTGAGAGTTCCAGGAAGCCTCACTGTGGCTCTGGTGTCAAAATATAGCCCACAAATTAGAGGCATTTTTCCATCCCCTGCTGACTACTATAGAATCGCCCAGGCCAACATGGTAGCTACATAGGAGCTTGAGGGGCAAACAGTGTGAGCAACAGGAGACAAGACAGGAATATCAGCCGTCATCAAATGTCCACAAAAAGGAACACCAAATGCACCTTGGGAACAATGGAAGGCCTGACAATGAGGTACCATGTGCAGGATAAAGGGAGAATACACAGGGTCATCCATGGACTTTACCTTAGTAGGCTTGGTCTGCCATTACAAAATGCCACAGACTGGGAGGCTCACACAACATAAATTTGGTGGGTTTTTTTGTGATTGTAGAGGCTGGAAGTCTAAGACCAAGATATGGTGAGTTTTGATTTCTCCTGATGCTTATCTCCTTGGCTTATAAGTGGCCTCCTCTGTGTCCTCACATGGTCTTTTTTTTTTCTGCATATGTGTATCCCTCATGTCTCTCTTCTTCTAAGGACACCAGTCCTACAGGATTAGGGTCCCACCCTTATGATATCATTTAACTTTAAATACCTCCATAAAGATCTTATCTCCAAATCCAGTAACTTTGGGGGTTATGACACCAACAAAGGAATTTTTAGGGGATACAGTTCAGTCTATAACACCATCTCACACCTATCCTATAGAATCCATTTCATTAACACTCCCTGTGTCTGAAGAGGTTGGAATTCTAGTGGGTAAGCCAGATTAACTGTATTGTTATTCTTCATCTTCTTATATTTTCTTTCTTCCCCATCCTATTATATTTTCTAATGGCTGATCCTGAAGCTGCTCTCATGGTTAATTTGAATATTTGAAAATGATTAAGTGAACCACCGTGACTTCTCAACATTCTCAGGAAAGAAGCAACACTGTACAGAATCTGACTACATATTTTTGTTAGATAGAACTACCATTTTGCACGCAGACCATGTTCAAAGAACTAGGTTGAATAAATTCACTGTTTTTAGAATCAAAATTATGTAAATGATCATCTCATTTTAACAGTATTTATAACATTCTTCAAGTTTTATAAATGGTTTTATATATGAATGAATGAATAAATAGTATTTCTCTTTCTTACTGCAACCTAAATGCAATTATGTTCATGGAGGGAAATAGAAAGAAAAGAATTATAGATTCAATAAAATGCTGATCTCCAAAGTAGCAGTTGACATTTTCAGGTAGTTTTTGACAAAAGTCACAGGGTGAGTTCTTAGAGTCTGCCATGCCTTCCAGATAAGGGAAGTAGTTTCAAGCCCAAGTTGTCTCCCTCCACCCTCTCCCCAAAGGTGTCCAAACAGGTGCTGGTTTTGTTATAGTTAACTTAGCACCTTAAACAATTTTAACTGGTTCTGTTTACCTCATTTAATTTTCTCGGGCTTCAGCGCTATAAATGTTGCAGGCGTGAAATTAACTGTCAGTGGGGTTGCTTTGCTCAGTAGGACATATAGATCTTAGCTCCTGCAGTTGAGCGGTACCCAAGGTTTTGGGGGTGTGTGTGTGTGTGTATGTGTGTGCACATTATTATTTTAAAGAGTTTTATTACAAAATGTTAATATTCAGGACACTTCAGAGTACCCTTATACTGTACCAAATCTGATTTTGGGGAACTGGTTTTAAAGTGTTCCTTGAGTATTTCTCTCATAGTGACTTTCAGGTAGAAGTACTACCGGGTGATTAAGAGATGTTAATTTGACTAAAGAATTTATTCTGAGACACCAGTCTTTTATGGTAGTTTTTATGGTAGCTTTTATGGTAGTTTTACAGCAGTCTCAAGTAGCCTTAGCAAGTTTGTCTTCTGGTTTTTCGCCATGTGTTTCTAAACCCAAGGTAAAACTTTCTCGTCCCAGCAGGACTCCTGACTTCTCTATCTTTTCAGACAAATCAAATGGTGGCAAAGTCTGCATCAGTAAGCAAATTAGAGGAATTCAGCATATTCATCCAGTATTTATCCCACAGAAGCTCAAGCAATTTATGATCCAAAGAGGATTTGAAATATAAGACTTCTAAGGTATAATATTGTTTGCAGTGCACACCAAAATCTTCTGCTTTATTACGTGGAATAGTCTGATGCTCAAGAGGGTCCTTCATCAAGGGGTTTGTAGCCTTTGGGTAGGTATGTCTTCAAGGCTTCAGGATTCAGTTTCCCTGCAGATACTGTTCTTCTCAGGTATAAACAAGTCCTGGGTATAAACCTCCTGAGAATCTCAAACTATGCAAACCAGACATGTCCAGACTTCATCCCCAGGAAGTTCTCCAAACCTAGTGAACACTGTAGGCAGAACCTAAGATCATTTTCTAAACCTCATATATTTTCTGTAGCTCCCAAAGCTGAGTAACACTTTGGTGGTAATATCTGGAACAGTGAGTTTGGGTATCATTCTGTTTAATTCACTGTGATTTGGAATTTTTGTTAGCATTCCTACAGAGCCTCTCCATTGATTGTGGAATGTGTTAAGGTTTTGTCTTTCATGTCCACATAAGAGAAGAAAAAAGAAAGCTTAAGGGAAAGGACTCATTAAAAGTCCTTTGTCTAAAAACCCTGGGAAGTTTGACATCCTATTCTTTTTGACCTCTGAGTGATCACTACAGCCAGAGATAATGTTTTTAATGTTGCAGTTTGAACATGGCCCAATATTTTAAGTTAAATCCACAGATTAAGCCTTCTTATAAATTTCCTGGTTCCGTTGCCTTACATTATTAGATATATTTCTGTTTCCTCTGCTTTCATAGACCTAAATAATGAAAACTCTTTATAGTTCTTCCAAAGCTCACCGATTCTGACATGTGGTATTCACATTTTGTGAGTAATTTCCAAGGCACTTCCTATTTTTCTGTTGAGCTGTATGCCAAGATAACTTTTGGAAGGTACAGCAGCCTAG
The DNA here is from genome assembly GCF_054177405.1 of Leptonychotes weddellii. Lineage (NCBI taxonomy): Eukaryota > Metazoa > Chordata > Mammalia > Carnivora > Phocidae > Leptonychotes > Leptonychotes weddellii. The sequence continues at coordinate 69,791,973 of NC_138377.1, read as the reverse complement.
GTAATTGGCAATTATCCAGATTTGTGTTGGCTATGTTATGGAGGTGTTTCTATAAATTAGGGACCCGTGCAAACAGGTAAATTTTATTACCTAGTCATAATTCTCATTGGGGGTGTTCCCTTACTTTATATTCTCTTTTCATAAATTTATATGAAATTGCCTCAAATAATGCTTTTTCTTCTGAAAAAGCCCATCGATAGATACCCCAAAATAGCCATAATTAGGTAAGCTGGCCAATTAAATAAGGAAACATAGTATCTTGTTAGCAATTGGCATCAACTGTTGGGTGACATTTTGATAAACTGCTTCAATATAGTGTATAGCATTTTGGTGCTTTTTCACTTCTTAAAAGGTCACAGTCTCTGAAAAGTAACATCGAAAAAGCTGATATTTAAAGGGTATAGAAAAATTCAAATAAATAGTCTGGTCTACTGCTAGATAGCTCTTCTCTTCTCACAGTGCAATCTCTGACCGTCTCCTTGGCCTTTTAATTCTACTTGTTGAGGTTTCCATTGTTCTAAGGGGAGATGACATCTTTTTCTCTCTAGTCCAGATCTGGTATCACTTGAAGCCTTACTCTGTACTTTTCAATATGAAATTTAACAGTTGAATTACTTGGGAAGATCTATGTGGTTACATGTAACTCCTTTCCTAAAAGACCTAGAGGTATTTCCTTCTTTCTTTTTTTTTTTTTTAAGATTTTATTTATTTGACAGAGACAGAGATAGCAAGAGCAGGAACACAAGCAGCGGGAGTGGGAGAGGGAGAGCAGGCTTCCTGCCGAGGAGGGAGCCCAATGTGGGACTCGATCCCAGGACCCTGGGATCATGACCTGAGCCAAAGGCAGATGCTTAACGACTGAGCCACCCAGGTGCCCCTTACCTGGAGATTTTTTAAAAATGAGGCAACTTACACTCCACCTTCAGTGATTTTGATGCAAGTATCTGCATTTTTGATAAAATACTTCACGTGCTCTTTTAAGGTAGATGGTTTATGGATCATATTGCAAGAAACACTAATCTAGAGTCTTGGTGGAGTTGACTCTGATTTCTGCCCATAAACAATGTGGTGCACATTCCTCAGAGTAGTTTGCAGAAGTTTCTTGAACGTCTCACTAATGGGCATTGGTATAGAAATATCTCTAGGTCGGGCGCCTGGGTGGCTCAGTCGTTAAGCATCTGCCTTCGGCTCAGGTCATGATCCCAGGGTCCAGGGATGGAGCCCCGCACTGGGCTCCCTGCTGCTTCTCCGTCTCCCTCTCCCTCTGCCCCTGCTTGTGTTCCTGCTCTCACTATCTCTCTGTCAAATAAATAAATAAAATCTTCAAAAAAAAAAAAATCTCCAGGTAATTCTTAAGCACACCTTTGGAAACCATAGCTCTGTGCTGTAGAGAGGTGGTCTGACCACTAGGGAACTTAGAGCTAGATCCTACCTTTCTCCATACCCAGTAACCTTTCTACCTTCTCATCCAGCAGGAAAATCACTTCTATTCCTCACATCGCTTTAAAACAAAACAAAAACAAAAACAAGTTGCCTTCTTCTAAATGACCCATTCTCGACTTTTTTGTTCGGCTTGATGCAAAGGGTCTGTCCTTGCACACCGTGTGCTGCTCATGAACATTTGGAGGATGGGTAGAACATCATTTTATTATAAGTGGATAATTCTTTTAAATCGTCCTATGTAGTATATGAAGTGCCACATAAACTTCTTTTACAGCCTTGTTAGAAAAGTCTGAGAGCTGGAGCAAACCCATGGCTCCGTGTGAGCATGGATTGGGTGAACCAGCCAGTGGTCCCCTTGTTCAGTCAGTGGGCCACAATCACAAAAGTGCAGGTGGCATAACTGTCTTTTCAAAGAAGGTTGTACTTATTTCACCCTTTCCCCAGTACATAATCAGTTTTATTGATTCTAAATAAATACCTGACATTTGGTTCAACAACTCTTGTAGCTTAAAGATTCCAAAAAGCAATTTCCCCACAAAAAAAATACCTGAAAATACATCGTAGGGTGTGCAAATTGCAGGAGGTTAACGATGCAGGGACACATTTATATCAAGTCTCCTCATTCCTGGGTGCCTGTCCTGGAAGTCAATGAGGAGGTCAAGGCTCAAACAGCCAATAAGGCCCAGATGGTGGTCACCTCACAGATCTTAAGGAAGAGCCCTCATTCGGGTTTGAGAAAGGCAGTGAGGTGTATCCTCAGATCATACTCATCAGCCTGTATAATTCGTTTAAAAAGAAGAAATGTCCAGTGGGCTTCAGCTATAACCTATTGTCCTGCTGCTTAGAATCTGTTGGGTGGGGGGGGGGTCCTACTCCCTACTGTCTCTCCCTCCCCGTGCTCCACCAACTCTGAGACATTGAATGTCTTATCAACCTACATTGAGAGAATTTATCTTTTCTCTGAATCTTCAGGTTCAGGGTCTTATGTCAAGTGGCTTGTTTGTGCCCACTCATATTTTGTGCTTTTCCTCATTTGCTTTGGATCTCCTGATAGGTACTGCATGCTGATGCCACAGAAAGCTAGACTCAGCACTTAGCTACAGCTGCTGGCTTTTCCCATTCTCAAATGTCTGTAGCCCTCCTTTTCCTTGAGCACCTGACTGCTAGAAAGATACCATTTACCAAGTTGTCCTAATCAAGTGATGCCTGAATCTGGTCATTCCAGATTTGGCCAGTGGCTATCAGTGACTTAGTATTGACAGCAAAAGTAAAGAACTATTGATTGTATGTGAATATAACTCCAGTTCCCAACTCCCTTTAATAGTTCTTCATTAAATTCTATAAAGCACAAGAGGAATTAAGAAACCAGTAGTTTATACTGAGGGTGGGTGGAAAAATTAATATGTATAGAGTACCAGCTGAGGGCTGGATGTACTATCTTCCTTATGGTCAGAAAATGCTTCTTGAGGATGGGGGAAAAATCGAGCATACCCAATAGTAAAAAACTAGACAAAGTGATAGAAATTAAGAACAAAAGTAGGGGAGCATGTCATGTTTTAAGAAACACCTAGGCATAAGAAGGTAAAATATAAAAATAGGGGACTCAAAGAATAATTCAATATTAAAAATAATGCTTCAGAGGAAAGTTTACAAATCAGGTTCAGTAATGGACAAGATTAGCCTTTAACACAACCAAATAAAGATCATACCTGCTGCATTTATTACTCTATTCCCTGTTTAACTTGCTTTTTTGGCACATGACAGGAATGCCGAAATTATTTCTTAAATTAATATATATGAATGAATAAAATAACTGCTTGACCAGCAAAGTAAACTGCATTATAGACTCAAAATACGTGCAGTGACATTGGTGCATTTACTAATAATCGTAAACCTGTGTGCCTGTGTCCAAAATAAACGTAGGTTTAGAAAAGAATGCATTTCCTTTTGCTCATAGGTATTATTCCACTAAAGGTTAAAGATCTTAGTCATCTCCCTGCCTGTTTTCTTGTAAAAAGTATTCAAAGCTTCACCATTTCTTAATGCGCTAATTTACTATCTCTTAGCATGGTTATTTTTCACGTTATTTAGAGAAAATTTGTCTTCCTGCTAGAAATTTTTGCATTGTATATACAATGTACACTTATTGCTTGGATAATGCCCTATTAATTTCAATGGATTCCTTTTGACATAAAAATGGATTTGCACTGAAGGGCAAACAGTACCTCCATATGTATCCAGGCTGCATTACAATCGAATCCATCACATTATACATTTATAGGTGTCTACCCCTGTTACACTGCTGAAATGGTCTGCCATAAAAAATGGCCATGTGAAAAGCTGGTTTAAATTTCATGCATTTTTACTTGCAAAGTATCTGGTTAGATGAACAGAAGCCTCCAAGATGAAATCCTTTCCAACATGAATATGCTAACGTGACTCCCTGGAAGCGACACCTCAGCACTTCGTCCGGTGCCTTTTCTTTAGATTCCTATGACAGATTTGTTTTAGGGTCAGCATGTTGGAAAGCATGAAGAATTTATTTTTTGAAGCTCACAGTGGTAAATGGCACATTGGAAGAGGAAAATGCAAGCTCTGTTTTCTTTGGCAGCCCCGGTATGAGTCAAGGAGAGCCCTTACATGGTCTCCAAAAGCCCAGTTTAGCATTTAGGACCTTTTGGGTTTTATCTTTAGAAATAATTGTTTCGCACACCTATTAGCTTAAGCACTTTTGGCAACTAAAATGTCTTCCTTTTTCTCATGAAGCATGGGAAATCCTGCCTACGAAGGTGACTTCTGGTTTAGAGGCAAAATATGTTCTTCAGGGACTAGCATGGAAATGAGACTTAATAGGTCTTTCTGTTCAGGGTACTTCTAAAAAAGTGAGGGTCAGGGGTTTAGGAGAACACCAATTTTGTGGAATTTCATCAAATTTCCCATTTTTCCCTAAGTTAGAAATCCCAAATGGAGGGAAATGTATTACAGCAAATAGCATACCAGAAGGAGAAAAAAAAATCACTAGATTTCTATCTATGAATTAAACAAGGAAAAGTGTTGGCTCATGTTTTGAGATTTTACTTCTAGCATAATAAAAACAAAACAGAACTGGAACTGACAATACCACTACCAGATTTGAATTAGAACGTTTGGGCTAGGTCTCTGTCCTTTCTAGATATCAGACTTCAAGAAGTCATCAGATTCTATCACATGCTTTCTATGTAAAATGGGGACTTTCTATTAAGGGGAAGTTGCTCCATGTATTTAAGAAAAGTAAAGCCAGCATTTATAAATCGCAGATTTTGCGTAAAAATGTAGGCTTCTGGCCTCAATCACTTTATATGTAAAATGGAGATAAAAATCTACTTTTTGCCCTTATGTAGATTAAATAGGATAGTATGTTTATGCCTTGAAAACTTGAATGTTATTTACCATTCACTGAACTCCTATTATTCTTGCTTTTAATGGCTTCTTTTCTCTCTTCTAATTTTCTTTTTTTTTTTTTTCCTTAATCCCAGGTATTAACCACAATATTTCATTCTTGATGGTTTGAAGACTACAGGTTCTTTAGTTTGGCTTGGCCCATGAATTCTGGCTCATAATTTTTCCATTCAAATTATTACAAGATGACTTTATCATAATGTCTGAATGGAATATAAATGAAGCACAGTGTACATCAGCTTCCTTATGTGAATACATATGGGTTTTGTACATGTAGAAAGGGACAGAGTGAATTTTGAGATGGTGAGGATGTGGGTGGAGTTAGCTTCTTTTCTCATTTCTTCCCTTCTATCAATAAAAGCTTTTCAATACAGAAGATATAGAAGTGATATATATGGATACAGATCGGACTGGCTTACTGTGAGTTTTTAAATAGAGGGCCCACACTGTTCTTGTCTTAGAGTATGTTAAAATACATTTCATAAAATTGTATTATAACCCTCAAATTAGTCTGATTCTGTTTTTAAAGACTTTTTGCTGAATTTAGTGGTTCAAAGTTAAGGTTGAAAATTAGCAGTCCCTTGTGTTATGAAGGATCTGTGGAATTCTTTCTGTAGCTGGGAGTTGAGAACCAACTATTAATCATGTTATAACTTAAAAAGATATAAATGTGTACCAAGCAGAAAGAATTCAGTTCAGGTCTGCTGGCCCAAATACAATGGTCTGAATAGCAAAGTCCTGAGATTTCTTAGCTGCATAATGTTCTTACAAATGGTCCATGCTGTGCTAATAAAACTATTGTGATGAGGAGCTTTTGCAGTGGAAACTGACAGATGAGGCAGAGTTAAGTACTTTTTCAGACAAGCTACTACAGTAAATCATTAAGGCACACAAACAATCATCCTTCATCAATGCGCAATTTGTTTCATAGCAATTGCAAATCGAAAACAATGTAAACAAACAAATCGACAACTAATGAACATCCCCCACCGCTCACTGTAAATAGATCTACAACTTTAGAAGAACACTTTATCCAACACATTGTCAACTCATTGTAAACACATCTACAACTCATAAACAACTCATTACCCAGTATGTTGTCACCTCGTTGCAATTAAAGTTGAATGTTAACTGTACTGTATGTGCCTGCTCTGAATCAGATTATACCCTGGGAAGAAAATGAGAAGGAAGGAGAGCCCGTTCAGAGACGAGAAGGCTTTTACTTTACTTTTCCCCCACGTGTTTGACTCTTAAAATGATTTGACCAGGCTCACGTGGAAATGAACCTGTATTTTTACCCTTTCTTCAGGTATTCCACATCTTCCATTTGCATAGAGAAGGCAGTGGTTTCTTAGCACAAGTTCCTTTCATAGAGGAAAAGTAAATGTGTAAAGTATTCCCCAAGCAGTAGTAAAACTCACAGCTTTTACTGTAATTGCTTTGTGTGAACTGCGTTTGGCATCCCTACCTGGTATATAATCTTTTGGTTGGGGCCAGCGTTTTTTACAGTCTCCAGAATGATTGTTTTTGGAAAGCAAAAATATGAACTTAGGAATGTCACCGCAATTCTCCGGTAATGTTAACTTTGCCTGAGGATGTAAGTGGATTTCTTCACCATTTGGGTTTACATTCAAAAAAGAAAACCCAGACCGAGAAAAAAATACGTTAATTGACTCATTCATCCCTCTATCATCTCCCATATACATGCAAATGTGCATACAACACGTAAGCAGATGCATCCGCAGCATTTGACCTTTTATACAAATTGTAGGGTCGATTTGTGAGATGAGGGTATAATTTTAAAATAATTTTTTTTTGTTTATTTTTTTTTTGATTCAGAGCAAGCGTTAACTTTCTTGTTTACCTGTGTGGAAGACAGAAGAATTTGAATTGGAATGCTACTAAATAACAACAATTTGCACATTCAAGATACAATCCTAGGTATATAATTATGTAAATAATTTAACAGGTGTAGAAGCATCATATTCATAACTAACACAGAAGGGCTGTGGTGTAGTGAAAAAACCACCAGCAACGAGGGGCTCAGTTCTCTGTCCACTTCTGGCTTCTAAAGAAATAAGAGATTTCTTAAAGTCATATTCCAAAGGGTTAGTCAGAGATTTCTTCCTAGGAAAATCGATCTTGAAAGTTCTTTCCAACTTTAAGTTTTATTCTGAATGTTTTAAGCATCTATAATATAGCTAGCACTGAGGTGCTTCAGTGGACATATCAGAAATGATTTTTGTCTTATGAAATAGTGGGATGCATCAAGGCTTTGCAGTCGGAGAATTTCATATGAATATAGTTCTGTCACCTCCTAGCTGTGACATGTCCTCTCTGAGCCTTAGCTTCTGTACCTGTAAAATGAGGCTGCAGGATTGTGAGGATTAAAGATTAAAATACTTGTTAGGTGTCTAGTGCAATGCTCAGTGCTGAGCAAGGGTTCGATATGATGATGGTGGTGGCCAAACGAGTTTCCAGTCTCTAGAGAAAACCCAGACCGAGAAAAAAATACATTCATTGACTCATTCATCCCTCTATCATCTCCCATATTCGCTTTTCATTATACACTCCATCCACATGAAGGTTTTCTTAGGAAAACATTTTGGGGGAAAAGCCACAGATTTTCCACTCTGCTCTTCTAAGGTACTCTAAGTAGTTGTGCAATATCAAAGTATGAGCCTTTAGATTTAAATACTAAAAATAAGAGTAATATTTTTACTGAAAAAGAGACTTTTGGAACTCTTGTTTTCTACACCATTCTCAAAATAGACTAAATTATTATAAAGAGAGGCCACTTGCTATAATATGAAGATCAGCACACCATGAATTGAGGAGGTGTGGATTTCAGACCTCGTTCTGCCATCAAGCAAGCATTTGAGTTTGAGCAGCTCCCTTAACCTAAGTGAAAGTCAGCATGTGTTGCCTCAACTGTCCCTCTCACTTCCACCACAAATTCCTTTTGACCCATTTATTCATTCAACAAATATTTGTTAATCACTTTGATGTGCTAGGGGCTCCTAGGCAGGAGGGATCCATTAGGAGCAGGATTGACAAATCCCTGGTCTCATGGCGCTGGTGATGAGACAAAGTAAGTAAAAAATTTAATGCAACATCAAGTCAAAGGGCTGTGAAAAATAAAGCAGGCAAGGTATTTGAAAGTGATGGCAGCTGCCCCCTCCCCCACTTTCTCTCCCTCTCTCAAAAAAAAAAAAAACAAAAAAAACCGTGATGGCAGGCTACCCTGTTTTTGATACAATGGTGAGAGAAATCTTCTCTGAAGATGCCATTTGATTACAGACCTGAATTAAGTGAGAAAGAAGTCATGATTATACCAGATTCAAGAATTATAGAATATAAGGATTAAAAACTTGCATCTTTCTGTTTTTCTCTATTTTGAGGCTAACAGAATCTGTTGCCACCATCCTTATTGCTCCTGTCTTTTAAAGTTGTAGGAAAGTTGTTGCTCTCTACTCTTCTGGCCCATGTAGGCTTGCATTTATCATTCCCATCCCCTGCCTTATTCTACTATCAGAAACAGCCTTCATAACATCTTTTCATAGGTTTTATCTTTCTATTCCCATAGCTGCAAGTTTACGTTATTTGTAAAAATATTCATGTCGGTTTCTCAGAGTCCATAGTCTCTCATGGTTCTAGAGGGGAGGGGGTGGGAGGATGGGTTAGCCTGGTGATGGGTATTAAAGAGGGCACGTATTGAATGGAGCACTGGGTATTATACGCAAACAATGAATCATGGAGCACTACATCAAAAACTAATGATGTAATGTATGGTGATTAACATAATATAATAAAATAAAGTTTTAAAAAACCTAATGATGTACTATATGTTGGCTAATTGAACATAAAATAAATAAAAAAAAAATTCATGTCAGAATGAACACAAAGAAAACAAACACTTATGAGAGAGAGAGCTGTAGAAGATGAGGTCAGGGACTTAGCAGATCTTTTAGGACAGCATAAAGGCTTTGGCTTTTGTTCTGATCAAGGTGGAATTCTTTTGACGTGCTATCTGAATAGACTGTAGGAGGTCAATCGTAGAGTAGCGAGACCAGTCCAGGCCCTCTTGTAATAATCTAAGCAAGAGGTGATGGAGGTTAGACTAGTATAGTAGTAGTGGGGGTGATGAGAAGTGGTTGTATCTGTGATTTCTAAAGATCTAGGACTCAGGACTTGATAATGTGTTGGATGGTGGTGGGCTAGGTGAGGTGAAAACAGAATTTGGTACCCTGCATGCCTGAACTTCCTTGACTAGTTATGAGCAGGGAAAACCTTAGGCAAGTCAGTTAATTTCTCTGACCCTGAGAGTTCCCTGAGTTCTATGAAGATTAAACAGGATAGATGGCACATGGCCACCCCTCAGTAAACAAACATTAGCTTCTATCTCTTCATCTTTTATTTACAGTAGCAAATATGCTAGAAATAGTACGCTATTCTAAGGTAATGACATGGGCCGTTTTATTTTGTGACTGCTCTCACAAAGATAGGTAGACAACATTAAAAATAAATTCTAAGACAGATAAAGAACACAGTAATAGGTCATAAAAACTAAAAGGTATTAGATATTCCAAAGCAGATAAATTTTAGAAACCTCTTTTCTGGGCCCAAACCTGTAGACTGCCAGCACTATGGGTTATGGCCTCACACGTGTGAGCCAGCAAAGAGGCTTCTCCGTGGAGGTGGCGGTGGCGGTGGGCTGGTGGCACCATCTTTCCTGCGACCTGACGCCTTCTTAAAAAATTGGGCCTGGGGCGCCTGGGTGGCTCAGTCGGTTGGGCGACTGCCTT
>NC_138377.1:69729197-69781787 GCF_054177405.1 Leptonychotes weddellii | reverse complement strand
CCCTGAAACAAATAATAAGTTATATGTTAATAAAAAAATAAAAATAAATGAAATTTAGGGTTTACCTATAGTTTGATGCTTAAGTGGGATTGGTATTTAACATCATGCTACTCATTCCTGGATGCACTAGGAAAGGAACCTTTTGATAAATTGAAGTAAACCTTGCACTGCCAAATGGAGCTCACCAAAACCAATGAAAGTTCAGACTATATATTGTCCTTAAAACAAGTGAATTCTGCCAATCTCCACACCATCTGGTTATTTTTTCTTCACTTTTCCATAATTCATCCTGTTCTCTCCTTCTGTACTTTTCTTGTTCTTCTGCTTCTTTTAAGTCTCATATGAATTTGCCTATTTTATCACTCAACAGAGACTATCTCAGACCTTTTCTCTAAGTCCCGGTTGACTTCAGGCTAAATTCCAGATAACTAGCTGGGGTTGAAATATAGATGTAGAGAAATTTTATATGGAACATCTGCTGTACAAATGGAGATGCTTTTTAACAAACATCTAGTCTTTGATCTAAATCTTGTTTTCCTTTGACTTCCTAAAGAAGATCACAGTTACAAGTCTTCTTCTACCCCTTACCCTCAAAACTGAGCCCCCTCCCCCCACGTGTCAGGCATTTAGGCTATTTTCTGTTTTACTATTATAAACTAAAGAGTGATGAATATTCTTTTTTTTTTTTTTTTGAGTGATGAATATTCTTGAACGTCACTAGTTCTTAATAGGGGTTAAAAAAAAACAAACTTATCTTCTCTGTTTGTCATCTAATTTCTGCAGCCCACAAGGATTTCTCAGAGGGCATCTTAACTACACATAGTTCTTAAAATTCAGCTTCTCCTTCTTGTAGTCTTGTTATCTAAAATGTCTAAAGAAGCCAAGTTTTAACAGATCTTGCTGTAAGTGCTGTGTTATAAACTATGTTTATAAAATATATGTTTTAATTAACTTTTCAGATCTACTAATTAAAATTCCCACAAAGTAGACTACTAATGGAGCACTTTGTAAGTAAGCACTCTTAGGTACCTAACACAGGAAATGTCTACAAGAGTTTTGTAGGAAACTGCAAGCAGTTACCGTATTCTACTTTAGTTATCGTAAATGTAGAAAGTGAATACCAAACATGGATAACTCACCTTATAAAAATAAGTGCTAATTTAGTTGGTCTTTTTTAATACACAGGTTTCTGAGTCACCATATACAAGATTTTAATTTTCACAAAATGTTTGTTAAAATATCAAATAAATTACACCTTAGCAAAAATGTCTTAACTATGAAACCATTGGGACTCTGACAAACTGTTTCAACTCTCAGATTTGTGACATATGTGGTCAACGAGTGATGGATTAGGAGTGAAAGGGTTAAGCTGTGTGTGTGTTAGTGCATGATAGCCAGGAAGTGAGTTCAGGACACCACCATTCAGATAGGTCAAGGCCTCATGGAGTCAACAGTCAGGGAAACCAAGGCTTCGGAGAGCTTGGGACCTGGAGAAACATGCCCTGGAGAATTTCAAGGAAGCAGGGTCTAAGAACACCACTTGGAGCTAGGGGCCAGGCTATTGTGCAAGCCTTCGCCCAGAACAGCGACTAATGTTAACAATCCTGAACCACTCTCTCTAGGATGGTGATTTCTGTCGTTAAAACGGCTGGAAGTAGCCATAGGGAAAAAGATGAAGGACCTGTATCCTTGAATTTCCATGGCAGAGCCACAAGGGCACAGGATTCAGAATGCTACCAGAGGACATTAAAGCAAATGGAAAAATCCCACCCTGAGCTATAAGGAGGGTTTGGAAATAGATTAGAGGACAGAGACTCCAGTAGACCTTGATCTGCCCCATCCTTGGCCTCTTGGCTGCAGTCCACTGGCATACATGCAGTTTAAAGCTGTCAGTAACTGAGTGTCTCAGAATGAACTGAACCCTAAGCCAAAGTAAAGATGTGTGAGAAAAGCAGAATAGTCACAAGGGCGATGTGATGCACAGTGGGAAAAGCCCTGGCTCAGGGTCAGAAGAGCCAGACTAAAATCTTACCCCTGGACCTATTAAATGTGGCATTAATTCATTGACCAAGCTCTTTGAACCTGAATTTGCTCTTTCATAAAATAGTAATAATAAGTAAGAGTACTACCCCCTTTGTAGGGTCTCTCATGTATGAGAGACACCTAAACAAAAGATAAGACACATGGGATGTATATAAGTAGCAGGTATCATTACTATCATCATTACTGTTACTATTATTTTAAATTCTAGGCTAGAAATTTTTAAAAGGTGGCTGTAGAGTCTCAAATAACCAGCAAAATCCAGTGGCATTTCTCCATCTACTTCACCTTAGTTTGTTCAATTGACCAACTTCCCCTAATGCCTGATAAGAGCTTCAGAAGTCAGTGAAAATTAAGGACCTGGTGTGGTCAGAATTAATTTTGTTGGCTAAAGCCCAAACTGTCAGAATTACATAGGTGAAATCTTACAATGGCCCCACCGTACTTATTGAGAACCTGCTTGATGGGCTAACATGATTAGGTGAGCTGCACATATTCTCATATTCACAAAAATGAGGTAGAAATTACACATTTTTTACAGATAAAAAAACTGAGTTTGAAAATGATGTCAGGAACTTTGTCTATTTTGGTCAGTAAGATATCCTCCAGCACCTAAACAATGTCACGCACATAATAATCATCAAATATTGTTGAGTGAATACATGAGGAAATTTATGGTCACCTCACTGGCCAAAGGTAGAACTGGGACTTGACATATGTTTAAATGCGAGGCTGTGAAATATGTCCCTTGAATGTTCATTTGAGTAGTTCATCACAACTGAACATTTACTTTTATACTTTGTCCTCCTCGCTTTCAGAGTGTGGCTTTTCTTGTGATTCTGAGTCTTTTGCAATTCCTGAAGACACAGGGGAAATTCAATAATTTCTTCAGTAATCAGTTACTGATTCCTTATTCTGTACCTACATTTATCAAGGGATCCCTAACTTGAGGTGCCTGTAGGCCCTTTTTAATGGTATTGTGAAATAGGAGGACTTCAATGGGAATATTGGTTTGGAAGTCAAAAAAGAGGTCAGGAGTAGGGATGCCGATTTGGAGTTCATCTGCCTACACTGTGTCATAAATGTATTTGTGGAATCAATTAGTTCATGAAACCATGGAAGTGGAGATGGATGGGTCATTGAAGAGCGACTTATGGTAAAAGGCGAAAGATTTATGTGATCTGAAGAGAAACCGGAGTGAGAAGACAAGAAGAAAAACAGGGATTGAGGAATAGATAAAATACGAGCAGAGGAGGACATAAGATACTAAAAAGGAATAGCTAGAAAAACAGGAAACAGGAAAACTGGGAAGAAGAACTCTGTTCATGGAGACCAAAGCAAACATGATTTTCAAAAAGAGCTGAGTGACTAATTTTCTCCAATTCAAGCATAGTCAGGGAAATAATTGAAAAGCGTCCATTGTACCTAGAAAGGTGGCATAGCCATTTTTTGGGGGGGAGGGGTCTAGTGGCCTCAGAAACCATACTGCATTGTGTCTCAGGAAGAAAGAGAAGGCAAGGTAGATCAAGTGACAGATGCTATTGTTTTAAATACTTTCACTGTGAAGATAAGTAGAGTGGTGGTGCAGTAGCTAGAGGACTTTTTAATGTTAGAAAGACATAAACACATCAATATCTGGTGGGAAGGTTGAGGCTGAAGATAAATGTCCAATCTGCACTATGACAGAGAGAAGTCCCCGAGGGAGTTAGAGACTGGGGCGGGGCAGGCATGGGATCTGCAGTATAGTTAGCTATCTCTGCCTTGACTATGAGGATGGGATCTTCTTACATCAAGATAAGAGAGATGACAGGAATGAGATGCCCATAAGCCTGGCAGAATAGAAGCTGTGCATATTCTTGAAGAAGAGAGGCTATGGAGTATGGGCTCAAGGAAAGTAATGGAAACCTGAAATAATTATAGAGTAAGTAAGAAAGTACTGTAACACTGGTGGGCAGTGCTGAAAACCTAATAAAGTTCTGATTCCCACATTTTTGTTATTATTTTTTCTATTTGGAAATAATCTCAAAAAATTCAAATGCAGATTTCATTATATCTTTAAGGCCATCAATCATAGTTGAAAGCCAAATGACCCATATTAGGATATTTTGTTGAGAGGAAGACTTAGGATCTAACTTTATAGCTGACTGTTATGTAACTTCAGGTGAAACATAGTTCTTTGATAAATAGGAATGAAATATTTGTTCTGATCAGTGGCGACTGCAATAGTAATGAAGGTCCATGATACTGCAAGTAAAATGTTTACCTTTTTCATTTTCAATTGGCAGCAAATATAAAAGAGAGCTGCAGAGGAATATTTTATAAATAGTGTATCCCAAATAAAGGTACACTTTTAACTACACGGATATTGCAAATACTCTAAAAAATAGTTCAGTTACTTGAAAGTCAAAAAAAAAAAAAAAAACAGGTCAAGGGATGCCTGGGTGGCTCAGTCGGTTAAGCATCAGCCTCTTGATTTCAGCTCAGGTCATGATTTCAGGGTCATGAGATCATGCCCCGCATCAGGTTCCATGCTGAATGCAGAGTCTGCCTGAGATTCTCTCTCTCTCTCTCCCTGCTCCCCCTACTCATGTGCACATTTTCTCTAATAAATAAATTAAATTTTATAAATCAGGTTCTTTTATGCTGTAGTACTTTATGTACCACTTCAAAAGTCAGCCTCCGACATAAGCAAAAAAAAAAGAACAATTTTTTTCCAGTTTTAGTTGGAAATCAGAAGATTTTTCGCTATAATGGATATCATAGACAATTAATATGGAATAGGGAAAACACAGTGATACAGTCTAAGTACCACTCATATAGTTTGACGTTCATAGCACCTGTACAATGTGTCTCAGATCTATTCAGCAGGTCACGAAGTGCTCTTCCCTGGCCAGGAGCGTTCCCTGCTGGGCCCTCATCTCATTGTCAGGATTTAATTTGAAAAGGAGGATAAAATCCTTTTAAATGATTTCATAATGCCTTACGTAGTCATATTTTACAAATAGTCATTTAGAAATGTCATTCCGAAATTTCCCTCCTAACCTGACTTAAAGGGAAAATGGCACTTTTTAAGGAAGTGCTATTCAGAATCATTAGTCTCAATCCCACTTGAGGAGAAAGGCAATTGAGTGAAGCCATAGTGAAAAAGCTGATATGACATGTCTCAGCACAGTCTTTTCACTCTTAGTGTCAAGCATTCAGCTTGATATTGTTACTATTCGTCAAACACCCATCGATCCATCAACCCATAAAATACCTATTTTGAGTAAGACACGGTACTAGGATTCACAGTTACTACCCTCAAGGTGTTCACAGTCAAGTACAGGAAAACAACCTGTAAATAATAAAATAACCACAGAGGGTGAGAAGTACAGCAATGGATATATGCATAAAGCACAGAAATAGCACTGAGGATGGAATGAGGTCTTCTGTTGGAAGGTCTGAAATGGCTTTCAGGGGAGAAAACACATGGCCTGGCATTGGAGGAGTGAATTTCAGTTCACTGCATATGATTAGAGACTTTCTGTTATACAGACAGTTGCCACAGTGAAGGAGGGATGTCGCTAGGATACGGTGTCCAATCACATCCTCCAAGTCTCCTTACTCTCTAGATCATCCTTAGGTTTTGCGTTTCTACTGTACTCACAGATGGGTATTTATTTCTACGCTCATTTCTCATTGCTCAATTTCTCAAACTGGTTCATGTTTTTCTTCCTAAAATAGAGTTTCCGACACTGGTTCTGTCCCCAACCAAGGACTATGCTGTGCACCGTGACCTTAAGTGCTATTTGAATGCAAGTTCGTTCATCATAACCCCTGTGTTTTCATTTCATCACTGAAGTAAAAAACAAGGCACGTGGATGACATGAGATTCAAGCACTATGCCTCAGGAAAACCAAAATTCTGTTGTAAATTATTTCTAGAGGAAAAACTCCAAATGACTCATCATCAGACGATAGTCTCAAATAGAAAGAGCTGCTAAACTTAAATAAGATAATTAAGAGGAGAGTCTACATGTTGAGCTGCACAGTTTGGGGGCCGCAAAATATATTCAAAGTTATTTAATAATTGACTTATATTGGGATTTAAAGTAGTTACAACATATATTGACACATTTAAGTCATCTTTTTATCAAGAAAGAGATAGTTCTGATGTTTTTCAATTTTTCTGGCCCTAACCTTTTGCTTCCCACTGTGTTTTCATTTAAAGTACACATTGCTGCCTTTGTGCACAGTTATCCCAGACACTTTTTGAATAAAAATTCTTCAAGAGGAAATCCTGGCTTCATTACAATTCTCTTTTTAATCTGTTAAAATTCATCCAAATTTGCGTTCTCTAATTGCATAGGAGATTTAGAGAAACGTCCAAGAATCTCCAGGACTTGTAACCTTTTTTTTCCTTCACTTGTTTCCAAACTGCATCTGTGTTGTCAGACAAAATATTGATATAGCTTGCTTAGCTCCACTTAGTAGAATCTAGGACAGTGATTTGTTAGAGTAGAGGCAAATCCACATGAAACCGCAAGGTCTGGAAGTTTAAGGTTTATGTTGATATCTATTTAGATTGGTATTTCCTTTCCTTGCTTATAAAAATAAAAGGACATGTGAATGGGTCGCCCCAAAACACAAAGCTTGATGTTTAACATCACGCTTGCCACTTGCCCGTCAGAAGGTGTGTTAGTGCTTGAAAGATCCCCAAAGTGAAAACACATCGACGCGGTAGAGAAGGATTGAGTAACACTCTGAGAGTACCTTGAAGAGGGGGCAATGTCCTTTCAGACTGAGAGGGACAGAAAGGAAAGTTGGAGGCTATCAATTTCATGTCAGAATAGAAATAGGAAGTTTACAGCACATCCGGAATCTGAGTACGTGTGCGCGCGCGCGCGCCCACGCACAACCCAGACAGTTGACAGCATACATGGCACAGATACGATAGATGTGTGTTTGTATACACGTGCACACAGATAAGCACACGCAGAGTATGTGTATTTCTAAATACATATATACACATCCTGCTGTCATCACCCTAGGGGATTGGCTTGTCAATCCAGCCGCTGAGAAACAGGCCAGGTTGGCCTTTTGCCTCCAGCAGGATGTCCCGAGGTAGAATTTTGCGTGTGGCAGGCAGCCAGGACAACACATCACTACAGCTGGATTAGGCGGATAACACCAACGAGGCCAGATCAGGAACAGGAATAAATCCTTTTTTGTAGAATTGTGTAGGGGGGTTTTAGAGATGACTTATCTTTTTTTTTTTTTAATCTAAAATTACTATTTCCACAGCTAAAACAGGAAGGAAACAGTTGTCATGCAGAAAGGGTGAAGAAAAGGACATCGGGGGCTCTTAAATAGGGCATGAACTGGCTGGAGACTGAGACTCCAGCCAGCAGTGGAAAGCGTTGGGGGAGGGGTGGGTGCACTGAGGATGGTGCAAGACAGGGCTCAAAGGTGACCCAGAAAGGCCTCAAGAGTCGGGATCCTGGATTCAAGTTTCCTGGCCCTATTTATGGTAGTTTTCCACAGGAAGTTTACCGGGATTTAAAATTAGCTTCAGTGTAGAGCCCAGGTTTACACAAGAACCTTGGTATTTTCAGATATGAGCTAAGAACACACACCCTAACTGAAGGCAGGTTGCTCCATCCTATCGGTAATATTTAATCCTTCGTTTGAGTGTTTCACCGAGTCTCAAGGATCTGCTTCAATCAGACAATCTTCCTCAGAAAGACTTGGAGTTTGTTTTGCCAGAATCCACTTTGGTTACTATTTTAACAACTTCACAGATCTCAGAAATGATTTTAAATAATAAGCTCATAACAATACAAGAACATTTTGCTTATTAGCATAACCTTTTACCAACCACAACTATTCCCCATACAAAAATATAAGAATTTAGAATCTGCACTTGGTGGCCATCTGTTTTCTCTCTAAACATTACTTGTAAGTCCCTTTCTTTGGGTTGTTATTAAGATATTTTAAATTGTGATGTTCTTGCACAGCATGCCAAATAGAAATAATGATAATAAAATAAGTGTGTATAGCAATTTACTTAGAAACAGGAGAGAGCAAAAGAAAATTAGTGAATGTTTAATTCTAGGCAGAGGGCCAAACTATCCTAAACCCCCGCCTCCATCTGCCCTTGCCATATTTTTTGAAAACCCACCTTCGAGAAGTACAGATTTCTTTGTCTACGGCAGCAGAGTTCCCATAAAGTAATGTGTAGTAGAAAGGTTGAGTGCTGGGCTCTATAACCAGGTCGTCTGAGTTCAAACCCCAGCTCTGTCAACTTACTTGCTGGGTGACTTTTGGAAGGTTACTTAACTTCTCTGTGCCTTGGATTCCCCATCAGTAAAATGAAAGTGATATTAGTCTAACTCATAGATATGTGTGTGTGTGTGTGTGTGTGTGTGTGTTACCTCAGTTAATGTGACTAATGCATCCAGAATAGCATCTGGTAAGCACTCACGACAAGCACATGTAAGACCAGAAAACTGTTGGCTATTATTATTGTTAAGAATACTAATAATTACAGCCATTCGGTTCATTAGTCTGTCTTTAGTCAAGGCTGCACCTTGATGTGGTCTTTAAAATCTTTATAGGTGACCACTTCTAGTTGCATCTGTATTCATAAAAATGCTATTTCCTAGTACATCTGGATAAAATTTAGCTGCTCATCCTTTACTCCTGAATCAACTATTCTTAATAGGAACAAAGGGATTTTCTGTGGAGTCAGCACATTATCAAATCCCTGGTTCCCCTTGGTTAGTATATATTTGGACTGTGGCCAAATCCCCATTAAACTTTATATTAATCATGTTCATTGTATTCCATTTGAAAAAAATGATAAGGGAACCAGGGAGGGAAGGATCTTCCTAAGAACTCAATGTGTGTTATTTCTAAACAGTGAATGTTTGGGGACTAAGATTCTGTTAACAATATTTGCATCTTAATGTAAAATAATTGCACCAGAAAAATTTTGGTTTGGTCCAACTTCGGTACCTCTAAAAATGTGCTGGTACATAGCTCCGCACGCAGGTGCATTTTTATTGCACATTCTTACAGTGGGAGGCGAGCTGTCCATGCCTTTGCAAGCACAGTTAGGCGTGGACCTGACTGCAGCTTGAGAACTTCGCTTAATGGGAAAAAGGAGAAGACAACTCAGTTTCACAACTCTCTCTTTCCCTTTACAGTATTTTTTTTTTTTGCTCTCCTGATCCCTGAAATAGGGAAAATCTATTTTTAAGTTGATACCTAAAACTTCTCATAGCAAGTTAAACAGTCAAAAAGTATAAAATTTCTGGTTTGCTGTGAATACGGACACTTCAAAAAATTGCTAAATACTGTTGGGATTTAATCTACCATAATCTTAAAAATACGTGAGATGGTCTTTAACAGTTGGAAATGTTATAGCTTTCCTTGTTTCTCCTCTGATTATGTGTTTATCGTAATTTGCCCACTACATTCTATCCTAATACATATATTTCTATCCTGGAAGGTTTTTTTTTTTTTTTTTGATTGCTTTATGTTATTTCTCTGCAATAAAAACGTCTGTAAATCAGAATCATGTTTATTTTCCTTTGGTGTATGGCTATAAGGAAAGAAAAAAATATTTCCAACCTGGTTATCATTACAAATATTCATATTAGCAAACCAATGGAAACAGAAATAAGTTATAAATCTGGATAAGTAATTATATATGATAAACTTCATTGGAAATACATTTATCAATGAGAAGGACGGGTCTGGTTTCATTTTCAATTGATTCATGTATTTATGGATGAATATCACTGCCAGAATGGAACAGAGTTAAACATCGATTCTATTCCTTTCCTCACTTATGAACACTGAAAAACCTTGTGCACCTGAGCAGGGGGATGGAAATAGAAGGGATTTTATTATAACACCATAACCCAATTCTCAGTATTCCTCTGAGTTACATGTCAAAATATCATGTAGTCACTTATCAAAGTTATTTCTAGTGTCCTATCAGCTAACAACTTGATTCTTTTAATTTTATTGAAAGCAGAGAATTATAAACAACCTGTCTTGTGAAAGACTTTGTCACCCAGTCATTAGAGACCTCCATTGCCTCAGTTTCTGGGAAGGAGACCAAGAAGGCTTTACCACTATCGATCAAATAACTGTTAATTATTCCTGCTATTTCTTTACTTTGAAGCACTTTGTTTCAGTCTGGATACACTCAAAAAAGGTTGGGAAAATAAAAATGTTAATTTTAATTCATCTTTGCCAATATGTTTTTAAATAAAATGTTCTCATCTTATCACATGCTTTGAATATATTTTTTTTCAAAACTTGGAGCTGAAGATTTACTTCATTCCATTTTGGGAAGATGTTCACCATTTAACCTACTTGGCAAAGCTAGTTTTCATTGTCTAACCAATCAAATCAAAATAACTTTTTGATAGAAGAAAGGTCTGATGTTATTATGCATCACTGTGACAACATCTCGCTTCTCAATTCTAGCTCTAAGTTACATTAGGTAGGTAGGTAGGTAGGTAGGTAGGTATAAGGATAGATCAGACATGGAGATTTGCCATAAATTTCTTACCTCCTGACCCTCTGTATTTCTCAGTCTCTCTCTTTGCTTTGTTCCCAAGTGGTTCTCTAGTGAGAATCATTCATTCTTTGACAATAGTTGGCGAAGGAAAATGAAAAGATTCGTGGAAGAAAATAGAACCTCTGCCACCCACTTTACAAATACACTTGAATTAGAATATATCATCCTGAGCCAAAGGGCCCCTTTCAAATGTCATTCTTCATTCTTAATAAAGATATGTTTAAAGAAGAGAAACAACTTAGGTTTTTGGCACTTTGGTTACAAGAGGCTTTCCAGACAACAGTATTAAAAATTAAAAATTATTGCTTCATTTGGTATGATGGAGCTTTTTAAAACACAGGGCCAGGCTGGTGAGTGGTAGGGCTTTTTTTTATAAAGTAGGAGACAGTTTTTAATTTTTTGTTTTTTGAGAGAGAGAGTAGGGAGGGGTAGAGAGAGAATCTTAAGGAGACCCCATGCACACTTCAGAGCACTACACGGGGTTTGACGCGGGGCTCAACCTCACAACACTGAGACCACGACCTGAGCTGAAATCAAGAGTTGGACGCTCAACCAACTGAGCCACCCAGATGCTCCAGCAGGAGCAGTTTTTAAAGAGGAGATACTGAAGAATCAAGATAATGCTTCAGCCACAGACCCATTGCAAGACAAAAGTGCATGTAGATGTTGAAGACCAGGAAACTGGTATTTCTTAAAACTGCTGGGGTTGCCACATAGACCTTGGAAAGGCACACATCCCAAGTACATGGATTCTGTGGGAAGACTGATGGTGGGACTGTAAGACCCTCTGAATATAACCCTAGTAATGGAACCATGCAGACCTCATGCACAAGCAGATTAAGGGACTACCAGCTTGGTATGATTTTTATGGGCTTGAGGCATTTCCTTCACTCTCACTGACCCAGCTTTTGATGCCTGATATCATTCCCCTATCAAAGACTCATTTTACATTCATCACCCATAAGTGTTCTTTCAACCCTTGAAAAGCTATGGTTGAAACTTGTAAGCCACTTGTATCTTAAAACCTTAGTGTACATGAGATTTTAGTCCTTGTCTACAAATAGAACAGTGCACAAAGATTGAAGGCAGGGGAAGGACAGAAGGACACACAAAGGGTGCACTGAACCCAGTCTGCTCATTTTGGCTGCGGCTGGGCGTGCTGTGGCTACCAGCTCCAAGGCTCTCTTGACCTCAGTATGTAAGTTTCTATGACCGGTCAGTGCAGATAGCTTAGCTGCATCAATAATCATGCTCCTGGTTTATAACAGGCTATCGGGTTGCATTCTCAGTCTAACTGCCATATGTAATTTACCACTATCTGAGACCTTGAAATGATCCCATGTGTTAGGTGTCATTATCCCACTTTAGGCAACAGAGGTCTTCTTGGTCACACAGCTACTATGTCTGTCTGTGTTATGGCACCCCAATGTCAGGTACCCTTTCATTCTCATTTTTAGCTTCCACACAGAATTATTAGGAAGCAATGTATACACTTAGGGAGGATTCCAGTCATTACATGCTCAAGCTACCAACCTCAGGCATAGCTCCTGTTCTCAGCTCTTTTTGTCATGAGACAGGACAGTTTTTTCTTCCTAAGTGATCTAGTCTTGTTGGGTCTTGTTTGTTCCTTCCTAGATATGACAATCTCCTACCCCGGCTGCCTCTCCCCTCTATTATGTAGAGAAATCCTAATCTAGATCAAAATTCTATCCTGAAACTGCCTACCTTTGTTCATTAAAGCAAAGCCCTGATATTATCAGACCCTACTCATCTTAGAAAACAATTTAGAAACCATTTTTTGGTGGTTTTAGTATATTCTTTAAGAGTCCCAGGCTTATCTCAAAAGGCTCATCATGAAAGTGTCCCCCAAAATGTAGGTTTTCCCCTTCAAGCAATTCTCAAACTTCTAAGAAAATAAAATATTCTCTGTGTTATTGGCATTATAATTCCATGTTAAATAGAGTGGGTAATAAGGCAGGAGATGGTTAATAGTGCCCTTGCTTGCTACATAGAATCAGATTATTTAACTTCACTTTTTATTTGTAATTATAATACCTTCCCTATCTATTTCACAAAGATGTTGAGGATTGAAACAAAGTATTTGTTTTTTCTTTGTAAACTACTTGTTCTGAAAGGTATAAATGACGATGTAAACCTAAATGATGTTTATCATTATTATTCCAAAAGTTTTATCTTTAAATAAGTCAGGATATTAGGCAGATGAGTCATATGAAAATAAGCTCTCAGTCTAGAAAAAGATAAGTGTTTAATCATTTACTGAATAAACACATACAGTTAAATGTGCATCCAGGGTTGAAACCACTGGCTTCAAGGAAAAATTTTGAGTAAAATAATATCTAAACTCTTTATTATGGTATAAAACGTTCTCAGAGTTTGGGCCCTAAAACTTTCCCCCTTTTTTTTTGAGATACAATTGACATATAGATTGTATAATTTTAACATGCATTATGCATAGATTTGATACATTTACATATAGCCAAATTATTACTATGGCTTTAGCTAACTTCTCCATCACCAACCCTTAATTAACATTTCCTTTTGGTGGTGAGAATATTTACTATCTACTCTCTCGGTAACCTTCAAATATACAGTATGGTATTGCCAACCATAATCACCATGCTGTACATTAGATCCCCAGAACTTACTCATCTTACAGCTGGAAGTTTGTATCCTTCGGGTATCCCCCCATTTCCCTCACCTGCCAGCCCCTGGTAACCACTATTCTGTTTCTGGGAGTTTGGTTTCATTAGATTTGACATGTAAGTGAAATCATATAGTATTTGTCTGACTTATTTTACAAGCATAATGCCCTCAATGTCCATCCATGGTGTGGCAGTTCCATGTTGTATGTGTGTGTGTCCATGTGCATACACATACACACACACACACACACACACACGCACACCTTCCTTATCCAGTCATACCTCATATCATTACCCAGTCATCTGTTGACAGATGCTTATGTTATTTCTATATCTTGTCTGTTGTGATGAACATGCAATGGACACGGGAGTGCAGATCTCTCTTTGAGATCTTGTTTTCACTTCCTTTGGACATATACAGAGAGGTGAGATTCCTGGGTCATACGGTAGCTCTACTTTAAGTAAGAGGACTCTCCGTGCTGCTTTCCGCAATGGCTGTATCAATTCATACTCCCACCAATGGTGCACAAGGACTCACTTTTCTCCATTCTCACTGACACTCATTGTCTTTTCCAGGACAGCCATTCTAACAGGTGTGAGGTGATATCTCAGTGTGGTTTTGATTTGCATTTCCCTGATGATGAGTGATGCTGAGCACCTTTTCATGGTTCTGTTGGCCATTTAGTTATCTTTGCCTCATCCCTGCCCCTTTTCGAGTCTAGCCTCCTCTATCCTTTCACGCTCCACACCTACCCTCCTAAACACCATATCCTTTCTAATCTCCATGACGTCACACATGGGGTCTCCCAAACCTGAGATTTCTTTTCTGGTCTGTTTGGTGAACTGCCAGATTTGGGTCTTAAGCAAATCTGACTTCCGTAGGCAAAGTGAATGGAGAGTCCTCAATATTCCTGCGAGGTTCCATTCCTGCTCAGACTACTCCTACTAATTGCACGCATTGGTTTTTTTTTCCTTTGGGTTTTTTGGCTAGGCAATTTATCAGGCACTTTACATTGAATCTCTCAAATGCTCATGATTAAAAGGTAACCATTTTTTTATTTTTTGATTTGTTATTTCAAGTTCATAACAATTAACTTTGTTAGTTGTAGTTTATATTCCAACAAATGTCCTATGTCAAATTTTGAACAAATGAACATTCTGAAAACCCAGTCTGTGGTAAGCACAATACTTGCCATAGAATAAGTAACAGTCTCTGTCTTTAGGGAGATATCTACCTCGTGAGGAGGCAGGCAATTAACCAACAAATAAAATTAGGAAGGCTTAACATCAAGTAGAAGAAGGCTGACACTACCTAAGAGTACCTGTAGGGAAGTGGCCATATAGAGACTACCAGAGGGAAAAGGGAAACCTACAACAGGGGAAGAGCTCAATGAAGCAGGATGTGTTTCCCCTGCGACAAACCAAAACTTTGGGGTGCATTGCAAACTTTGGTTTGCTTTGTAAATTGGCAAGAAATGTTACAAGGTCAAATAGCAGTTGGTAAAACATTTTTTTTAAATCACTAATTTGAGGGGCACCTAGCTGGCTCCGTCGGTTAAGCATCTGACTCTTGGTTTTGGCCCAGGTCCTGATCTCATGGATCATGAGATCAAGCCCCTTCATTGGACTCTGTGATCAGTGGAAATCTGCATGGATGTCCTCTCCCTTTGCCCCTTCTCTCTAAAAAATAAATAAACCTTTAAAAAAAATTAAGTAATTTTGTCAGTAGCTTCTCCAAATCTCAGATCTCAACTAGGAAAAGTCACCATCTTGCTCCCCTCCCCTCCCTTCTAAATGGAACAAACATGAATGACATATTTGGGGTAATTGTGATCACCTGAATTTCCTCCTTCAGTTGAGTTTTTCCTTCATTACTCAACTGGAAACCTATTTCAGGTTTTCCAGGACTATGAAACAGCAGAGATTTCTACTTTCTCCCCCTGTTTCCAACTCCAAAAGAGATTATTTGGCAAAATGAAGCTGAATGTGAGAAGTAACCACAACACAACCTCTGTCCAAATCCTAATCTATTATTATGGATAGAATCCAAAACGATGAATTTTGCTATAAGACACATGTTCACATTGTTAGATATAAGGAAAATGTATCAAAATATATAGTATCAAATATGATAACATTTTAAGCTTTACATAAATACATGACACATCTATAATGTTACTGAGGGAAACCATAGTGCCCCTAGGAAGTTGCAGCTGGGGAGATTAGAAATATAAACATGTTTTTAAATACTGAAGCCATGGAGACAAGTGTTTGTCTAAGCTTTTTGTTTTGTTCAGTTGGCTGGTGGGTAGGAGGGAGAGAAAAGCATCTTGGTAAAAATAAATGTACAATTCTAGTATATGCTGTATTTAATATATATAACTTTAGCGCATACTAAGAGCACAACACAGGTTAATCTGCTCAAAATTGATGTTTGGCATTTGTTGAAAAGGTTCTATTTTCATTCAACAAAGTCAGTTGTTATTAACTTGAATTCACAAATTAGCAATTGATTATACTTTAATTGTGAGAGTTTGAGATATTCAAGGTACAGTGACAATATGGTGCTTAGTAAAAAGTGGGTAGACATTGCATACAGTTGTTAATAGCGGGGCTAGAACAACAGACCCACATGCAAAACTCTGCAAGGTATAGAGCGGACCATACAATTCCCTTCACCTGAGGAAGTTCGATTTGGGTCTTTAAGGATGACTGGGCATTCCAACAGCCCAGAAAGGAAATTCCAGGCTTGGGAGACAGAATGCGCACAGACATGGAGATAAGGAAGTACCTGGCATTTAGAAGGGTGGGTGTGGGTGGAGAGAGAGAGGAGGTAAGATTGAAAAGGAGGCAGGGGCCAAAGTCTGTAGGGCTTTTTATACCAGGAGAAGGCATTTAGATATTAACTCATCCATA
This sequence comes from Leptonychotes weddellii, assembly GCF_054177405.1. NCBI lineage: Eukaryota > Metazoa > Chordata > Mammalia > Carnivora > Phocidae > Leptonychotes > Leptonychotes weddellii. The sequence goes on along the minus strand of NC_138377.1, from coordinate 69,765,594 downwards.
ATTATTTTCTATAAGCCAGTGGTTTCCACCCTGGCAGTATGCATGACTGAGCTGGGGAAATTTTTTAAATACTTGTAGCTCCTCTCCCTCACAATGCACACAAACGTATAGCCAGACCTTGCAAATAAAAATACAGGATACCCAGTTAAATCAGAATTTTAAATAAACACTTTTTTTTTTTACTATAAGTATGTCCAGTGCAAAATTTGGAACACATTTTAATAAAAGTGTTTATTGTTGGCTTGAAATTCAAGTCTGACTAGGTGTCCTCTATTTTTTTTCCCCTGGGAACCTCCTACCCCTACAGAATAATCGAACCAGAATCTCTGAGGTGGTGTCTGGCCACCAGGGTCTCTTAAACCTCCCCAAGTGATTTCACATGCAGGCAGGGGTAAGAACCCCTGGTCTAAGTGATGGGCAGTTGAATAATTTCAAACAAGGGAGTGACACGTTTGAAAGATCACTGAAAGGAACAAACAGTCTGGCCATTTTGTGGCATCGAACCTAAGGGAAGGAGAGGCTAGCAGCAGGAATCTGCTGAGAGGTATTTTGCAGGCATCTGGGCAAAAGATGGAGTTGGCTGGAACTAAAGCTGTGGTAGCAGATGTAGAGAAAAAATGAGATTCTTGACCAGTGACTCAGGTCGTGTTGACTAAGAACTTACGGGAACAAAAGTCATTGTCGGAGAAGATGACCACTGGATCCCTGCCAACATCACCATTCCGTAGCTCCCCTCCTCCCCCTCCTTCCTCCTCCAGTTTTGGGCTTGAGCACAGCTGCATTTTATTATCGAGGTGACCTTGGACAAGATACTTAACCTTTGTAAGACTTAGTAATTCTTCTGTAAACTGGTGACGGAGTAACAGTAACCTATTTTGGAACATTATTTGTAAAGATTAAATGAAATACATTTAAAAATCTCCTGATTTCTCTGGGCATGTGAAGTACTCAATATATTTTGGCCATTATTACCGTGTCGTTGTGATTATAAGTTGAATCAACCCGATTCTGATTGCTTTTCTGTTTCACATTCTCCCCCTAGTTCTCTCCCATTTCTGGTTTCTAACTCCTTCCCTCCATCCCCACCCATCATCCCCTTTCTTCTCTCTCAATAGTGACTTTTTGAATCCTGGAGTGTTTGTGTTACCTGTTTAGGAAGAGATTTGCTGAGGCGAGTTTAGACTCATATAAGGAAGAAGATAGAATTAGGCTGAGTATGGTAGCTATAACGAATTCTGAGAGGAAATGACTATAGAATGGCTTAGGGAATCCCTGAACTATTCCATTATTCCATTCTAGGTAGCCAGTGTTAAAGAATCATCGGATCCAAGAAGGTTAGGGCAGCAAGGGTCCTAAGCATGTATGAACCTAGTAGGATATTCTATAAATTGAAATAATAGCCACACTTAGGCACAAGCCTTGTAATTCTTATAACCTGTGAGGATCTCACTCTACATCCAGTATTTTGCAGAGGCTGTGTGTAGAGGAGTCCACAGGGAAGGCTCTTCCTTAATTGGACCCTGGTCAAGAAATAAGTAATAAAATTCTCTGTGGGGGCAATCTGTGAAATTCGCATATGGACTGTAGTAGATGACATTATTGAATGAATGCTTATTTTTATGATGTGGCAAATGGCACTGTGGTTAAAGGAGAGAATGTTCTTCTTTCTAGGGTTAAAGTATCATAATGACAGTAACTTACTTTCAGATGGCTTAGCAGAAACCATTTGAAATAAATACATACACATATACATGCATTCGTATTCATATTTGCAGAGGGGGGAGAAAGAAAACAAATATGACAAAATCGGCGAGTCTAGCTGAAAGCTATGTGTGTTATATTACTTTTTAAAAGAAAATAAATTTAAGTTTTAAGATAAAGCAGCAGCAAGTAAATTTCTTAAAAAAAAAAAATAATTAACACAGAATACATGATTACTATTATCCAAAGGAGGAGAAGCAGGCTCTGGAATCAGACAGACCTGAGCCCCAAACTTGTGGGGCCATCTTTTTATTAACTAGGCAACATTGGACAAATTAGAAAACCCAAGCCTCAGTTTCCTCATCTGCAGAAAGAGCTTAGCGACAGTAACAAGAGTCCCTGGTTGCTACTCCGCTGTCACCGTTTTCATAATGGGTTGGATCTCTCTCACCATTGTGACCCCAGAGCACAGGGGAGTAAAACCAGGAAAGTGCCTTCTGTTCCATCTATGATCCGCCGGTTTCCTTTTTCTCAGGCTCTTAAAATTGACCTGTCTGCAGGAAACTGGGATGTCAGTAAAAAGCTGGGCCACTCTTAAGTGGGGTACAGAAGTCCAAACAAAAAGCCCTTTTCTGTGGAGTAGGTAGCGTGAGGGTGGCATCCCCCCTCACTGTCATCTCTAAAGCCAGCAATAAACAAATCATAAAAAATGTGCTTGGAAATTTCAGCTCCACAGTAAGAGCTGAAACAAAGGCAGAAAATTGCAGCTCTCGGTGTAATAACTAAGCCTCTCGTTATGTGCGGCTGTATTAAATATAAAACATTTTCATTTCCTTTGTATAGGAAATTCAATAGGACTGAAAAGGGGGTCAACCAAGTCCTGTGACTCCCACAATAAAATGTGAGTGGTGCTAATATTCCTTTTCCAACTCTCGAGTGACTGCAAATAACCAAACAGATAAAATGTAGCTTTCATAAAACTCGAGGTTTGGTGGAGAATTAGCATGAGACTTGTACTTGCTACTTGCTAACGGAAGGTTGGCCAAGAGCTCAGATTTATGCCATGAAATTTAAATGGTTCTCTCTGGAGGTTTTCTTGACAATATCATTGTATGCGGCTGAGTTAGTTTATTGGCACTTTTGTATGGGGATTGTTTTTGGAGGAGTGGGGAGTGGGAGGGTAGGGGTGACGGTAACCTATTTCTTTAAGAAACCCAGCACTTATGGGGCTCTAGGGAATTTTAAAGCAGGGAATTTGGAAGTGTAACACATGCAAGAGTCTCCAAATGCTGAGGCAGAATCAACAACATTTACAAAATTACATTGGGGGAAAAAATAACATGGTAAGATCACAGTTCTTTTGTTGGGGTGTTTATAACAGAACACATGGCTTCATCTCACCAGGCTTCTGAAATTAGAATGATATTGCTAGAAGATTTGTATGGATCAGGCTTTGAATTTGCATGCAAGTTTGCAGGGAATTTTGTACAAAGATGAAACCTCAAATTGAATTCAGACCCAGGTATTTTAGCGGCCAGGAAAGGTTATTCATGACGCGCCCAATACAACGTTGCTAACTAACTTAGAAACAGGAGGTCACGGATTAAAGTTAAAGAGGGAGGTTAGGCCTATAAGCAATTCAAGCAGAATTTAATTACAAAAAGGGTAGCAGAATAATGGCACACATAGCTAAAGGCAGCAATAGATGCAGGAATTGTAAATCAGTTCAAGGAAGCTGAGAGAAAAAGGAAATAAAAAAAAAAAGAAAGAAAGAAGAAAACAAATCAACTTTTTTACAAATACCCTAGGGTTAACTGAGCAAGCCTCAGTGGATCGGAGTCAAGGCTTTATCCTTTCCACATCTCTGTGCTTTGAAAAAGACACCTGAACAGCAGTTCATTGATTTCCACAAAGGCCGAAGACCTGTGTCATCCACCCAGTTGAATTCTTTTGTGCCGTACATGTGCTTACCCTATATTGTCTGTCCCCTTACAATTTTATCTCCCCGTGTATATTTCTCCCACCACGTGTAGGACACAATTATTCCATTCTTGCCAACATGAGCTATATAATCAGCTTGGGAACTGACATTTCATTCATGCCCTTGCAATACACGAGAGGAATTAAAGGTCCATGTCCTCTGTGTCTTTACTGTTTTATTCCTGCCATGCATTTCAAGGGTAGTGGCTAAATATTGCAAAAAAAGAATCCGTCTCAAGCTGCAACTTTTTAAAAAAAATGCACATCTAATAATAATTGTTTTTTTTTTTAAGTGACTGTATTTCTGGACAAGGAAATAAAAAGAAGGCCAACGTTCAAATGCCAAAACAGCAGAGGATGTGTGTGAAATGGAGCTTACAATGGGACTGCCAGAAAGCTTGAGCTAACATTAGAAGCATGTGAAAGTTGGCAACCCAGGCTCACGTGGAGCGAAAGAGACAGTGTTTTTGTACATTCCAGTTCCCGTTGGTTCTGATCCCTTGAATGTTGCTTGGGGTATTACGCTCCCAATTCCAAACAAATTTCAGCTAAACCTCAAAATATTTTCAACGATGAGAAACCAAATATGATTCCTCCTAAGCATAATAAATCAGCTCAAATTTCAGTAAAGCTTTAAAAATCTACTTAGAACCCTGAGGTGTTCAAGTTCCCAGGAAAGAACTAACCATTCTCATGTCTAATTTGTAATGTTTTGGTTTCGGCTTTCCGTTGCTTTTATATTTCTAAGCAATTTCACTCCTGCTTCCCTGCACCTCTCAACCCAGCATCCACCAATGCTTTTGGATCAGGCTGCTTATTTTTTAAGAAATAACCCAATTGACATTTATTGGGCAGGTGGTAGCCAGGCATCTTCTCTGGAGGGAGAGAAAATTATTTTAGGTGTTTTCCCCACTCTCCCGCCTTTCGGACTAAATGAATTTCAGCACCTGATCCAAATCACAAAGGTCATCCATTAGCAGAAAGCAGAAACTAATTTGGCTTTCCCTGGCACCTCTCATACTCCGTGATTGTCTAATAGTTTGCATGGGTGATAAGTTGGAGCCTTGGAGAAGAATGGTTTGTATGCAGGTTGCATATTAGAATGTCACCATGTTCTTCGGGCCAACTTACAGCACAGCTTTAGACATAAGGATCTACTGCAAGAGGGTGGCTGTTAGTTTATTGTCTGGTACGCTTTACAATGAATTGTCTTTTTTTTACTGGATCTCAGTAACTATTTTGCTCTTCATTAATAATCTTAAAACAGCAGCTATACAAGTCAATTTATGGTGGATTTTCCCCCTTTTGTCATACTGTCTTCTTTCCTCTGTCATTAGCTCAACAACTTATCACTTTGCAACAGTAGGCTCAGAAAGGACATTTGACAGTTTTAAACCAATATTTGATTGGCATCATGGTTACTGTTACATCCAAGATATAGATGGAATGTGTGGCTTGGATTCACCCTCTGCCTTCCAATGGCTTCTTTTAGAGAAAATGAGAGAACAGATTGATTAAGAAAACCCAGAAGAATAAATAAAGGTGAGGAATCTGCTGATGCAGCCCTACATGAAGAATTGCATTACTTATTTTTAGATTTATGCTTAGAAGACAAAGCAATCTATATGAGCCCCTGCCTGCCTCTTTCCTCCAAGCTCTTTTAAAAAATTATATGTGTGTGTGTGTGTATGCAATCACTTTGACATTATTCCAGAGAAATACTTTTTTATTCTTTCCTATTGATTTATAACTTCTTACTTTTCTTACCCTGTCAAAACTTTTCACTTATGACCCAAGAGCTAGGGAACCAAAATCAGTCCTGTCCTGTTTTGAGTGTCATTGTGTGGTGATCCTAAGTGGCCCCTAAACACTTTTGTCAATATTTATTGATGGGATCCACAGGCACTCTGAGTGATCCCACTCTGGAGGGGCATAAACCAATGGCAAGTTGAACAGGGGAAGGAGGTGGTCCCACTGTAGGCCAGAGCCAGTGAAGCAGCGTCCGGATGGTCAGGGGTCATTGACAAAACGTCAAACATTTCAAATTTCTGACTAGCTCTATGACTAATGCCATGCTAAACAGAAACATGACTATTTCCTCCAAGGAACCCACAGACACACAAACACACAGAAATAAATACAGTTTCTGTGGGGTTTTTTTTTTTTCTCTTCAAGTTGCTTGCTCTCGCTTTCTTACATGTGCACACGCGCGTGCGCGCGCGCGCGCGCACACACACACACAAATAGTCTACAGGGAAATTAAACGGTGCCAACGAAACAGTGTACTGAGAAAGTTCTTGGATAAATTAACAACGCAATTACATTACATGACATGCCACAAGATGGATGAGGAAAACTTGGCTGGTATTATGTTCTGTTTTCAAATTGCAATTTATTTGAGGGTTTTAATGGATGCCTTATTAAAACATCTCGGCCCTGGTCAGGTTTCAGCATATGTCACAGTGGCCTGTGATTGATGACACCCTCTGCTGCTTCTCTTGCACGTTTGCAGGGAATTTAAGCAAAGAGGGAATGAGCTGAGGCCCAGCTTTGTATTGATCGTGTGGAGGTGCGCTGCCTGGGAGCACAGTCTAATAACATTCTCTGAGCTGAACTGCTTCACATGAAGGCATTTATTACAAGAACTAAAATGTTATATTGCTCAGAATAAAAGAATATTGTACAAACAAAAGAGTTAGCAGTGAGTGGGGGAGACAGGAAGGCTATGGCATGCTATGGAAACATGCCTTGTTAGCTTTCAGAAGCCACATTTCTAAGTGTTGGTGGAAAACACTAAAGAAAGCTATGTTGGTTTTTTGGGGTTTTTTTGTTTTTTTTTAAGGTAAAAGAAAGGAAGGAAAAATGCTGTGGGCTTTATTTTTGCTTATTACAACCAGTTAAGCATGTAGAATGGTGGAGTTCCATGACAAAGAGGAAGCCAGGTGAGGATTGGGAGGTGAGCAGTCTTAAAGTCATTTGGAAAATAACTAAATATCAAAATAGATCACAGGACATTACTTGTAAGGCCATCTGAAATCTTTCTCATTTTATATATGCTGTCATTAATTTTTATGACAAGCTCCCACCAAAATAGCAAGAGCTATTCATACCTGAAATGCAATTTTACTCCCATCCACACTGTAGAAATTTGATTTCTGTCATGTTTTAATTATATAAAGGGCTCCATTTGAAATTTTAATGCTCGAAGTTTTATAAACCTTTACATGAGTGGTCAAGAAACTTATTAATGTTTAATCAAAAAACCATGATTCAGTTAGATACGTTATATATACGGATACATCTAGTCACAGAAAAAAGACTAGAAGGATATAAAAGTAGTTATTATTAGAGAAATGATAGTAATTTTCTTCTTTGTGCCTTTCTGTAGTATCTTAATTTTCTGCAATAAGCACATACTACTTTTAAAATCAAAAGGATAAAAAAGCATTTTGAAGATGTTTGTAATGTCTCGATTTGTAAGAATAGAGAAATCAATAACCTTTGAGAGTCTACAATAAATATAATCTCAAGGAAAAAGATTCATTTTGCAGTAATATGTGAGTATTTCTTAGTAAGCAGACTCTGTGCATTGAAAATGTAAATAAAAAAATAGTAACAACAGGCAGAATGAAAATATCCCTATGCAATACAAAAAAAAAAAAAAAAAAGTGAAAACCAGTAAGAAGGAAACAAGAAAGATTGTTGCATTTCCAAACTCTGATAACATTAGGATTTGTCAATCTCAGTCCAAAGGATTTTTTTTTTTTGCTTGACCTGCTGATTGCTATTATTTGAACTGCCACATTTATTATTTTGTTAGCCTTTGAGGGCCTATAAAAATCTCACCTAATTATATTGGAATCACCTAGCATCACCGCCGAAGCCAAAGAAGGTGAGAAAATGCCCAACAGCTTTTCCTTGAAATGGAAGGAAAAAATAGTTAAAGAATGAACAAACAGCAGAAACCAAGAACACTCAGGAAAGCCAGCTTTATGAGTCTCCCAAGAAATGGATACAGAAAACATTTTTTAAATGTTGACAGAAACTGTTAAGTTGTAAAAATGGATTTTTTAGCATTGTCAGTTGAATGCACCTTCTAATGTGTGAAATACCAAATTTACAGTCTTTGACTAGATTGTGATAGCTTTGGTGGAGTGGTGCTGGGGAAAAAAGGGAAATGTTATTTAACCTCCAAGGCCTCTTTTTCTCTTGGATCGTAGATTTCATCCCTCTTCCCGGTCTTCTTATGTCCCCTCCTCTCCTCTGACTGAATGCCTATCCCTTTATCAAAAGGGAATAACTTTCTTTCCCTTTTACTGTGGAAGTGGTTACATAATATCAGAAACTTTAGGTTCCTTTGTTCTAAAATGAGGACCAATTCTCCAGTCTTGGAGAACTACTTCATTTAATTTCAAGTCAATTAATATTCATTGAGCATTATCTATGAAGCAGTGAGCATGCTAGCTGATGATAGCCAGCTTTAAGAGTCCATTTCTTCTCACTACAAATGTATCCATCCACACAGGCCACAATTTAGTCACCCATCCATCCCAGCTTAGAACTGAAGAACTAAAGCAATAAAATGAGAAGGTGTGGCTTTTGTCAAAGTGGTGAAAACAAACATTTATCCATAAATATGTAGTTCAGCTTGTAAGAACAGCCATGGATGAAAAAACCCACTAATGTGCCCTATCTTTCAGGATAATTCACGGATTGTATAGGGTTTTTTATATGAAGTTTCCTGTAGCATAACACAGATGACGAGCTCAGGGCAGATGCGAAAGAATAGCACACAGAAATGTTAAAGCAACATTGGGAGGCACTTGGGACCGTGCACTTTGCAGGAGCAGAATCCCACCATAGTGTGGAATACAGAAGGTGGAATCATGCAGCAAAGGGGAGAAATAGACAAGAAAGTAGAAGAGAATTCAGGAATAAAAAGAATGGGGTCAATACCCTAAATTAATACAATGTTACATGTCAATTTTATCTATGAAGTTGGTGGGGGGAGGGGGGGAGGGTGGAGAATGCTTCCCAGGACATGAAGTTTTGAAACAGTGTTCTTTGAGTAACTTCCACACTGAGGTCCACACAACATACATAATCAGTAAATGAGAACTGGAAACTCAGACTCCTACCCAGAGGTGGCAAAGTTAATACCACTGTCTGACTTACAACAGGTTCTATCAACTACTCCCTGGTAATGAAGATTTGATAACCAAAACTAATTAATATACATACACTCCACTCATGATTTAACTCCTAAGTGCATCTGTATAAGCACATCCATGTGGTTTTCTGCTATTCTCAAGTAATCCCTTTGGGTTTCAAAGTCCCAATTTAAGAATCTATGTTATTTAGGATTCTTGGTGGCATTGGTGACCAATTTTGGCTGAATTAGCAAAAGGCAATTTCTTAGAAAACCGTCAAGAAACTCAGAGAGTCATTTAAGTAGCTGGGAATTTAAGTAGCTGGGAATGGGGACAGGCAGATCAGCCAAGGACTGACCGGTCCTGGATGGCCTCCCTCCCATGTCTGATGATTAATTTTGCAAGAAGCCACTGGTTCAGGGTTCCTCTTCATCCATCATGGCCTACGCGTTTCCATATTGTGGATGGGTTCCAAAAGCAGCAAGCAAAAGAGCGTCGCCTAATGTGCAAGCACTTTTCCAGTCTTTGCTTGCATTATGTTTGCTTATGCCTTGTTGACCAAAACCAATCGCACGGTCAAGCCCAGAGTCCATGTGGAGTGGAGACACAACTGCATGGATATGTAAATCATTGAAAGCCATTACTGTAACTGTTTACACACTCAGCTTCTGGCTTCCATAATAAAAGGGAAGTGCCTGAACTCTTCCTCCGACAAAGCCAAGTCACAATGAATTAACAGAATAAAAGGGAATCAAGGTGACATTAAGAAGAATAATGGATAATGGGTGGCAAAAATACATGATAAATGGTCACCATGGAACCCTAATTAGATTTTTGAAATGGAACTGAATCCACATAGACACTGTTTTATATTCTCTGAAAATTCTGGGCTGTGGACAGGTATCATCCGTAAGGAATTCATGACTTCCCTTAAACAACCAGTTCCCCATTACAATGCATGTGAACTTTCCAAACTAGCCAAGAAAACTATGAATTATAATCCCCGTCTATTTTTTTTTAACAGCCATAATAAATATTCCTCAACTGATTTAGGTTACATCTGTTCACATTTCAATTCTTGTGTCTAAATGAAAAATAATAGAAGCCAAATATGAAATGTATATTTTAAAAGAATCTCACTGCTCTAGAAACTTGTTATCTTATATGTCACACACTGTTTCTTTCAGTTTGATTGGTAAATAACAGTTACTGTACATAACCATGCTACGGAGAGTACACTGAAGAATGAAAATAAGTAGATATTTTCTGGCATTTTAGTGCAAAATATAACCTCTTAACCTGCAGCATCCAAAGGTTAAGTCTCAAAACTGAGTCCATTAACCTTTCTAAATGGTTGTGATATTAAAAAACTGACTCTTAATAGCCATGGGTCATCATCTAATGCAATAACCATCAGCAATAAAGAATTACGGATTAAGAACATTATCTATCTATAAAATGGTCATTTATGACACTTGTGCGCAGACCATCTCTAAAATGTACAGATACCCACGGCCAAGAGTTCAGACCTAATAATATACATTATGCTTTTATTAGTATAGTTAGGATATTAGTGAGTTTTAAGAGAAAATCATTACATTTACAAAAGGTTCAGGGTGTTTACTTCAAACATGAAACTAACAAAGAAAATCTTCCGAATTCTCTTTCATTGAGCGATAACTCAGCTAGGTGGGGCTAATTGCCTCAGAAGGTCAAATAAAAAAAAGAAAAGAAACATGTTTTTAAGTTGTCTAGTGCCTGTGCCACAGAAAAAATTTGGCTTCATCTACATCATTGAGAAACAACCACTACACAAAAGCTCCCTGTGTCTTTTATCAAATAGAAAATGGTTTCTTTGGATTGAGCTTTTTTGGTTGTTTTTATTATAACTTAGAAAATTCAATATACGGGGGCACCTGGGTGGCTCAGTCGTTAAGCGTCTGCCTTCGGCTCAGGTCATGATCCCAGGGTCTTGGGATCGAGCCCCACATCGGGCTCCCCGCTCCGCGGGAAGCCTGCTTCTCCCTCTCCCACTCCCCCTGCTTGCGTTCCCCCTCTCGCTGTGTCTCTCTGTCAAATAAATAAATAAAATCTTTAAAAAATTAAAATAAAATAAAATAAATAATAAAATGTTGAGTTTCAGGGCACCTGGGTGGCTCAGTCGGTTAAGCGTCTGCCTTCGGCTCAGGTCATGATCCCAGGGTCCTGGGATCGAGCCCCGCATCGGGCTCCCTGCTGGCGGGAAGCCTGCTTCTTCCTCTCCCACTCCCCCTGCTTGTGTTCCCTCTCTCGCTGTGTCTCTCTGTCAAATAAATAAAATCTTTTAAAAAAAAAAAAGAAAATTCAATATACGCTTACGGAATAGTTACTATGTACTATCAACAAGGATATGCTATGTCTGAATTCCATATATATGGATATAAGAAACTTTGATTTTCTGATAGAGACTTAGCCTCAGTCAATATTCCTAAGGACTTTAGTTAATTTTCTTAAGGAATTGCCACAAAATACAATCTTCTGAAGAAATAGAACCGTAAAAACGGTTAGTTTTAGTTAGTTATAGTTTCTGAATATGTTTACTGTGTTAACCTGTGTTTTGTTTTCAGCCCTGCAAAAGAAAAAAAAAAGTGTACTCAGGGGTGAAATCATATTAAACCTTGTTCTAAGGAAATAGAGAAAGACAGATACAGGGAAAAAAAGAAATTTGGGGTGCTCTGCCGCTTCTAATTTTTTTAACAAATTCTTTTGTTGAAACATTTGTGTTGTCCTGTGTGTTATCTGAAATTCGTTTATTTAGATTTCCTCCTCTATGTTTATTTAATTTATATCATCACCATCTGACTTTTTGGGTACAGAATTAATGGTCCCCATAATTTCAAGTAACAGTGAAAAAAATGCCAGTGTTCAGAAACATGAGATACAGATTCATTAACAGAAAAATCTAGCATCTCAAGGAGCTGTTTAGGCCATCTTTAAAGATTTCATTTATTTATCTATTAGAGAGAGAGAGAGAATGCTCCCCGAGCACTCACACGCACAGCCTACTGGTTGGGTGGCAGGGAAGGAGGGGAGAAGGGATGGGGAGGGAAGGGGCAAAGGGAGACGAGGAGAGAATCTCAAGCAGGCTCCATGCTCAGCACAGAGCCCAGCTCTGGGCTGGATTTCACGACCCCGATATCATGACTTGAGATGAAACCAAGAGTCCGAGGTTAAACCAACTGAGTCAACCAGGTGCTCCTAGGCCATCTTTAGTAACTTTTAATTCTTTTTGAAAGTTGTTTGCTTTTCTCCCCCTGCTTCTAGGAATCCAAGCTCTGACGCATTTCGAACCTGAGCCCACTGAAGAGAGGCAATCCTGTCTTTGTTAGTGAGAATCCTTATCCCCGTGATTGAACTCCAACCACCTGTGCCATACACCTTCCTCCCAGAGCCCTGCAAGGTATCTCTCGCCAACTCTCCGTGATTCCCGGGGCTAGGATGACTACCCTCTGATCCACTACTGATACATAATGTGTAAGCCTCAAAAAATTTGTCAAATAGAATTGCTAACAAGAATTTCTTTTGTATCCCCCTGCCCCATATTCACTCTCAACTTAGCGCTGCCCAATCTCAAACTATTTCAAACCAATGCCAAAGAACTCAAGAAATTCTATAAGGTCGAACTACTAAGTCCTAGTAGTAAGTCACATGCCATACTAAATTATCAGGTTAATAGAAAAATAATTTCCAAGACCCAGTGACTCTTTAATAGCCATAGAAGCATAGCTTTTGCATTTTATTTCCTCTTACAGTAGCCTAATGTTTATTTGGCATGCCAAATTCTAGGCTCCTGGGAAGGGTTCATACCTTATTAACCTTTGCATCCAGCATATCTAAAATGGCAATCAGAGTTCCATACATGATATTTATAAATTGGTAACAACAAGTACTGAGCATCCTACAGTTGAATGTTCAGTGTATTTTGACAGATTATCACAGTGTAAGCTCTTGCAGTGTTTCCAATCATGTTCTCAACTGGGCCACCAAGTACAAACAGAGTTGAGAGCAGCTTGCTTTCTTTTGGTAAATTTCCTTAGGATCCGTCCTGTAATGTGGCTAGTTTGCCAGATTGCTTTCACCACAGGATATTAAAACAACATAATAATCAACCAAACTATGTTAACCAGGCTCCCCAAAGGCATATATATTCCATGAAGTAGAAGCAATACAATTTCACAATAAGTATAACATCGTTTAAAATTCTGTTGCCAACAATTCTCAAAGGTGTTATCTCTCCATGTGCTAGCTCTTCATGCAACTATCTAGAATTCTTTTTCAGTCATTATCCTTGTAACTGTCAAAATAACCCATTGGAATTTCAGAAAATATTTTTTTCTGCTTCTGCTTATCTTCATCTCCTCCACTCTCCGTCTTATTCTTCTTCCACTCCCCCTCCACCCTCTCCTTTTGATTTCTAGATACTGCCCATGATAGCACAGTAGAATTCCCATTTCTCCATATTTCATTTCCTTAAAGGCTGGGCATCCAACAAGTTTTATTCTAACCACTGTCAGCTGGATCATTAACCAGGTACTGATATAGAGGGAAAGGGAATCTGTTTTATAGGCAGTGTCCCCCTGAAGTGTAAATTAAGTCAATCACTTTTTGAGTAATTGTATAGGGGAGCATTCAAAATAGTCACTTTAGGTGGCTTTACTTATTCCAACAAATACAGATACTGCTAAAACCCTGAAACTTCTCCTGTAAAGTTGTCTTCAGGGCCTATGGCACATTTTATTGGAGAGCTATTTGGATATATAAATTTGAGTACTTTTATTTAAAAATGGTTCAGAGAATGGATGGGATAAACAATCGCTTTATTAGATCTAACAGTAAGTCAGAAGCTTTTTTACATATAAATGTTCTTAAAGCTAAGCCTTCTTTCCACTAGAAACATGGTTGTGCTTCGATGATCTTGCAGGAGTTGCCTTCTTGTGGTAGAAGGCAGGGTTTCCATCAGCCTTAAGGAACTGGAGGACTGATGACAATCAGATTCACCTAAAAAGAGCTGTCTCTACAGTCCTTTTATGGCTTGACGATCTTTTAAGAAAGGGCAGGAAATAAAGATCAGGGGTCTTTTCCACTGGGAAGCCCCTCCCTACGAGCGCTCAGTTATGGGAATTGCAACAGACAACATAGAACAATAACAGAGGACATGAACCCCTCCCATCTACTAGTTCCACCTGGATCTCCTGAAAAAAAATTATATATTAGTGCATTACAGTTCACGGATCTTAACAGAGCCTGTTTTGTCCAGGACTAAGGCCCTGAAGTTCATTTAGAGTTTTATTCACCTTCCTTTTCCCTCTGCTTGTTTCCTCACTCCAGCACCGAACACCGTGCATAGCACATGGAGGCATTCGGTAAATATTTGATGCAACGATGGAGGAAGAGCTAGATGGTCAACCTTAGCATACTGCCCACTTGTCCTCTCTCCCCAGACGCACTACAAGGGGGAACAGGAGTTAGGACACACCTTAGGATATTAGAGTGTCAAATGAAATATCCAGAACACATTGATACTCCTTCTGTCTTTTCTTCTCTCCAACCTGTTTTTCAACCACGAAGATTTGGGGAACTATTATTTGGACTCCGATATAAAGTTACTCCCTTTCCTACAGAAAATAATTCCTCCATGTTCTTTTTCTCATCTTCTTTTAAAAGATTACAGACGTAATACATCTATATGTACATATACCTGGAAATTTTATGCATCTATTATATATATTTACATATAAATAAAAGACCTAGGGATGTCTAATCTATTGCTAGGAGTTAAAAAAAAAAAAAAAAAAAAAAAGAGCTATCGCTCTCAGAACCCGCAATAGAACTTCTGAAAGAAGTTCTCCAGCTAAATATTTTGTGTGTTAAATTTTTTCATAAAGCCTCCTTGGGTGTTCATGTTATCAGCATCTCAGAGGCCCTTATTAAAGAGTTAGCATTTGACAGCCAAACCAACTGTGCCAGTTACCAATTTATTGCCTCTCAGCTCCGAAGCCACCCTTCATTGCCTGCTTATGATACTGGAACATTCCCTCCTTGCCAGCTGGCTCGAGGTTCATCTTTGTTAGTAGAGGGTGCTGGAGGGACACTAGAAGAGGAAGGAGTTTCTCCTGACTCCCGCGTGCTTCATTTCTTCCCCCTTTGCAGCACTGGGGGTGTCTGGGACACCCAGTGGAGCTGATTTCCCCTATGGATACTCTGATGGCAGAAATCGGATTTGTTCTGGGGCCCCTCAGACGAGAAGACTCTAGGAAATCGTTACAACTGTACCTACATTAATCAGAGGGAAGCATTCCATTCTCTTTACCAGTGATTGGTCTTAGGGTAGATAGGCAACTGCATTGTAAATGGCAATATATGGTAAAGGAGGGGAAATATTGTAGAGGCACTTCCGGGAAAGAGTTCTTTAACAAAAACACACAAGATATAGGCAGCTACATTTTCTGCCCCTGGTGTTGGTGTTTAGAGGTGTGATGCTTGGAGAGGGGCAGCCATCTTGAGACCCAGAGGAGTAATAGTTGTCATGCTGAGGATGGCAGAGGAAGAACAGAATCTGGATCTTGTGATGTGGTTGACCTGCTGGATTACCCAACCCTGAGATCCCCCACGTTCAGCCTTACCATATACATGACAATTTTTAAAAGCCCCATACTGTTTGGGATATTTGTTTTCTGATGAATTAACAACCCAAAACACCCTAACAGTCTTCAAAATGAATTTAACAAATACTCCCAGTCTGCACCCATAAACCCAGCAATCCATGTACTAGAGAAGGCTGATCCTTATCTGAGGCCCTTACACTCCTAGGGTTTCTTGTCAAGAAGCTCGGGGAATCATCTGAAAATCTCCACTCACGGCTACAACAGGGATGCAATCTAGCCGTTTTAAGATATGGAAAGAAATTCCTCTATTGACTTCAGTTCTCTCCCTGCTTTCCATTTTGGTCACTTTATGAAAACACTGAAATTTATTTTCTGCAGCTTATAAGAAGGCAAGATGGTTTAAAGAAGGGGATCTAGAGTCAAAAGGTCTTTGTTCAAATTTTATCCCCTCTACTTTGAGCAAAATATAGGACACATAACTAATAGAGCTGTTTCCCATCTGTAAATAGGTATAATAGAACCTGCTTCATAAGGTTGTACATGGAACTTTGTTAGTCCTGAAGGCTGTTAACTTATTTTATATTCATTAAAACCCCAATTTTGCCTCAACAAACAGACTACCAATAGACAGATTTTGGGAATGTTCAGAACAACCCAGATAGAGAATTAGAGGCTTGGAAGGAATAATTCTGCATGGAAATATAACTACTTATTTGGGATCTCATTAAGAATTCTGAGCAGAACTCCCATCTTTTGAAAAAGACAGGAGAAATAAGCCCTCTGTCCCAAAGGAGCTGCTGATGGAGGGCTTCTTCACCTTCATGCTGGAAAGGACAATACTGATGAGCCCCACCAAGCCGAAATGAGGGGGCAAGTTGAAGATCACCCAAAAACTCCCTTAAGTGTGTGGGTTTAATGTCATGTCTGCAAGGAATGGAAAGAGAACATTTTCGTACACTTTGAGGAGCAACAAGAAATATTGAAAGGGATGCCTCTTCATTTTATCTCCACCCCCCCCTTTTTTTTCAGGTCAAATAGTTGACAGCACTGAAAATCTCACCATAAAGTCATCAGAAGAAAGGCAAAAGACCACCTCTCCTCTCAAAATAAGCTTAAGCACCTTATATAGCAGCAGAGCTTACAAAAAATTAAGTAAATAAATAATGGATGAACCCTAACACCGCTGTGCATTCAGTGCATCATTTAAGTCTTGGAACATTGGCAAGTGATTATTTTCAAACATGTGCTCCTGGGCGTTCACATATCCAAATTCCAAATTTGTGTAATTTAAATTCTAAACATTATATAGATAACACAAAGTTTACACAAGGGATTCCAAAAATCCATCTTTACGGCACTGACACTACATAAAGCAGTATTTTCTGGTAATAATGTAAAAAACCTTGAATTTTCAAATTGTTTCCTTTAAAAGTAATTGCCAGTTTCAGCACCGCGAATGGTTTGACAAGGCAATAAAGCTTTGTGACTTCCCAGCCCTGTGCTTGAACAGTTACACTGTGACAGTTGGTGACCATTAGGCACACTTAATCTGGTAGATTCCTTGCCCTCGGTCCACTCCCACTCCAGACCCACTGACAGTAGAACAAACAAACAAACAAAAAACCTTTTGGAGCACTAGGACTAGTTTTGAAAAAAAAAGTTCCATTGTTTCCTAAATCCTTAACTCATTTGCAAGTATTCAATCGTGCACTTCCGGAAGAAGCAAAGGAAGGAATCATGAAGGTTAATTCCAGGGGCATGAGACCATCATGAGTGGAGAGAAAGCCACAAAAAAACAAAAAACAAATGAACAAACAAACAAAAAACAAACCCCCCCCCCAAAAAAAGCCCACAATGGCATCTTTTTAATTCCCTTAGAGCAAACCCTTAAGATTTATGCTATACTAATTATTATTTGTCATATAAGAGCATTTGTACTTTATTACATCCCCTCTTCCACTGGGGAGGAGACAGTTACATGTTTTGATATCTGCCTGTACCACCAGGTAGCCTCTGAACAGTGCTGTGTTAAATAGAAGTACAAGCCAGAGCCCATGTGTTTTCTGACCTTACGGCAATTTGATATCTAACTAAGCGTGGGCATGTGTTAAGTCCTGTTCTGGTCCAAATTAAGTAACTTGAATTAAGAAACCGTTTCAGGAAGTTTAAAACACACACGTACACACCCGCGCGTGTGCGCACACGCACACTTTGTCTACATGTGAAACAAACCTCAGACCAAACACTGAGGTCTTGCTCAGGGAAAAAAAAATTGCTAAAGTATAACACGGACACACTAGAAACACCCAGTATTTGCCAAACAGATTTTGCACGAGCATCTCCCTTGTAGCATGGGCAATCCTGCCACTTTGAACCTTCCCATTTACTCCTCCATAGGGTTTGATTTGGATGAATGTAGGCTTTCTCAGATTTTTACGTGTCCCTTTATTTTTCTGATCATCTCTAAACCGTGCCCTTAAAAATAATAGCCTTTGAGAATCTCTAGAAAACTAGAATTTCTCTTTCTCACCTGGGTTCATTTTCCTCCCCAAACACACCTATCTTGCGGGGTTTCTTGGTCTGGTTTTGTTTTACATAAAATAAAATGTAATCGGCCATTTTCAAATACACAATAAACCCAGTTTACCCTAATAGAGTTATTAGTACAAAAAGCTTATCCATAGCATGTAGATGGCTAATGAAGGAATGTACCTACAAGATATTTTGCCTGCTCAAGAATGCCAAGACCTCCAATATTTTTTTTTCCTCTAAATTCTCTGTTCAACTAATTCTGTGTGATAGGCAGATATGTCCTCCACATGCTGGTGAATTAAAATTCAGCTTTCAGTGAATAAGATTAATTGCCTCTTCAGACAAAGCTGGATTTGCTCTCCTATTAGAGAAAGGGGAGGGGGAGAAGCAAGGGGCAGGGAGCCAGCTAGACTGCGGTATTCAGTTACACGTGAAATGATTTGTAATTCTGAGTAATCACTTAGGACAAGCCCTTGCACCATTTTATCTATACATGACTCTAGGCCAAAGTCAATACTCATAGTAAAATAATGAGATGAAGCTAACTGAGCCCTTTTATTAATGCTCCAAGGAGCAAATCTGATGCTTGAGTTTCTCCCATTGAAAGTATCCACTTCTTCCTAAAAAATGAACAAGTGGGTCAGGATGCCCAGTAGCAGCCAGGGTACCTGCTTCAGCAAAATCATAAATAACCAACCCTTCCTGCCTTCCCCCTTTCTGTTTGTGCACCAGGCTTTACCCAGCTGCAGGTGAAAACACATGAATTTTGCATTACCTCTAGGCTCATTAAAGAGATCTGGCTCTCTCCTAATAGCTTCCCCTCACTTAGGGGGAGACACACACACACACACACACACACCCATGATGAACCTTAAGAGAAACAATGCATAAGACTTTTGCTTTCTCTTCCTCATCAGTCTTGTAAAGAAAATCAACTGTTCTAGCAAATGCACAGCTTGGTGACAGAGTCAGCACGCAACTGTGAGGAAAATGAGATGGATAACCAGCTGTCCCAGTTTCCTGGAGATGAGGTTTGGGAAGGGAGAGAGTGCTGAGAAGGGAGGGGAAGGAAGGGTGTAGGGAAATCCTTGCTTTTAGCCCTCAGTGTTCTTTTTCCCCATGTTACCCCCAGTCGGGTGACCAATCTGGCAAATCCATAATAGCAGCAAATGGTGCCCTCACTAAGTCGTGGGCAATTGAGGACTCCCCCGTGCTGGTTGAAGGCCTAAAGATCCACTAGGAAAGCTTCGAAAAAAAAATATCCTTAATGTCATTTTCTAAAACTTGGAGAAACAAACTAATTTATGTGAAGAAAACGGTCTTTTATTGGAAAAACCACACAGAACATTTCCATTCATGTACTCCAACATAAGACAACACAGGTCTAACAGAAGGACAAACATACCTGCATTCAAATTCCAGATTTGTCTCCTATTCGCTAGGTGACTCTTCCAAGTCTCTTGGCATGTCTGACCACAATCTTCTCATCTGTAAAGAGAGGATCACACATTTACAGGCAAACTGTGACGAGTGAAGCTGAGTTCAACATCAAGAGCATAAACATGATTACCCACATCCCTCCATCCCCTGGATTATTCATATTCCCAGGGATATGAGATGTCTATATAGAGATTTCAATTAAATTACTCCTAATATTTCTCTAATTAGAGCTTTTGGTTGGTGATCAAAATAGCTTTTTTTTGAATTCCACTTCCATTGGTGCGCTCATTTGTACATAAGCCTACAGACATGAAATTTCCCTTAAGAAAGCTTAATCACAAACAGTCATGAACCAAAGAGAAATTGCTAAAAGATCCAAGTACCTACATACTGAGTACATACCAAGTGCACATTAATTCCATTGTTCTCAGCCATACCTTGGTTTCTCACACAAGCTGAACTTGGAATGTTATTTTTTAAATGGAGATTTCAGGACCCCAAATTCCTATAACTATACAGCTTGCAGTGTCCTGGGAGAAACTTTCAGTCTAATGAGGACTCAAGGTATGCAACACACACATTCATAGGAATTGCCGGACATACAGGGAAAAGGACCTTCAGGTAGAAGACGAAACACATATGAAGTCACCAACATTTACGAAAGCTTGGCATGAGAGGGAGCACGTAACAAGTCTGGTGCAGAGAGTAGATGGAGGAATGGAAAGAACTGAGAGAAAAAAAGAAGAGAAGCTAGCATCAGATGGTATTTATTGGCAATTCTGAAGTGTTTGCACCTGATCTGGAGACCAGACACTGAAATTTTAGCGTGACAAAGAATCACATGGGGAGCTTGTTAAAAATACAGTCTAGGGGGCAACTGGGTGGCTCAGTAGGTTAAGTGTCTGCCTTCGGCTCAGGTCATGATCACAGGGTCCTGGGATGAGTCCCGCATCGGACTCCCTGCTCAGCGGGGGTCTGTTTCTCCCTCTATCTCTGCCCCTCCCTGCTTGTGCGCTCTCTCTCCCTCTCTCTCTCAAATAAATAAATAAAATCTTAAAAAAAAAATACAGAGTTGAGGGACTCCTGGGTGGCTCAGTCAGTTGAGAATCCGACTCTTCATTTCAGCTCAGGTTATGATCTCAGGGTCCTGGGATCGAGCCCCCCGCCATGGGGCTCCATGCTCAGCAGGCAGTCTGCTTGATTCTACCTCTGCCTCTGCCCACTCTCTTCCGCCCGCATGCCTCTCTAAAATAAATAAATAAATCTTTAAAAATACAGGTCTAGGTCCCGCAATCAGTTCTAATTCAGAAATCCTGGTGTGGTTCCTCAGCATCTGTTTTCTTTTTTCTTTCTTTCTTTCCTTTTTTTTTCTGAGGATCCACTTTCTAACAAGCTCTCCAGGTGATTCTGATGGAAGACGATACATAAAACTCACTGTGAGAAACATGGCTTCCAGGATATGGGGAGTCATTAGGGATTTATCAGAACAGTGATATAATCAGATATATGACGTAAGAAGATAAATAGTTCCCAGAGAATAAATTGGAAGACCAAGCCTAGAAGGAGGTGCATAATCCAATTGGGAAGCTTTTTGAGTGGGGCAGGAGAGAAATAATGAGACACTGAACTGAGTACCATTAGATGAGAATATAAGGAAGAAGTATAAAAGTTTAACAGGACATAGTGGCTTACTGCTTGGAAAAGGAAGGAATCTAACATGACTTCATGTTTTCTGTTTTGGGCTCTGCTGACGATGATTATGTTTTTTGAAACAGCTTATATAGGAAGATGAATAATTTGGGGAATATGAGTTAAATTTTGCATATGTCAGGTTTAGTAAAAGTGTGGGCTTTGGGGTCAGATAAGCTGGATTTAAAGCCCTCTGCCTCTTAACTTCTTTGTGACATGGCAAATTGCTTTACCTCTCAGATGTAAAAGTGGGGGAAAAATTCAGGGATTTTGATATGTAAATCAGTTAATATAAGAAAAGACTTTTGTACAGTGCCTGAAAATGATTAACAAATGCCAGTAATATTAATAGCTAGTGTTATTTTTAATGCCATTATCATTAGCCAGCTGGAGATATTCCATAGACAGATGAAAATATCATCCAGGTGATTATTAAAACTTTGTTACAGATAAGGTCATCAGGAAACATTTGAAGAAACAAGGACTAAGAGAATCCAGGGGAATATGAATGCTTCAGTTGATAGATGAACTGGATGAAGCTGAGGAGTGGTCACACAGAAAGAAAGCAGAAGATATTGTAGGTCAAGGGTGTAAGGTAGAGGAAGTTATCAACAGTGTCACACACTTCAGACAGGTAAAATAAAAGTAAAAAAAAAATCCACTGTATTTGACAAATGGGAAAACAATGGTGACCTTAATTAGAATGGCTTCAATGACTTACGAGGCTGCAGAGGGAATGAGAGCTGGGTGAATAACCAAAATGATTGTGTGAAAGGACAAACTAGGTGGTAGCAAGAAGAGTCAAAAGGTGGAGAAGCGCTGGGCTTTCTCTTTTTAAATGGGATGAGCATGAGCACATTTTCAAGCTTAGAGAAGCAATCCAGTGCAGAGAAAGAAAGTCAGAATCATTGTTGGAGGAGAGACTGAGAGGTAATGGGAAGGATGAAATAGACAAAACAAAACAAACAAACAAACAAACAAACAACAACAGGTGGGTTTTGGCCTTGGACCAAGGAGGGAAACTTCTTCCCTCAGCTCTGAAAGGGAGGACATAAAGAAGTGGTCAAAAATCCAGAAACTGGAGATGAGTGCATTCCTGTCAGAGAACACTGAGTTTCTCCCCAAAATAGGGGGGCTCTCTGGTGAAAGTGAAGTGGCTACACTGGGAGGCAGGTTAGTCATGAGAGGAGAGAGGTCAGAATTTGGAGTAATAAGGGACAAGGGAGTTTACCAGGGACTGTAACTCCACTCCCCCACCCCCACCCCCCCATAGAGGGACTGGCAGAGGGGTGGGAGCATCTGGGCAGAAAGTGTTTCGCATCCAGTGCTGGGTGCTGGTTGAATAGCAGTTCTGAGCCCTGAACTGGTGACAGAAGAGGAGGAAAGATGAAGATCATCAGGGTTGAAGAGGTTAAGGAAAGGTGTTGACGTGTCTTCCACATGAATGAGGAAAACCTCTAGGACGGTGAATGGAATTGCTGTGGGAAAATATTCAGCAGTGCTTCTTTCTTCAGTGAATGCAGACAAGTGCCCTGGCGATTGGTAGAAAACATCTGTGAGGAAACACTGAACACAGTATAATGTAATGGGTGTCAATCCAAAAAAGACAGGAATTTCCGAATAAATGTAGAAAATCAACCATCTGGAAGCAACAACTTGATGTTTAGGAAGTTGACCTCTATTCTGCTTAGAAATATGAGAATCAGGAGAGACTATTCAACGCGTTTTTTGTTTTCACCTTTTCTTCTCTTCCAATGCATAAACCCAAATCTGAGGTTTACTTTCTGCCTCTCAACTTGGAATATCTGGCGATTGTTCATGTCGGCTCTCATCTTCCCTAACTTTTAATCCTTGGCCTATTTAATCCTTGGCCCACCTAGGTGGGTATTGCCATTCTTGTCATTATTCTTTGACACTCCAAATTAAGCAGGTTTACGTACTTGTTTATTTGACTGTCATCAGGAGACATTTTGCCTTTTGTTAAAAATGGGCCTGTTTGAGCAGGAACTGGGCTGGGGTTTGGATATGAACATTGGAACCCTAAAATCCCAACCATGTATATAGATCTCTCTCACACTGTCCTTCTTTCTTTGCTTCCTCCCTATCATCCTAACTTGTGATTCTTTTTGTCGTTCTCTTTTATTATTTCTTACCTTATTCCTTCTTTAAATCGGACATCATTCTTAAATATTCTGAAGCCACACAGATGCCGCCTCTCCTTCATCTCTGAACCTAGAATCTCTAAAAAAGAAGAAAGAAGCAAAGACACACCCATAAATAAAACTCTACTTGTCCAGGCACCAGGGCATCCAAATCTATTTGTATCATTAATTTGCCTTTGTGTCTTGTAAACCCAAATTTAGTTATATACTTCCCAAGTTTTGGCCATGGCCTCTGATAACTCAAATTGTCTCCCTCAATTTCCCCCTGTAGAAAAATATCTATCATTTACCCCATCATTCTTCTGAAACTGGTAACAGATTTAATAGTTTAAGCTACTCTGTTAAAAAGGAAATACCTTTTTAAAGTCAAAATAAAGCTGGTGTGACTGGAAGATTGGCATCATTAAAAGCATGTTACTTAAGTAGCTAAGATGTATGCTAAACGTAAGTGGTTAAAATAATTTAAAATGAGTTTTTATTGTAAATTAGAATATATAAACATTTAAACCCCACTTTTGAGTGAAAATTGACCTATTTGAGGGATTTTCTCATTTAGCCAATGTCTCATTGTCTACAACATAAAGATAAAAGGAAGTATTTGTATTTAGGCTTGCATAAAATTAAAAATACATAGATTTGATGCATAGAAATGGACTTAGTAAAAAGTGAGGCTTCTTTCTGTTGAATAAAATAAAACAAGGAATAATTCTTGATACACATTTAAGAATATGTTATTAGAAAAAGAGTGTCTCAAAAACCTATTGTATCTTTTTTCTTCTTCCTCTTTGAGTAACTCAGGCAGGAAACCTCAACATTTTATTTGATTATTTAAGAGTTCCCTTTGGAGTGGAAGTAGATGGAGCTTGATATCACTATGTATAAATAAATAATTTGAAGGTTTCTATGTCCAGATAAAATTCTAAAATCAGATAAGTAGGTTTCATTTTATCTCTTGTTATTGTAGTGGTGGGAAGCCTAGTTTTTCCCTCCCTCCATGGCCTGTAGTCCTCCCAAGATTGCTCCCTCGGGCTCCCCTGTGGCCTGAGGGATGTATTTAGGATCTCATCAACCCTTTTAATCTGATTGCCATTCTGCATTTTAATCTCTGCTCCTCTGCCCTCTCATAAATTGGGAAGAACTGCATTGTCTCCCCCTTCTCCCCACCTCCTAAACCACACTCAGTCCATAGCAGCACAGGAGTGATAAATGCCAGATTATAGATTTGCTTCATTATGAAAATGTGTTTGGTGACACTTTTCTTCTGACAGTCAACAATGTAAGAGTCAGCAAACAAGCTTATGACTGTGTGTGCCATTTCACATCACGATGGTTGTTAGTGATGGCTGCATGCTTTATAAAAAGGTAAATGGAATTCATCAGTTCATTTCTTAATTTTTTTTAACAAATATTTGCTTAACACCTAAAATATGCCAGGAATTAGGCGAGGCATTCAGAAAACAGAGATGAATAAACACGTTCCCTGCCTTCAAAAAAAAACAAAAAAAAAACCCCTCACAGTCAAGTAAAGAGATAGTCATGTAAATAAATTATTATAATAAAGTAAGACGGAAAATAAAGTATAAAATTCCATTTCAGCACAGAGGATGAATGACTAACAAGACTGAGAAGAAGCTCAGGAATAGTCAAGTTGGATTTCGCACAAAAGACAATGTCTGAACCATGTTTGAAAGAAGAATATGAGACAACAGAGGGAAGCCATTTCCAGCAAACATGCCCAGAAAAGAAGAAAAAATAACATAATTACATACACGTCAATAGTTTGGCATATAGAGAACATAAGATGAGAGTTAGCATATTACTAGAATTGAACATCATAAACTCCTTTGAGGAAATAATGACATTTGTTTTCAGTATCACGATTTCCTCAACTTGGTCTATTCCTGAAGTCTCACGGTAAAGCAGAAGGAGACAGGTATGGCTCCCAGAATCGTAGAAAACCACATCAGATTCATGATGCCTTCCAGGAACAGACAATGTGATCATCCAAGCCCAGTTCAAAGGAGTGAGTGCCTTTGACAAATAAGGAAAAGGTAAAGGTGATTTTTCTAAGACAAAATAAAATGTACATTATTCCTGTGTGGCCCTATCACAGCACAGAACAGAATTTGTAGGAATTTCGAGAATTGTAATACCTAACAGAACTCATCACCAAAAAGCATACCACAAGCAGAATCATTGTTTCAAAGATCCCCGTTTCTTATCACACCTGCATTCTTCTAGAGCATTCCCACTGCGACCATTCTTTGACCTCACAGAGAACTGCAATCCTTTATCCTTATTGCTTCATTTCTAACGACCAACCCCCTCAGGAATTCACTTCCCTCCTTCAATAGCCCTCGTTCCAGAGCCCTTCTTTATAATGACTCTTTTGTAAGCACCCTTGGATTCCCTGGGCTCTTTCTCCTTCCATCACATTCAGTTTGCAAACCTCACTGATGAATCCAGCAATGCATTTCCTCTGGGCCAGCATCTACAGAGCTAAAC
The DNA here is from genome assembly GCF_054177405.1 of Leptonychotes weddellii. Lineage (NCBI taxonomy): Eukaryota > Metazoa > Chordata > Mammalia > Carnivora > Phocidae > Leptonychotes > Leptonychotes weddellii. The sequence goes on along the minus strand of NC_138377.1, from coordinate 69,739,791 downwards.
ACTGCTGGGCAAAAATCTTACCACAGAGAAACTGTGATCATGATTCATTAATGGTCACCAGCCTCAAATACTCATTCAACACTGAGAGATCAGAGTGACCTCCCCCTCACCACCACAGCGACTATTCAACACCTTGTCCATGTCCCTCCTACTGTCCAACTCTCTTTATTTCTCGGCACATCACCTGCTTCAAAACTCCCTGAAGACATAGAAACCACATAATACATTCCACGTTACCTTCTCATTACCAGATCTACATCTGCAGTCATCCAATCGTCTCCCCTCTTACTATGAAGGAGGAGCCAACCTTTCTTTCAGAATTCTATCTGTTCTGTGTCTCAGGTAACTATCCCCTTTCCTATTTCTTCCATGTCTCTCTAAGGGATCATTTTCATCAGCATTCACATACTCTCTAATAGTTCTCACCTTCTAAAAAAACAATGAGAATCAAAACAAATCAAATTCCCTATCCCCAATTAGTATCTAATTTCTCAGCTTCCCTTCAGACCCAAGTTCAACCCCACTCTCCCCAAGGCAATCTTGCTTACACCTCCATAATCCCAGCTCCTTCTCAGATCACCACCGATTTCTATGATCAGACAAGTTCTTGCATTACTCAACCTTTCAGCAACGTTCAAATCCTTTCCCACCCCTTCCCTCCCGACATAGCCTTTTTGCTTCTTCAGTCATATACTCTCCTGGTCATATTTCTTTGGTTCTCCCTTCTCACACCCAAAGCAGAGCCCAAGGTGAGGACTGGTGTGCAAGTAGTTGATGTGAAAGGTGATCCAAGTGGGCAGGTGTTAGGGACTTAGTAGAGTAAGAAAAGCAATAGAATTGTGTTATCAGGGTCCATGTGGTAGGCCAGAGGGGTAAAGATATTAATTTCTCTGAGGCCTCCTGAGGAGTATACAGCACACTTCCCCTTAATTGTCCAAAAGACTGCTGTTCCTTCCTTCTTTACCTATTGTTGAATTTTTGTGGTCCTCAGAGCTCAGTCCTGGGCTGTCTTTTCTCATCAATTTCCTACCCCTTCCCAATAATCTCAGACATTCTCATGCTGTATGTGGCACCCAAAATGTTTACAACCAATATATTTTTATCCACCACATAGATCGCTATTCCAAGTAGTCATCGCTATTCCATGACTTCTCAATTTGGAGATTCATCAGGCATCTCATATTAAGGATCTCCCAAATAATCCCTTGAACTTTCCCCATTCCTGCCCCAAATCTGCTTCTTTAATTTTTATCATAGCTTAATAAATGGCACTTCCATTCACTCTGTTATATGCAATAGAACCTGAGTCATTTGACAACCACCATCTTCTCCCTTCCTACATCCAATCCAATACCAAGTTCTACCAATTGTACTGCCAACTTATATCTAAAATTTGTCCACTCTTTATCATCTCATTCCTCATCTAGACAATTGCAAGAGTCTGCTTCCATTTCTGTCTTCCAATCCACTTTGTACACAATAACAAGGATGATCTTTCAAAAGCAGACATCAAATTCTATACTCCTCTGCCTAAAGGATTTAATTGTCTTTCTATTCTCTTGAAATGGTAACAATTTGTACCAGTTTTCTGGGGACACGTCCTGTTCTCTGCCTGTTGTCCTTGCTTAATTATCAGCAGGATCCACTTTCATTCTTCAAAGTATCTCACTTTGGACGATAACTTATATGGTCACCCTATTCTTAAATACAAAATTCCCGTATGATTTACTCTAACCTCATCTCCTGTTATTCTACACTAGCCAACTTGAAGGCACCAACCATTCTCTGCTTCAGAGTCCTGGCGCATGCTGTTACCTCTGAGAACAACGCGTTCCCTCTGAACCGTCTGCCAGGCCAACTCCTACTCTCTCACCAAGAGTCCACTTAAGGCCACCTTATAAAACAGGTATTTCTCAATTCCATAATATAAACCATTTCTACCAGGACGCTTACTTTTTCTGTATCTTCTCCCTTTCATTCCTACTGTAATTATAAATTTATTTGTATCCCCACTGGATAGTAAGCATAAGGGCAAAAACTCCTATTTGCCACTTAGTAATGTCTATTCAAGCACAGCCTGGACCCCTTGTGGGTGTTCTTTAATATTGTTGAAAGAACAGAGGACAGGGGAGAGAGAAATACCAGCCAAGGCCTTTTAATACACCCATTTTTCTAAATCTGAACAAATACAAATTGTCTCATCACTCTGACCTACTGGAGCGCAATGAAGATGTTGAAAGAAAATGCCAACATAAGAGGTGCACATAAAATTTTCTCGTACTTTGTGAACATGAACAAGACTGTCTAAACACAATGGAGACAAATTCCAGAGAGGCAATTGTTGGTAAAGAGGGGAGCTTTATTAGCTCTCTCAAAACAGGAAATTAGGCGAAAGAATAAAATAATGGAAAATTCAGCTCAGAACAGAAAAACATTCATATGAGAATATATACCGAATTAGTTCTCTCATGACGGATCATAAATTGATGCCATTTTAGAACCAGAAGGACTGTACATGCGAGTTAGTTCAGTTCTATCATCTTGCAGGGAAGGGAGTTGAGACCCAGGCAGCGGAGGTAAAATGAGCAAGTCCACAGGAATGAATGGTCTCCCATATTTCTGTATAATGAGACAGGTCTAGGGCAAAAACACCTGTTATTTCCTAGTGGCTAATACAAAACCTAGTTAACATGTACTACTTAAGAAATGAAAATAAATACACTGGTTCTATAAGAAGATAGCCTTTAGGTAATCTTTTACAACAAAAGCTGTCTTCTTCACCCCATCAGTCTCCTATCATGAAGAGATTAAGACGTTGTAGTAAAAAAAAACAGAAAACAAAACAAAACAAAAAATACATGTTTGTATTTATAGAACCCGGTGGCAAAGGTGAATTATTAAATTACATTTCAGGGCATTCTTTTTAATGAAATAGAGTATCAACTATTGTCATTTAACTAATTAATTATTTTGTTTTATTTAAGTAAAATGTGTTCTTAGGTTTCTCCTCTTTGACGGGCTTTATTTTTCACTCTATAAAGAGACTATCTCTATGTCAGTGATTTTGACAGTGAACTCATAAATCCCTTACTAAGTTTTAAGCCTTCCAAAACGGACACATATTTCACAGACGGGTACTTGCTTTAAAGAATTCTGTTCTAGCCTCAGATACTGGATACTTTTTTACCATGTGAAAGTCACATATCCTTTTACAGAAAGCTCACACCATTTGTTTTTCAAAACGAACCAAAAAAGTCACCCATCCATCTCCCCACCCTGAACAGAAAGGTCATACCTATTGTAAGAAGTGTGCCTTCCATGGATGACCCGCATCATTGCCTCGCGGCTGCATGAGAAGCTACAATGACAGGATTAACACAAGGGCGTGTAACACTGCTCCATGCCAAGATAAATATCCTATTGTAACTTCTGAGAATGAGGGGCCAAACATTTTCCTCACAGACATTCTATGCCCTCAGAAATTCCTCCCTAAATTCTTCTGACCAAGTCCAGATTTATTGGCTCAGAGCTCTGACATATATAATGTTATTTGTCTGACTGTAGAATGTAAATATGTCCTGTTAACTCTTACGCTGTATCCTAGCTTTACTAAATATGAAAATTATTTTACATGTTTAAATATGAATATTAAAGAATGCAAACGTTTTTAGAGTATGTTAAAGAGCATAATTTCTATTCAATAAAAACACAAAGAGCCTCGATGATACAACAAATGAATGGAATGGAGAGATAGACATGGAAAAAATTATTTACTCATCAAGACTCTCCAGTATATGACGTTTTTCCAAGCTGGAAAACTTACCGTGCAGAATATTCTCCACCCAGAAATGTAAGCCAGTATTTAGCCGTTACGGAAACAATGACTTTGAAGGCTGTGAAGAACCCCATGTGAGGTTTTCATTACAAAGACCTTATTTTAGATATGTCAGGTCTGACTTGGAAATGGCAATTACTTTTATAGAAGTTCAGGGCTTGACATTTTTTCTTAGGTATTGTGGCTTCCCTTTTTGGGGGAGAGGGGAAAGTAACTAATGATGCCCTGGAAACGATTAACTTAAAAAGAAACAGCTAAGAGTATTTGATCGTCCTTTGATGAAGTGTGAACACTAGACCCCTTTCCCCCATAGTGGAACCGGACTAAGCTAGCTTTGAGGGAAGGAAAGAGTGTAAGTAGAGGGAACGGGAGGAAGGCATTTGTTACTGTTTCTTTATCTCAGAGAAGCTATTTCAAGTGATCACTGGTGGGAACTGCTGATAGTCAATCTCATATTTTCACTCCACGTTTGACATCAATGTTGTCAATACGACATAATCGTCTCTGTCAAAAGCATCATTCATTTCCAAACTGCAGAGTTATTTACAGTCGTGTCTTCACTCAATGTAACACTACCACTCAACACTCAGCTGTCCCTTCTCTGTTTTAAGTAAACGTTTGGGCAGACTTTTAAAGAAGCTCTATTTTAGGTTAGGCTAACAACCTGAAAATGAACCCAAAGAAAAAAAACCTCTTCTCTTGTCCAAATACCATTTGGACAAACGGATAAAGTTTTTCACAAAAAACTGGCATTTCAAAATGAGTTCTGTTTGGTAAGAGACATGGTGCTGAAAAGTGACATTTATAATGACAGCAATATGGATCCCCAATAAGAAGACGGGGTTGCATTTTGCTCTAATTATAGCTGTTTTAGATGTGTGTGTGTGTGCATTTTTTAAAAATTTGGAATCAATTATAATAATGTAGCTTTCAGTTAAGCACCTACTCTAAATCTCTGTTTACAAAAACATGGCTGATATGAGTCTTGGAATACAACTATACAGCAAATATTATGAGGAAAACTCTGTCTTAGGCTTCTAAGCACCCAACTGAATAACGATTCACTTCATGGCTTCTATGCACCCAGCATGGTGCTAGGCACTATATATAGCAAAAGAGAGAACAATGGCAATGTGAAGGAAACCAGGGCTATTGGAAATCAGGCAGTGTTTTAAAAAATAAATTTACAGGTCTCTTCCTTCTCTTATGTCAGAGAACACATTTTGAAACCCTTGGTATAACCAGAACTCTCTCTTTCCAAGAGGTAACCACTATGTCCTTTTATTAGCAGAAGACATGATAATAGCTAAAAAGAGGTGGGTGGAGTTCTGAAAATGAGAAGCAGGCTTAAAGCTAATTGGACAGACAACAGAATTTTGGTGGTCTAATGACTTTCAGAAGCTATTTGTCCTTAGTGCTCTTCCCAAGAAAAATATAAATGTCACTATCTCAACCGATGGGGTTCCTTCCTCTTAATATGAAATACATCAAGTATATACACTGAAAAATAAATCAGGCATTCTAAATACATTTTTATTTTAGAGAGAGGGAGAGAGAGAGTGAATGGGGAGGGGAGAAGGAGGAAGAGGCAGAGGGAGAGGGAGAGAGAGAATCTTAAGCAGACTCCATGCCCAGCACAGATCCCAACATGGGGCTCCATCTCACAGCCCTGAGATCATGACCTGAGTTGAAACCAAGAGTTGGATGCTTAACCGACTGAGCCCCCCAGGCACCCCTAAATACATTTTTGTCATCTGAACAAAATGAAACTTGGTTCACTTTGAAACCAGTGCATTTTAAAATAAAAGTACCTACTACTTACTGTGAGCCTACTGTGTATAAATGATCTCATTTAGGCCTCCCTCCAGACCATCAGTCTGTTACCATATAACTCCCATTTTATAGATTGGTCAACTAAAATGGACAGACCTTCAGGGATGTTCTTAAGATTCTGTAGTTACTATTAATGGTGGTATAGCTAACCTTACCATCAACATAAATACTATGACTTTTTCATGGGTTTTCTCATTTAATTCTGGAGATAGGGGCTATTAATATCCTCATTCTATAGATGAAAAAAAATAATAAAAAATCTTAGGCTTTCAACAATTTGTGTATAAGATCTTACTTAACTAGTTCATGATTGAGCTGGGATTTGAACATAGGTTTTATACTGAAAAGCCAGTGCTTTTCTCATCTAGCCATAGTCCTCCAAGACCAAAACCGGAACTTGAAGCCATATCTTTTGTTTTTAGTAAGTGCACAAATTCCACTTTACCTCACTGTCCTAACAGAAGCTTAAGAACATCAAAGTGGTTGCTTATTGTCTTCATTTCCCTCTCTTGTGATTCGCTTTTGTCTCCCTCTTTTTTTTTTTTTAAAGATTTTATTTATTTGACAGACAGAGACACAGCGAGAGAGGGAACACAAGCAGGGGGAGTGGGAGAGGGAGAAGCAGGCTTCCTGCTGAGCAAGGAGCCCGATGTGGGGCTCGATCCCAGGACCCTGGGATCATGACCTGAGCCGAAGGCAGACGCTTAACGACTGAGCCACCCAGGCGCCCCTGTCTCCCTCTTCTTCACCCCATGCTTATTCAAGCCAATCCAGGACTCCTGGACTCTCCATTTCATGAGAATCCTTCCTTTTACATTGATGATCAGTTGGTTCCTGGGGCCAATGCTAATGTTTGTTTTTCACTGTATTGTGTTTTACCATATTTCCCCAGCTTGTTCTATAGCACCTCCACTAACAGGCGATCAGGCTCCTAAGAATGTGGACCATGCTTCACGCTGACTGTCCCATACTGTAACTTTCTCCAGTGGGTGTCAAAGGATAATATTCTTAGATATTCTCTATAACTGGTTATTTTTAAGAGCCTTGACCTCAAAATCTCTCTCACTGCTATAGTAGGTTGCATTGACTATAGAGCCCCGTCTTCTTTCCTCTCAACCTCTTGCCTTTTCCCTCCCATTTTCCATGTGGTTTGCTTTTTCTGTATTTCATTTTCTTTTCTATTTCCACATGTGCATTTTGCTCGATCCCCATCCATCCTCATCCTGCTTTTCATGAACCCTATATCCACCATTTTCTTGCTCCCACAGAATGAAAATATCTTGAGTCCCACCTTTTTTGTTAGGTACTCACAGTTAAGACAACCAGAAACAATATCTCTAGCTACAGAGCAACTCATACATAATGATAGATGTGAGTTGTTTTTAATAAACACATCTTTTATCATGATTATTACTGTCTTCATGCTTGTCTATAATTACATGTGTTATGCTCTGGTTCACCTTCCTACTTCTTATGTTCTTGATTAACATTAGAAAAATAAAAAGTTAAGTTAATAATCATTAGTTATTGAATTGTCACCTCCTCACTCTACTTATTGACAATAATTTGGAAATAGCAAACACCTCTTCTGATTATTAGGCCATCCATTTACCATGACCTGGGGCCACTTCGAAGTGATTAATGATGTGTGAGTTTGCTGCAATATTAAAAAGATCAACCTGAACCTTAACTCAAAGCATAACAACATCTTTAGAGCCTTAGAACAATTTTGCTCATTTTTTTTAATTTCTAGATGCCTACAATCATATAAGTAAATCTCTATTACTTCTTAACTTTGAAAAAATAGGCTTAAATAATGTATATAAAATTCAGTATCTATAGTTATTGTGAAGATGTGTAAGTCTTTTGAAATTTGTTAGCAAGTGATAAGCAGCCTTGGATAAACACACACACACGCATACACCCCCCCCACACACACACGCATATAATTCCAAATGAGAAAATGGAAGAATTCCTTTTGGGGACATTTTACTCGTAGGTATTACAATTCTTTTGGATATTGCAGAGTCCTTCTTGAGTCATCTCTTTCATTTGAATAGTAATTTACAGTCTGCAATGCATTTTTTAAAACTTATTATATCTCACTATTTCCTGCAAGGTAGCTAGGGCAAATAACGCTAGAAGTGGACTGATATTAGGGGATATTAAATGGCTTTTCAAGGTCATGTACTAATCTGGGGCTTAAACTCAGTGTTCTGATTCCTACTTCATGTTTTTTTCTATTCTATCATGCTTACCTAGATATTAGATAGATATATACTACCCAAAGTGAAAATTAAGCTTTAATCCTTTAAATAGAAAAAGGTTTAAAAAATTTATTCCATTATAATCTATTTGATCTGGTATGATAAAGGAAAGAACATTCTGATTAATTTTATTTTCTGGTTTCCAATTTCCAAAAATTCAAACCTGGAAAAGATACATTTGACATCATGAGAAAATGTAAACTTTAATCCAAAGGACACTTCAAAATCTTATAGTACTTGAAGGTTATAATTTTTTTACATTAATTTCTACTGTTTAATAGTGTCAGCTAAGAGATTTCCAACTAGAACAGTACACCAAAGCACTTTTTTTTTCTATATGGCATTACTCTCTAGCTGTGTCAATAAAAATACACCACAAAGTAATAAGGGTTTTTTTTTCCCTCAGAGCAGAAACATTTTAAATGCTTGCACATTTTGAGGCAAAAAGCTTTCAATTATGTGAGAGTACTTTAATTTTTCTAAGTAAGGGCTTCTTCCTCATTAAAATAATGGTTGCAGATATTTTGAAAATATACTTTACTATGCTTTCAGATGAAATATTTATTTTCAGTAATCATCACTTCCACTTTGAACACCAAGATCTTAAATAATTACACATCTTTTTCCAAATGGCCATAGGTATTGAGTGAAGAAGGTGAGAAAGAAGAGGAATATGGAAGCTAAAACGAGTCATAAAATAGAGAAGAAAAGCTAACCCCACTAAAGGTGTGTTTTGTGGTATATTAGTTTACAACCGATGCTTACTGAATTACCACAGACTTAGTGGCTTAAAACAGCACAAATTTATTATCTTATAGTACAAGTGGTCCAAAGTTTGAAATGAGTCTTATGGGGCTAAAATTAAGGTGTCATAAGAGCTGTGTTCTTGTAGAAGCTCCCCTGGAGAAACCATCCCTTGCCTTTTCTGGCTTCTAGAAACTGCCTACATTCCTTGTTGTGTGGCCACATCACCCAACCTCTGCTTTCACTGTCACACCTCTTCTAACTCTCCTGCCTCCCATTTATGAGGACCCTTGTGATTATAATGGACCCATGGCTGATAATCCAGGATAGTGTCCCCATCACAAGGGCTATAACTTAATCACATCCACAAAGTCCCTTTTGCCGTGTAGGCTTGGGGTATTGGGACATGGACAGCTTGGGAGGTCTTTCTGCCCATCACAGTGTCCATAAAACATTGTAAATTTTATTTTTATTTTTTTAGGATTTTATTTATTTATTTGACAGAGAGAGAGAGTGCACAAGCAGGGGGAGCAGGAGAGGGAGAAGCAGACTCTCTGCTGAGCAGGGAGCCCAATGTGGGGCTGGATCCCAGGACTCTGGGATCATGACCTGAGCCAAAGGCAGATGCTTAACCGAATGAGTCCCCCAGGTGCCCCAAAACATTGTAACTTTTAAATCAACATAGAGATAGTGGCATGTTTGAAAAGAAACACTCTTACGTGGAATTGATTTCTTTAAATGGATATTGGAATCTGGGTAGGAAAATATGAAGTGCTAATGTTACATGTCAGTTGTTTTTTAAAGTACTCTTCATATTTGATTAGTAAAGCTACCATGTGAAAGCAGTCTTCCAAAGTGGAAGTGTGTGCTTCCCCTTATAAAGTAGCATGTAAAATTTTTAGATTGTGAAGAAGTGTTTTGAGCCAAATGTGTACTGTGGAATATGTTAATAAAATGAAGTTTCCAATTAAAATTGGCATTTGTGAGTCTCTTGCTCACACCTACTACAAGATCAGCTGTGACCTCAGTAACATAAGTGGTGAGGAAGGCCAGAGTGTAATTTTTAAACTGGTTTCCAATCTAACAGTGTCCCCATGAATGAGGAGTTAAGAAAATATTGTGCCACCAAAATGAATTGAGGTAAGGCAAACTGATTTTTGCCTCTTATTCAAGCACTATCTCATCCTATGTTTTTAAAGTTACTTTCAATAACACCTAGAAATTGGGCAACTTAAAATGATTTTTTTAAAGACTTTGAAACAAATAACTTTACTATTTAAAGACTTCAGTCAACATAGATCAATGGAACAAAATAGAGATCCCAGAAATGGACCCTCAACTCTACGGTCAACTAATCTTTGACAAAGCAGGGAAGAATGCCCAATGGAAAAAAGACAGTCTCTTCAACAAATGGTATTGGGAAAATTGGACAGCCACATGCAGAAGAATGAAACTGGACCATTTCCTTACACCACACACAAAAATAGACTCCAAATGGATGAAAGACCTCAATGTGAGACAGGAATCCATCAAAATCCTAGAGGAGAACACAGGCAGCAACCTCTTCGACCTCAGCTGCAGCAACTTCTTCCTAGAAACATCGCCAAAGGCAAGGGAAGCAAGGGCAAAAATGAACTATTGGGACTTCAACAAGATAAAAAGCTTTTGCACAGCAAAGGAAACAGTCAACAAAACCAAAAGACAACCGACAGAATGAGAGAAGATATTTGCAAATGACATATGAGATAAAGGGCTAGTATCCAAAATCTATAAAGAATTTATCAAACTCAACACCCAAAGAGCAACGAATCCAATCAAGAAATGGTCAGAAGACATGAACAGACATTTCTGCAAAGAAGACTTCCAAATGGCCAACAGACACATGAAAAAGTGCTCAACATCGCTCGGCATCAGG
>NC_138377.1:69716754-69729097 GCF_054177405.1 Leptonychotes weddellii | reverse complement strand
AAAAAAAAAAAAAGACATCTTGCCATTTGCAACGACGTGGATGGAACTAGAGGGTATTATGCTAAGCGAAATAAGTCAATCAGAGAAAGACAAGTATCATATGATCTCACTGATATGAAGAATTTGAGAAACAAGACAGAGGATCATAGGGGAAGGGAGGGAAAAATGAAACAAGATGAAACCAGAGAGGGAGACAAACCATAAGAGACTCTTAATCTCAGGAAACAGACTGAGGGTTGCTGGAGTGAAGGGGGGTGGGAGGGAGGGGGTAGCTGGATGATGGACATTGGGGAGGGTATGTGCTATGGTGAGCACTGTGAATTGTGTAAGACTGATGAATCACAGACCTATACCCCTGAAACAAATAATACGTTATATGTTAATAAAAAAATATTGACTGTATTAAGAAAAAAAAAAGACTTGAGTCAAAAATAACAAGAATATTATCATCATCATCCTCATTTTATTATTATTTCACCCTAATTCTCAATTATGACTCTCTAGGAACTACCATATTTATCGTTTTTGATAATGCTATTCTTGAATATTTTGAATTTTGTCTTATCTTTATGTGTGTTTCCCTTTGTACTATTAGTCACATGGTACCTGACACACAATAAGCAGTGAATAAGTAATATCATATGGCAATTAAATGAGATAAGGCTTTCTAAGATTCCTAACACAGTTCCTGACACTGATGTGCATTGAATAAGTAGTAGTTAATGAAGATTTATGGATGTTGAAGAGTGCCCTTATTGTTGCTCTGGTAAGTCCTTAGATACACATGATTGCAGAGTCAAAGATATACCTTTCCACACGATGCAATTAAAAGCTTCCATAGAACTTCTATTGCATAAAGGCCACAGTCTTGGGCTTATAAGAAAGAGAAGAGCATGAGGAGTGCTAGGTCTAGATCGAACTGGCCTAATGCAGTACTTCGGGATCTGGCAATGTAAACAGAGTGTCATGGCCTTGTCATTAAACTCTGGAGACATAGATTTCATGGTTTCTGAGTTGGGTAATAATACAGTTGCCTGCCAACTCTTATATGCAATCTCTCAGTGTTGTGCAATCATATCTTCTTGCACAAATGCCAACTACATGGCAACTTAATTTTAATCATGTAAATTTGGACTTGAGATGTGCTTCTAGGTTTACCAGAGATTTTTCCTGGTGACAACTTATACTCTCTCATATGTTTTACCCTTGTGGGCTAAAGGCCAAATGTTCTAAGAAATGCTGCCCAAGAGCTGGTCTTACTGTTGCTCTCTCTGTATTACTGTATGTGTGTATATGTGTATTTATACATATAAACATACATATGTATGTATTTTTACACACACATGTACACATAATACTTTTCAGTCCTGTCCAAATATAGGCAGCACTTAAGATAGCTAAGCCAAAACCACATTAAAAGAGAATGAACGTCATCAGTGCATATGTCAAAATGTCTCTTGTAATGAATAAAAAATTCATTTAAAAAAGCTAAAAAAGATCACCTTTGTTTTATTATGCTAAGTTCTCAATATCATATTCATTTTCCTTATTTAGATTGATCACAAACTCCAAATATTTTGACTAGCCAACTTGAAGACATGCATTGCTCTTGAAACGTGTATAAAGCATTTTAATAAAAATTTCACCTGCAGACACCACCATCTACTCCCATCCTCCATAAACTCATAATTAAAGCAAAAAGTATCATTAAAGTATCATTTAGATACTAACCTAAAGAGAGAATAACCACCAAAAGGCCCCCAAACATCAGTAATACAAAAATAAAAAATCATGAAAATTCTTTTCACATCTGCCGGGAGGAAACTGAGAAGTGACGCTCCGTGAATGGTCTTACTTATATCAGAAAGTTTCGTGCATGTGTTTAGATCTAAAAACACTGGTCTCTTAATTCTTCGTTCAAAATGTTTTTCAACCAGCCATTCTCCACCCAGACATGTGGAAATCACCGTGAAGCGAGTAGCAGCTTTCAAGAATTGCTTTCAGCTACAGAGTCTAGGCTTTGCAATTCATCTTCATGGCGAGAAAGGAAAGAAAATTCTCAAGCACCTTCAGGGGTTTCATGGGTACTCTTGCTCAACCTAGTATTTCTAGTCTTCATAAAACAAGAACACTGCGGATGACATGGTGAAGGAGTCCGTTTATTCCAAATGCTGGAGTGCTTCTTCTACCTTACCTTTTTACAAGTTTACCATTTTGGAGTCATTTGAACGACTTGTTGGCTCAGTGGTGCAATATTTTTTTAAAGTTATTTCTGACCGTAACAGACACTTTTAGACCTGCAGTGATGAGCAAGCCCCAGGGGCAAAATACAATAAAGATTTAAGGGGCTGTTCAGTGCAGCACCGTAGCTTCTTTGTGGAGGAGAGGAACAGAAGTGGGCGGGCTGGGCTGGTGTGTGATGATTTCTGACAATGCTGTTGTTTGTTTAATTTTCAATTTATGCCAGCACTTTGGGACATGGAAAGTATGATCCCAAGAAAGATAAGCTTTCATCTAAGACGTGAAAGTATTTTGCTATTGTTTCCATGCTCTTGTTGTTCTTTTTAGATTTGGTAAACAAAGTGTGTTCGCAGCAGATAAAATATCCAGAAACAGAACTCAAATTACCTCCATTATGCCCACACCAGTCCCTCGTGATGGGCTTTCTGTGCATGTGCAAAAGATGAGATATGCCGCATTCTATATTTCGATTATTTTCTCTGAATAAAAAAACCCCAGCTTATTCCCTTATTCCATTGTTTATTCTATATGATAAAGGGAATGTAATCTATTTCTTATCATAAAACTTTGAGTTTACTGCAATATTATCAGAGATATGTTGCCTGTCTCTGAAGACATCCATCATGGAAGTGTTTGTGTTATCCTTGTTGGTATTTCACCTTACTGGATATACAAACTGGATTATAAACAATTCGGTTTAGCTTTCATTTGAGAATCATAGAATTTTAGTGGGTCCCAGGCTCAGCCAAATATTCTTTCATGGATATGTTTAGCAGATCCCTTTCCTCATGAAAGCAATTAATGTGAATTTTCTTATACCCTTCTTCAAGAATAATAATGTTAAAATAAATGAAGGAAGGAAGGAAAGAAATGCATTTTTATATTTTATATATAAACACATACTATTGATAATATATACATACCTATACATACATATATATGTATACACATATGCACACATACCTAGCAGGTGGCATATTTATTTTTTCCTATGTACATATACACATATACATATGCCCTTTTATCACATTTATTGAGGGTCTTGTGGACTGTGGCACCCTGACAGTGACTGCCCGCATCAGACTAGAAGAATCTGCTAGCATGACAATACACTGGCAACTACAGAAGCAGAGGTGAGGCGTGAAGGAGTCCTACAATCACACAGGAGCCTCTGCCCACCACACTCTCTCCTCTCACTCTTCAACCTTTCTTTGACCCCTAGCGACCTAGTCCTGTCAGCCCGGAGGAATAAAGTCTGGCCTACCTGTCTCAGAAAAAGAATGTATTTTCTTCTTCACACCTTGGTGTCCTACTAATCCTAAGGATTTCTGTCTTTTTTTTTTTCTTATAATCAAGCTCCTGGAAAGACTGGTCTTCGTTTGGTGTCTCCAATTTCTCACCCTTAACTCTCAGTAATCTGATTTCTGATCCCGCCAACTTTTGAAACTAGTTAATTTTCACACTGTCGTCTAGTGTCACGTGTATATTAATGAGTCCCCAAGGACGTCGTGCAGATCAATCCACAGGTCAATGATCATTCCTCATCTTACTTGACCTATCAGCCGCATTTGACGAGGGTACCACTTCCTCTTTCTTAGAATACTGTCTTCAGGCTGCTTTTGGGATGTCCTACTCTCCTGGGTTTCCTCCTGCCTCAGTAGGGGTTTCCTCTCAGTCTCCTTGCCAGGTTGCTTCTCACCTTCCAGACCTCTCAACTGTCTAGTGCCCCAGACTCACTCAGTCGACTTTGTTTCTTTTATATCTGCAAAACCCTTGGCGATCTCATCCTGTAACGAGGCTTTAAATATCGTCTGAACATGGATGACTATAAATCTAGATTTCCAGTCTGAACCTCTTATCTGAGCTCCAGACTTATACACCAACATCTCCATTTGAGTGTCTAATGCTCATCTCCATCTAACATCCCAAACCAGGTCCTTATCTTCTTCACTCCCCCACACCGTCTCAGTTACTGGTGACTCTTTTTCAAAATAATTCCAAGTCTAACCACTTCTTTCCTCTTCCCCCTCTACTATCCTTTCCAACCACTATCATCTTTCTCCAGGATTATCACAATGTCCTCCCAGCTGATTCTTCTGCTTCCAGCCCTTGTCCCATTCAGTCTATTTTAAACACAACAGGCAGAGTGATCCTGCTGGCATGGGAGTCCAATCATTTCCTGGTCCTGCTCAAAACTATAATAGTTTTTCACCACAGAGTAAAAGCCAGAACACCATGGCTTACAAGATCCTATACTATCTGGCCTATTCTTCACTGCCTCCTACTAACCTCTCCCTCACTCTGCTCTAGCCTCACTGCTTTCCCTTTGTCTCAAACTTGCTGGGCAGGTTCCAGGCTTGGGGTCTTTGCACTTACTATTCCTGCCTCCTGTTAACATTCTTCCCTTGACATCCACATAACTCTCTCCACTGCCTCCTTTATACAAATGTCATCTCACTGAGGCTTTTTCTGGTCAACTATTCAAAATTGCAATGCCATCCTCCTTATACCTATAAAAATCTATTTTTGATGTATTTTAATATATTCAATAGTTATGTCTCCCCACTTCACCCTATTCCTACTAGAATATAAACTACATGAGGGCAGGGATTTAGAGCCGTGACCTATGTCTACTGCTGTAACCCCTAGAACAATTATTTGCCTGGTATACAAATGAATAAACAAATACAGGCATGAAATCTGTATTTCTCAGGTATGTAATTTCAACTAGATATTTGGTATCCAAACGTATGGGCGACTGCTGCCTCACACATAAATCCGTAAGTAAACTCATCATTTCACCCATGAGCTCAAACCCCAGTTATACCAATGACCAGTTAAGAAACTACACCAAGCCCTCAATATTTTTTTCCTAAAGAGATCAAAATATACTCAATATTTTTTTTTCCTTGCCTTGAATCTCTACTCTGCCTTTCATCCTACCTCCCTAAGTACCCATTCATAGTCTCCTTCTGCAGGTTGGTACTTGTCTTCTGAACACCTACGAAATGATGCTATTTCCTGCTCACCCTTGAAAATTTGATTTAGACTTCTCCTCAAAAATATTTTCCTGCTAATTCCCCCTCACCCTACTACCCCACTCCCACATATCTGCACATACAACTGAGCACCCTGGGTAAGCACTAATACATTTACCATATTGTATCAAAAGTCTCTTCTCACCACTCAGATTCCCCCATAGATTATAAATTGTGCAAGGATTATAACCACATCTTTACTATCTTTATTGTCTTTGGAATCCAAGGCCCTAGCAAAGAACCATATCCATGTTAGGTGCTCAATAAATTACTGACGAATGACGAATGAGTGAATGGATGAAGGAATAAATGAAGAAGGTAAGATTCCAAAGAATATTAGAAGCAATGGATTAATGCTTTCTTGCATACTCTGATAGCTTTTGCATGCTTTTATTGGGGTATTTAGTAATACAGCTTACAGATGAAAGTCAAAGATTCATGATCACATAAAACATGTCTTTATTACTGAAGCTAGCTGGAAAGCAAATAGACTGTTAGTCTGACTTTAAGTTATCCAGTGAAATTCTTATGTCTATTTTTGCAATTTTCTGGATAAAGTGGCCTCGTGGCTTTCACAGCAAATTTATAGTGAACGTAGAAATACAATGCAGGCCAAGTTGGAGTCCTTTGTGTTTCTGCATTAAATGGAGTTTAAGGTGGTCTTGAATCCTGGTCAATGCCATAGGGTTATTTGCTTTTTATTCCCCCATTTGCTTTTTTCCCCCTCTATATTTCACATGAGAAAGCTCGATATTTAATCAAACCTTCATGAGAAAAAAAATTACCTTCATTGGCTGTATTTTCATTTAAATGATACAGAGGTAAAAAAAGATAATAGTTCTAGAAATATTCTGCTCTTCCATAATCCACATCACCACCTGTGGAAATCGTACAGGAAACTATTAATAAATGAATCTGATGCTGTGGCAGTAAAACTTGCTCTTATTAGGTCTGTTATTCATGTTCCTTCCAAGCACTGTATTCCATTCCTTGTGAATATTATTATTAACTTTCATAATGTACGGCATCCATATCTGTATGGTTCTAAAGAATAATATAAGAATATAGATGCTATAAATCAAGTGCAAAAAGGAAAGTTAATTGGAAGTCCATTATTAAAAGAGAGGATAAAAAGAAAATTTTCCTATTATTTTATATAAATAGCATAACAATATGATTTAGGAAATGGTTACATTTATTGACCAGGCTTATTATTATATGAAGTGTTCAGTGTGATTATACATTTTCTCCTCCATGGTAGGAGATGCATAGATTTTATTTTGGCTTTGTTCTTTGGGTTTGGAGTTTTGTTTGTGCTGAATTGGTTTTAAAAAAACTCTTTTAAGGAAAAAAACACATAAACTTAAGACCCTTAATGTGATGTTACCTATAGTGCTTTGAAATATCAAGATGAATTTGCCCTAAGAACCTGAAGACAACCCTTAACTTTTGTCTGTATCATGTGAAAGATGAGTTGTGTGAAAAATAAGCTATTATGTGCCATTTATAGCATGATGAGAATTATTCCCAAAGATGATTTTTCTAATTTTTGAGTGGCATCAGCTGCCTAGGCAAGGCTAAGGGCATTAATTATAGAGAAGATGTTAGGGAGGAATACTTATGTACCTTTCATTGTTATAGAACCTCATATGGGAGTTAATATCAGTGCTGTCTCTAATACCATTCATCTGACACTTGGTAAATGAGTTGTCAGTAAAGGTGAAAATATATTAATAGTGCAGATCACTTGAAATGGGTGCTCTTATGTGTTTTACCAGAAAATTCTCCCTTCGGTTAACTCAATATCTTTTCTGACACATTTTTGTTGCACTAAAGTATCTTTTATAGTGTGTCAGAGTTATGAATACTGATAGACCTTCTCCTAAAGTGCCCCTCAAGTTCACTGCCATTTGCTCATTAGGTTTGCTTTTTATTGCATGTCAGAAAGTGCCTCCTTTTAAGCACCTACTAATAAATGGGAATTGATGAGAACCTTATCTCCAGAGCAGGCGGTAAATTCAAAGGTCTTAAATGAGGAAGTCTGTGAAGCATCTAAGACCAGGGCCTATGCCCGTGGATCTTGATCTGGCTTACAAGGGATAGTTTATTTGATGTTAAGATTGAAGAGGCATGTATTCCTAAGCAGTACTTGAAGTTCGAAAATAGAAACAGTTCATTTCCCCATTGATAAAAGGACATAATAATCTATCTTTTTAAAGATGTCTCTGGAATCATTTTCAATTGCAATTTATTTATATAAGCCACACAAATTGTAACTTTGCAGGAAGTGTTAATACACTCTTTCCAATGCTAACATAAAATGCGTAAGGTGAACATGGCAGGAGTAGATGAAGATGGAAAGACAAGAAAATGGCAGTGGTTACTAACTGGCAATGGGACCAGGGGGCCAATGGGCATAATCAATCTCTGGAAAATCTGCAGAGGAGGCTATAGCAGTGGAGGCAGGGGGATGGGACAAGACAATGACATCTTTGTCTCAAGTATGGGGCTGTCTTGGGCTGGGCATGATCTGGAAATCCAACTCTGAGCTACCTAGCTTTGGGAAACTTCTGAAAAGCAAGAGCACCTCTAGAAAGCAGCTCTTCAGCTCATGGGGATGTTGCTGAGCTGGTCTTGAGGAGCTCCTATTAAATGGGAAAAAAGTACAAGTTAAGCTTGCTGATGATATGAAATATAGAGAAAATGTTGGCTATGTGAGTTCCAGCCATGGCAGGTTATAGCTTGCTGACTCAAAGAAGAGACAGGAAATCAATAAGCCAGAAAGATATAACTGCCCCATGACAAATCACTGGTAAGAGAAGGGGAACCTAGAACCCTGAAAGTTTTTCAGAAATTCTGAATTAGTGTTTCTTTGTCCATTTATTCACCACCTTTATTGGTTTTGCCATATCTACAAAGTATTTTTAAATTAGCATTTTTATTGAAATCAATGCACTTTTTTTACTTAGCCTTGTTCTGTGTGATAATATATGTGATATACTAGTTTGATCCTTTCTAATATATATTAAAATAAAAACATTACTGTTAAAATTAAAAATTTAGGAATCTCTGGTCTACTTTAAAACTTCTCATGTTCTGTCATTGGTACAAGTCCTGTGCTTTGGGAAGTTATATTCTAAATGAGAAAAGCCAAGTGTCTGTCATAGATTTTAGAGGGCACTTGATCATCAGGGACCAGGGGAATGGACTTAGTATTATTTGTTTGTAATTTAAACCCTGTCAACATTCAGAAGGACTTAGAGATGGCTTAAAATTAAGACATGTATTCAATAAGACTGTTAAGGTAAAAAAATATATAAATACCAGGACCTTGTAGAAGAAAGAAGCAAATCTACTGTCCCTCCAGGCTAAAATAGTTACTATGTTGAATTAAATTTATCTCTGTGCTTTCTGGAAAGGTCAACATGATATCCAACTCACTCATGGGCTCTATGACCTCTGCTGACCCTTGTTATCTAAGGGAGATACTCATATGGAAAAAGAGAGTATTTTTTTTCTATGTTAAGAAACTTGGAAGTTTCCTAGAATTTCTATTGAAAATCCACATACCCTGACATCAGTTTGAAACCTGACAGATTTCACTAACAGGAAGAATGGGAGAGCTGGATCTGTCAAGGTGAGCAGTATGTGCTGGAGTCTGGGAGGCTTGAAAAGGGTTTGCCTGACAGAGGTGAGAGTGCATCTGAGGTCTGATGTCATGAATCTGTGGGCAGCCAGGACTTCTGTGCCACCTATTCCAGTCGCCTATTGCTCTATAACAAACCGCCTTCAAACTTAATGGAATAGAAGCAAACATTGATTAATATTTCTTTTTTTTTAAAGATTTTATTTATTTATTTGAGAGAAAGAGAGAGAGAGGGCAGGAGCAGGGTGAGGGGCAGAGGGAGCCCCCCAATGTGGGGATCGGCTGAGCAGGGAGCCCAATGCGGGGCTCAATTAGCAGGATCAGGTCAGGATCATGACCTGAGCCAAAGGCAGGCACTTAACTGACTGAGCCACCCAGGCAACCCTGATTAATATTTCTTAAAGACTGTGAGGTGACTGGGCTCCTCTGGGCAGTTTTCACTTCAGGTCTCTCACACACTTCTAGGCTGCTGTCCCCCAGGACTGGAGTCATCTGAAACTCAACTGAACTGGATGTTCTAGATGGCCACTATTGATACTAGCTGTCATCTAGAAGCTTAGCTGGGCTGGAGCATCTAGACATGTCTTTGTTATGTGGCTTCAGCTTCTCACAGTATAGAGACTGAGTTTTTTTTGTTGTTGTTGTTGTTGTTTTTTTATTTATTTTTTATTTTTTATTCTTATGTTAATCCCCATACATTACATCATTAGTTTTAGATGAAGTGTTCCATGATTCATTGTTTGTGCATAACACCCAGTGCTCCATGCAGAATGTGCCCTCCTCAATACCCACCACCAGAGTTTTGAGAGTAAACGTCCCAACAGCAAACACTCCAAAAAGCAGGAAGCAGAAGCTGCCAGGCTACTTAAGGGTTATGCTCAGCACTGACACACCATCACTTCTTCTGTGTTCTACTGAATAGAAACAATCACAGGGGGTCACTCAGATTCACAGTTTAGGGAAACAAACTCTTAATGAGAGGATGGCAAGGCCATAATGTAGAAGAGTGTATAAAATGGGAAATACTAACATAACCATCTTTGAAAAATATAATCTACCACATCCTCCAAGAGCCTTCTGTGCTCTGGAATCGAGGCAGAAACACACACACACACACACACACACAGGAGTAATCTGGGTTTGGGGATTGTACTTTAGGAATGGTGCAAACTTGTGTAGGCAATGATTCTAAGTTGTAGTGACTTTGGCATGTAAAGAAATTCATTATGTAATATGGTGACAGGAAAGAGCCCCAGACTAATATTCAACTCCTGGCCCTCCACTTGATGAGCTATGTAGCCTTGGCATAGTAACTAGGCCTTATATCATTGCCTCTACAAAACAAGAAGTCAAGGTTGGATGATCTATGACAGCCCTCCCCATTCTTAATAATTAGGAAACTATGAACTCTATGGTCATTCACTTGTTGTGGGACATGGGGAATGATATGTTGAATGAAATGCTCATAAATTAAAAGAACACATTTGGATCAGGCTTGGCTTTCTGGGGATCAATAGTTAACATTAAATACTGTACAGAAAGTTACTGATGGCATTGATTGTTAGATTAGTCTTTTGGCTCTAGAGTCCTAGAAAAGCATTTCATAATGATCTTCTACAACATACAAACTTTTACGTTTTTTTTTTGTTTTTCCCTTTAATCTGAAATCTGGCAAGTAGTCTCTGGCCTACTCACAGATTTGGAAGTTGATTATCCATAATCAGAATAATCACTTCTTAATATTGATTTGTAAATCAATATCTCCATTTATTTAAAGTGTTGAAGTAAGAATAGAGTATGCCCAAGTCTTTGTGAAGGGCTACATGGTATTAAATTATATAATGTGTATCTCTGACAGACTAATATATGATAACTGAGCCCAACTGCATGTAAAAGAGGACGACGCCAGTTCATACGCTCTCTGCTTTTAAGAAAAAAATGTGAACAACACGCAGACATATATCCTGGGATCTGTGCAGGTGCTATGGGAACTTGGAGCTATAGTCAATGAGATGTGTTCTCTCTAGCATATGACCTAAGCAATGGCTGGATAGCAAATGTGAAATGGCCAGACATCTTCAGGATAGAGGTTGTAGAGGAGCTTAGCATAGGATATAATCCTTGATAGCTCTTTGTATAATGTAAATTTAACAATAATTGCAAGTTTAAACAATAGAACCAATTTGCATTTTTTGTTTTTTTGTTTTTTTAATAAACAGCAACCAGGAAACAACCTGGACTTCCGGGGCTTCCCAAATAAAACTCCTGAATGTCGATCCATCTCACAGCAATCATGGAAAATTGTCCCCTCTCTGAAAACCACCCCTCATTTATTTTAAGGAAAATGATAGAACAAACTGGCATATTCCAAATTCTCTACTGATATCGTACAGAAAGACAACTGTCCACTATCAATGGAATACTCAATGAGTGACTCTTAGACACAAGGCATTGTTCTTGAAGGCTATCAAAGGGCTTATTCATTCATGCTTCATTTTTTTGCCTGTTCAACAAATACTTTAGTACTTACTCAGTGCCAGGCTCTGTTTCCTGTGGCAGAAGTCACTGGTTTTCTAATAGCCATATGCCTCACCCCCTCACATACACATCCATCTATAGACACAACCTGGTATTAATGTTAAAAGCACCAACTCTGGGATCAGACCACCTGGAATACAGTCCTGGTGTCACTACTGTCTAATTGTGTGACCCTATTTAAATTATTTAACGTCTATAAATTATAGATAATAATGGTAACTACTTCATATACTTGTGATATTTAAATGTATAACTAGTGGAACAGTGCCTAGCACAATGTAAATGCTATATTAGACTTAGCTATTATTACTACTACTAATAATAACAGTAGGGGTGCCTGACAACTCAGTCAGTACAGCATGTGATCTTGATCTCAAAGTCATGGGTTTGAGCCCCATGTTGGAAGAGATTACTAAAAGATAATAATAATTAATAATAATAATAATAATACAACCACAACTAACAAACTCTTGATTTTGTTCTAGTATTGGTGGCTATGCTTTTCAAAGGAGAGTAAGTTCCAGCCCAAAGGTGCATATTGACTTTGGTTGAAATCGGTCAGGTAAACTCTATTCCTCTTCCCCATAGTTGTTTTAGAATTGGGCACACGGTGCCATTCTGTCCAGTGAAAGACATTATTGTTTGAGGATATAAGCTTGAAGCTGCTTTGGGATGTAGGGCACTAGTCTAAGAACAAATACCAGCATTCTGAGGATAAAGATAAAAAGGAAGGGTGCAGCCACTCTGGAAAAACAGTATGGAGGTTCCTCAAAAAGTTGAAAATAGAGCTACCATATGACCCAGCAATTGCACTACTGGGTATTTACCCCAAAGATACAAATGTAGTGATCCGAAGGGGTACGTGAACCCCAATGTTTAT
>NC_138377.1:69590953-69716254 GCF_054177405.1 Leptonychotes weddellii | reverse complement strand
GGGGGGATGGGTTAGCCCAGCAATGGATATTAAAGAGGGCACGTACTGAATGGAGCACTGGGTGTTATACGCAAACGATGAATCATGGAACACTACGTCAAAAACTAATGATGTAATGTATGGTGATTAACATAACATAATAAAATTAAAAAAAAGAATTGTGTTTCAATATCAGGGGAATGTAAATTCAAAATGTACATAAAGATAGGTTATTGCTCTTCAAATTGATCAAATATCATTTGCTAACTAAAAAGAAGCCTCAAAATGAAAGTTTTAACTCTTTAGTGAGATCATCTTAATACATATTCTAAATTAGTTCATATCACATAAATAAAAAGTTAATTTTGTTTAAAAAGAATAAAATGACTTCCTTTGTTGTCAACTCCTGCCCAATGCCCCAAGTACTTTATTGATGAGAACCTGGTATCCAGTAGTTCCATCTTGAAAAAACTACTTAGAATTACAAAGGCAAATTGCACAGAAGTAATTCTCTCTTTTCAGGAAGAAAATATACATTGAATATCTAAATCATGTGTTTAGGATCCAGGCAGTACCTTGAAAAAACTAAGGTACAATAAACCCATGGATACATACCATTTAAAGTTGTCCCATACCTGATGAAACTATCAGTCTGAATAGTCAGATCACATATCTGAATTAGTGGTGGGTTATTGGGTTCCTAATCTTGGGTTCTAATTCTCTATTGCCTTCATCATTTACCTGTCTGATATGGTCATCTCCCTGTCTGCCCTCAGATCCACTCCCCACCTTCCCTCATTCTAGCTATATCCCAGAGAATTACTTTTTCCAGTCCTACTTACCAACTTCCAGCTAGGTTCAGCTAATAGAAGGCGCTGGAAGGAATTTGGAGGGTGTGTAAAAGGGGACAAAAAAATCTATATATTTATCTGTCTCTCTCTGTCTCTGTATCCTTCTCCCTTGGGTGACATGTATGATAGCAACTGGGCCTCCTCTATTATTCCAAATCAGGCCAGATACCCCTGCCTTACTGGTTCCAGCTACCATCAGGCATACCTGAAGTGGTTCCCGCTTGTGAATGTGGCCCCAGAGCTGTCCAGCTTAAGAGTGATGGCGCTTTTCTGTTCTTGCTAGTATCTGAGTTACCCTACTATCATCTGTGTGGCTTCTCAGCATTTCCCTGTATTAAAATTCCTCCTACCTAAAGTGGTTACTGTACCAATCTAGATTTAATCTTGACTTCTCCCAGGGACTCTCCTTTTCCAAACATTGGTGATTATTCCATCTTTTCTGTATTCCAGAAGTGACCTACATGCCCCTGATTTCATGTATTCCCCAAACAAGGTCAACATGGTTGAAACACAGCCTCACTCTATAATATCAGTGTGTGATTAATTGGTGGTTTCATTTCATCTATGAATAACTACGACAGACCAAGAGGGTGTCAGAACTTATATAAAAGCCATGTTATAATGAACTGCCCATGTAGTTTGCTTAACTATATATGACAGGGCTTTCATGGAGAGACTTTCGGATATAAGCAGCAGAGAAACTTACGACCTAAAATTCCCCACCTAAGAAAAGCCACGGCAAAGGACATAGAGAGGGAACCATTGAAAGGCAGATGAAGGGTGACAGAGTAACGGAAATTATGTAAGAGGACAGCCTAGAAGTCAGCTTAATCTAAATCTCTGAAAAGTCATGCAATGTTAAGGTTATCATTGGTGGAGAAATCGAGAGATTGGCAAAAGGAATTTCAACATATCCACATATAACACCCAATATCGCCATATCATCTTTCATTTTTACGGCCTCTCACTTAGCACACATATGCCTCTCAACGTTCAATACTTAAGGAGAACTCTGTGGGGGACCACATCTTTTATTCTTAATCCTTTGAGAAACTGCAGAGCAGAAAGACCTTGCTCCCAGGCTCCTGTCTTCCCAACAGTGAGGAGCTGCCGGCAGTCCAACAGAAAACGTTATCAGGTAAAGGGGATGTTTTACTTAATGGCTTTCCTGCATTTGACTCTGCATATACTGTTTTGTCTTTGAAACATACCAAGAGATGTATGTAAGCTGTCTGGCACTTAGTGCTTTTATAACAACAATTTTACGTAATGGGAGTTAGCATTCTCTCAGACCTGCTATTCCTCTCTCCAGGCAGATGAGATCATCAGACACATTAGCCCAAGCTCTAGTGTCTGAACTAGACTAGGAAAAGTACTCTGAGCTGTGGATTTCCTGAAATCAAAGTGTCAACTCCCTATTATGTATCATGGTGGATGAAGCTCCTTCGATAAAGAAAAGGCTGGTTTCACTGGCTTGAGAAACAATTAAGAAGGCAAGTCATTTCATTTCCCCCCCTCACATTTGGAAGGGCTCATACTTTGGAATCTTTGGAGTCAGTGCTGGGAGATGGCTGAGGGAGGGGATCATTGAGGCAAGAGCTTGAGAGAGCATGGTGGAGACTTCTGGGTTTGTTTTCCAAACCAATTCCCTGATTTTAAAAGTGACAGTAAAAGAAATGGGGCTTAAGATGTGTTCTCAGTTTCCCATTGGAATATGTACACAAAGTCAAAGTCTGCTGTACAATGTGGCAATTTTAGGAACTTCTTGACTATCTCTATTTCTACATTATATTCTGATACCCAATTTAAAAGCCTCTTTAGACCAGAAGGATGCTGTTTAAGGGAAAGAAAAAAAAAGAAAGAAAGAAAAAGAAATCCCCTTTCTGGAATATATTATTTCCTTTTGAAAACAAGTTTGTGTTTACTTATAATAAAAGCATAATGGTAAATTTCAAACATGTTCATATCACCTCTTTGCGTTTTGGTAATCATCAGGAAAGAAGACACAAAATAACCCATTATAATTACACACACACACAGCTTTTTTTAGACATTTCTGATGCAGAATAGTTTGAAGATGTATGTCCTGGCAGGGTCTAAAAGTCAAAAAGGAATTGTTCCTATGCGGAATATCAGTGAGAATTTACCAGGGATAATGGAACCTTTTTTTAAATCTACATATAGAATATAAGTAATTATGGCATAGATCTTGAGAAGAAGCATAAAACTAGGGCGCCTGGGTGGCTCAGTTGGTTAAGAAGCATAAAACTATTTTATGCTTAGAGATCTGGGTTCAGATTCTATACTCTACTTACTAGCTATGCAACTTTGAATGAGATGTTTCATCTCTCTGAGTTTATCTTCCATGGAGGTCATTCCTGCCTCACAAGCTTGTTTGAGTAATTAAGTGAGATCATGTAAGGAATGTGCTAGCCCATAGCCAATGCTCACTTACAATCCTCCTCTACCCATCCTTTCCCTCCTACTTTCCTATTTCAATATAGAAATCTGGCATCTGGGTGTCTCAGTCGGTTGAGCGTCTGACTCTTGATCTCAGCTCTGGTCTTGATCTCAGGGTCATGAGTTCAGGCCCCACGTTGGGAGTGGAACCTACTTAAAAAAAAAAAAAAAGAAAGAAAGAAAGAAAAGAGAGAAAATCTAAATGCTATGGTTCGAACCATGTTCCCTAAGATTTCTTTTCTAACCACGTACTTACAAAAAGCAAAATCAAGGCTATCACTGGCTTATAAATCAAGAATTTGGTACTTGTTCTTTCTCGTGCCCCAGTCATCCAGTTATCTCCCTACATAAAGCTTCTCCAATACCCTGAATGCCTATGACTATTAGTTCTATCCCAATACCTAAAACTTCCATTAACAAAAGTATTACAAAGAACAGTGCTAACTTTAATATTCAACCAAGACAGTAGCAAAAGGCCAGAAATCCCTTTGTTTTCCATCATGCCTTAGAGTATCCTAAAATGTCATCATATAGCTAGTTTCCTACTCATCTAATAATAAGGCTCGCTTTGAACCTGTATGTGTATATACAGTTGAGTTTGTCTTTAGGTCTAATCCTGCCTGATTTTGTTCTGATAGGCAGAAACCAAATGAATAAATGATGTATGGGGCTGACCATAGATGTGTGGATGGCTGTGCACATTGGAGCACTGGGGTGCAGGTTGCTTACACGTAAAGGAAGAAGTTCACCTGAAATAGTGTAAAAATAGATTGGTCAAAAATATTAGAATCACAAGACTTCAGACAAAGTAGTTCTTATTTATTTACCAGCCAGAATGGTAGGTATTTCTTGGTTACTTCTTAAGCAAGTAAGGAAATGAGCAGAAAGATGAAGATGAAGGGTCTTCTGGAATCTTCCTATATTTTTCCGGTCTCACTAACATACCTAAGTTAGTCCTCCCATCCATAGATTAGACATCCTTTTACAGAATTTGCAGCTATCCTGAGGTATATCTGAAAATTGCAGGGGTTGACGATGAGGCTTTAAACGTTGACTAATGCCCTTTGTTTTTGTTATTGCTTTTGCTATTCTAAGTTTCAAAGATGAAATTGAAAGACACATCTCTAGAGCTTTTGGTCTTAGAATTCGAAGGGAATATTAGAAAATTGCTTTACCATTCCCGGGGAATAGTAATAACTGATGTAGGCACCATGAATAGAACCATTTATTAATGGAATATTGCAGATATGAAGAAATTTTTACTCTTCTAAGACATTTTATCCTGAAATGATATCTTCATGACAACAATATTATTAAAACACAAAAAGGTTTTGATTTTGTTTTGCTGATATATGCACGTATGTATATACACTGGGGGGAGTGGGCAGGTGATATATACAATGGGAGTCTATTGATTAATTGCTATATCTGGTGCCAAAAGACCAGTATACATGATCCTTCTTAGGTACTCCCCACACCCCAACTTAACTAGGCATTGGTAGGCATAGCTCAAGATAATCAAAGGGTATCCATTGGTCTGCCACAATGATGTGTTTAGAATTCATCTCTCTATATCATGTTTAACAGACCAAATGAAGACCAAAATGAAAAAGTTCTACTGCTATTTAAAAAAAAAAATCAGTTAAATGAAAAAAAGTTATTAATAACAATATTGTCCTAACCTCTAGTACAGGAGAATTTGAGTTAGGGCAGCCATAGTAATCTTAATAGAGCAGGGCTGAGCCTACCAACTACACACACATGGCTCACCAGACAACTTGCTGTTTGCTGATCCCGTGAAGAACACATGAGTGATACAACTGGTAGACAGATCAGAATCAAAGGCAGAGCCCTGAAATTCAGATTCTGTTAGAGAGGAGTGTTTCCGGGCGCCTGGATGGCTCGGTTAAGCGACTGCCTTCGGCTCAGGTCATGATCCTGGAATCCCTGGATCGAGTCCCGCATTGGGCTCCCTGCTCGGCAGTGAGTCTGCTTCTCCCTCTGACCCTCCCACCCTCTCATGTGCTTTGTCTCTCTCTCATTCTCTCTCTCTCAAATAAATAAAATCTTTAAAAAGAGAGAGAGAGAGAGAGAAGAGTGTTTCCTGAAGCATATATCAGGTCTATACATTTTACAAGGCAAAATTTGAAATTTTCCAGCACACTCAGATGTAAGACCAAGAGACAATGAAGCTATTCATTACTTTGGGCATGAATCCACCTGTTTCTAGAAGAACCTTAAATTGTCATTGATTTCAAAACAGTTCAGTTTAAAAACCCAATGCATTCTTTTCGTACTTCTGTATTCTCTTCTAAACTCAATCACAAAAGTGAATCTTTAGCAAAAATGGTTCAGGGTTAGCAAAATACTAAATAGGATTTGCCAAAAGTTATTTTCTCTTACATTTTTTTTAAAGATTTTATTTTATTTTTTTATTTATTTGACAGAGAGAGAGAGACAGCTAGAGAGGGAACACGAGCAGGGGGAGTGGGAGAGGGAGAAGCAGGCTCCCGGCCGAGCAGGGAGCCCGATGTGGGGCTCAATCCCAGGACCCTGGCATCATGACCCGAGCCGAAGGCAGATGCTTAACAACTGAGCCACCCAGGTGCCCCTTTCTCTTACATTTTAAGCCCCTGCCCATTCTGGGGAAAACACAACCCACATGTCTCTAATTCATTCAGAGTTAATAAAATGAAATATTTTATCAGTGGTCTCCTGTCCAAAAGGACTTTTGAAAAACTTGAATAGTTTTCTTTTCTCTCTTTTTTTTCTATGTCTATACTCATCTGACTCTAAATGATTTCTTTTCTTTTTTTTTTTTTAAAGATTTTATTTATTTATTTGAGAGAGAGAGAATGAGAGAGAACACATGAGAGGGGGGAGGGTCAGAGGGAGAAGCAGACTCCCTGCCGAGCAGGGAGCCCGATGTGGGACCCGATCCAGGGACTCCAGGATCATGACCTGAGCCGAAGGCAGTCGCCTAACCAACTGAGCCACCCAGGCGCCCTAAATGATTTCTTTTCTAACTAGTAATGCTTCAATAGTAAGAGATTCCCTTCACTTTGAACCTGGAAAAATGTGTACCCTTGTTTCTCACTTTTTATCAACAAGTATTTATGACCTGATCATTTGAATGTAATTTTAAGATACTTAACAAAATCTGGGGGCACCTGGGTGGCACAGTCGGTTAAGCATCTAAGTCTTAGTTTTGGCTCAGGTTATGATCTTGGGGTTCTGGGATCGAGCCTCACGATGGGATCTGTGCTCAGGGTGGAGTCTGCTTGGGATTCTTTCTCTCCCTCTCCCTCTGCCCCCCCCACTCATGCTGTCTCTCTCTCTTTCTCTCAAATAAATAAATATCTTTAAAAAGTAAAATAAAATACTTAACAAAATCTTGCTGAATTATGTTTTTTGAACATTAAGCAGGAAAAACAAAAGAAGTCTGAACACGGTAAAGCACTTCCCAGTTCAGTGGTTTGCGTCAGAATAAAGATTAAATAATCGCCACCTTGTTCTTCTAGTATTTGACTCTACCTCAGATAATTTACTATGGATTAGCACAGTGTCTTTTTCTGTAAGCAGCATCCTAACTATGATCACTTTCTCAGTATTAAATATTAATATATATGATTTAATATGGAAGAGTTGGCTTTTCCTGACCACCCCTCTCACTCCATTCATATACAGCCAATCTCTATTACCCATATCTGATTTTCTTTTCAAAATAGTGTAACACATCTGCTGCAATCCTGGGGGTGGAAAAAGATGTAAATTCTGATGAAAGTCGGTGATGTTGACGACAGTCTGCAGCCTGATACCCTTGAAAACACTGTGCGAGATGCAGAGGCACTTTGGTGAAACGCTAACCCACGAGAGCATCATATGGGAAGAACGTCCATGGAGCTATAGAGTTGAGATGCTAAACTGTGACAGTGGGACCGTCCCCCCAGAGAGTAGATTCCCTAACCTCAATCCTGTGTCAAAGGGACTGACCCATGTCAGAAAAATTGTTTCTCTAAACTGAATTTCTCATATTGTTCTTAAACTATTTTATTTCACCAAGCCCTCTGTGAACATTCAGTCAGCTGGATTCCAAGCTCTCCTATGGTAATATGTTGCATTCTCGAAACTGTTAAAAACCACTGGACCTTAGGAAGGGTATGTAGAAATGAGTCACTGGGAACCACTTCATAAAGGAATCAAGCGGAGAGCAGAGCAAAACATAGCTTATTGAGTAATTGCATGAATGCCAGAGCCAAGTGGCATGGGTTTAAAACCTTACTCTGCCCTTTACTACGCATTCTCTTTGGGTAAGCTACTTCACCTCTGTGCCTCAAAAGAGAGATTATAAACAGTACTTATTTGATATAGCTGTTGTAGAATTTAATAAATTAATTCCTATAAAGCAAGTATATCTCCCTCACAAATAGCTCATCCATTTCACCCTCTCTATCTATATTGCCCACCCCCTGCTTCTTTGAAACCAAGTTACACATCTACCTCCTCCAGGAAGAGCTCCAAGATTAATCCAACTTAACTCCAAACTCTTTAGTCCATCTTGGGACTCCAATTAAATTATTTTTATGGGAATTCATTGTTTTGAAATTATATCATCACTTTGTATGTCTGATTTCTGTCTCTCCAGTTAGAAAGCAAGCTCGTGAGAGTAGAAATGTTTTGTTTGTATTTTATTTCTTGTTCCATCCTATCTTTTTATCTCTACTACCCACATACACATACTACAATATTCAAAATAATTTATTTAGTTCATTCATTTCTCTAACTAAGAAGGGTATGTCACTAAAAGAATTTTTTTACTTAAAAATATGTACTTGTGGTAAATACCCATAAATTAATTTAGTAAATAAAATGTATTATCTTAACCATTGTTAAGTGTACAGTTCAGTTGTGTTAAACATATTTACCCTATTGTGCAACCAATCTCCAGAACTTTTTTATCTTGTAAAACTGAAACTCTATACCCATTAAACAACCCCCTATCTCTCTCTCCCCCCAGTTCCTGGTCACCACCTTTCCACTTTCTGTTTCTATAAATTTGGCTATTCTAGATACCTTATGTAAGTAGAATGATACAATATTTGTCGTTTGTGACTGGGTTATTTCACTTAGTAAATGTCTTCAAGTTTCATCCATGTAGTAGCATGTCAGAAAATCCTTCCTTCTTAAGCCTGAATAGCATTTCCTTGTGGGTCTATCCCACATTTTGTTTATCCATTCATCCATTGATGTTTTTTGGGTTGCTTCCACAATTTGGCTCTTGTAAATTATACTGCTAAGAATCTGGGAGTGCACATATCTCTTTGAGAACCTGTTTCCAATTATTTTGGAAACATACCCAGAAGTAAAATTGCTATAAAATTTTTTGATGTCTACTAAATGCAGGTGTTTTCACTGTAGTCGAAGAGATAATAGATACTTTATTTATTAATTCTATAACTAGTTATTGAATGCCAGACCTTTTGCTAGGTCCTGGGGAGTAAAGATTACCAAGATGCTGTCCATACCCTTAGGAAGCTCATTCACATTATTTCAACTTCATTGGGTATTGACAATAATGAAATGTGTGTACATGTCCTAAGAGGGGAGGAGAGACTTCATACAGGATGTTGTCTCAGCAGGTTCTCAGGTCATAGGTAGAAATCTGCTAGGTGAAGAATAAAGAAAAGACATTCTAGGGAGAAATTAAAAAACGGGTACAAAGACACAAGCTATAGAACAGCATAGCATGTTGAAGGACTCATGAGGTTGGTTTGGCTGGACATAGGCCATGTGAAAGGGACAAGGGACTGAAGGATTACGTTGAGGCTACATTTAGGTCCCATTGTGAAGACGCTGGATGACAATATAAGAGTTCAAAATTTAACTTCCAGGCAAAGGATCTCCAAGAGAGTGCTGTTAGGAAAGAACTGTGATTTGAATTGCTTCTGGGAAGATCAAGAGTAGTAGGGAAGATTGTTCCTGAGATAGTAGATAAGAAGCTAGTGAAAAAGTGCAGTAAGAGACAATGAAGGCCATTTTTTTGTTTGGTTATCTTTGGCAAAAGTGACTTCTGAAAAAGGTTTGGAGGCAGAAACCCAAAGAAACCAAACCCTTGCTTTTCACCTATTACCTGTCATTGAACCTCCCTGAGCCTTAGGATCCTATCTATAAAATATGAACAATAATGCCCAGAGAATTTTGAGGATTGAGCAAAGTGATGCATCTGAATGTGCTTTGTAAACTGTCAACATTCTGTGCAAATGTAAAGTAATATCAATATTATCATTATATACTCATCAACCCGATAATTTATTCAAAACAGTGCATTATTTTAAATGTATTTTCCAACTAACAAGGTATCCTATTTTCACTAATAATACAAGGTTGAATAAATCAAACCTCATTAAAAAGAAGTCAATTTTTTTCCAGTCTCCTGCATTTAAAATGAATAATGTAAAATAGTGTGGTAGAAAAGAAAATGAAGCTGACTAATCATTTCTGATCTACGTGGATTCATTTTTGCCCATGTTTTATCCAAGTTACATGACCCTTACTATCAGTGAAGACTGCAAGTTTTGGATGTGCATATAACCCAAAAAAGTTTGTCTTGTATAACCTCTCAGTTTTCTCAGCCACACACACACACAAAGTTGGAAATATGGAACATTTGTCAAGATGATTTGATATTGTGCAGATGGGCATTATATAAATGCAGATACTGTTGGGATATTTAAAGTACTGTGGATGCAAAGGAGGACATTTTAGTTTCGAACTGACATGAACTCTAGACACAATGACGATAATAGGAGTTAGCAAGACTGTCCATTTATTCCATGCATTAGCAGCCCTGAGTTGTACGTTTCCCAGCTACACCGTGAGAGGGAGGCATGGCAGCCCTTGAAGGTTTTTTCCCCCCTGAGAAGAGACAGAAAGAAAATAGCAATTATTTTTTGAATCTAGAATAAATTTGCTAAGAATTTGACTTGGAAAAGTAGAAAATGGGATTGTGACGACTCTTCCTCTCATGCATGAGGAGTCAGGAGGATAATTGTTAGAATGATTTGGAGGCAAATTTTTAGCTAAACAAAAGGGTTACAAGTCAGTCAGAAAGTAAGTAATAGGTTGTTTGCATCATTGGGTCATGTGTCAATATTTTTGGCACATATAGTTTGAGCAAGACGGTAATCCTTGATATACAGGATAAATTGCTTAGCATTTCAAATATGCCTTCAATTTGGGGGAGTAAGTGGTAATGAAGTTCAAAAGGTGGCATGTTGTACCTCATATTCAGGTATGGCTGCAAGCATGTGCGTAAGGGTCTACCATGAGAATCCTGGAGAGATTTCTTTTACTGGCTCTATGTCTGGTTTAGTAGAACTTCCATCTCGTATGGCATCTACTCCAAAAACAAAAACTATCTTTCTGCCTCAATTTCCTTTGCCATAACAGTATCATTTTTTTCTTTCAGACATTGTAAGTTGATTGTCATTTTTTTAACCTCTAAATAATAGTTGGCATTTTCTTTATAATGTATACCCCTACTATTTCCAGAATGGATCTGAGTCATCATTATGGGAACATTTTGCTGCATATCTCAGGAAATATTGGTACATTTCTTTTTTTTTTTTAAGAGAAAAGAATTATTTTTTTTCTTTTTTTTATTATGTTATGTTAGTCACCATACAGTACATCATTAGTTTGGGTTTTTTTTTTTTATTTTTTTATTTTTATGTTAATCACCATACATCATTAGTTTTTGATGTAGTGTTCCATGATTCATTGTTTGCGTATAACACCCAGTGCTCCATGCAATACGTGAAATATTGGCACATTTCTGATTGTTTTCTCTCTCAGTATCTTTACCTATGTATAAGGACATAGTTCCATCCTTTCTCCTGTCCTCCACCCCCTTTGCTCATGCCCAATCGGTTCCTACAGTTAGAGGAAACTAACAACTGCGATTGCTACCCAAGGACACCATCGGGGTTGAATAATTCCTAGTAGAATGATTCAGATAGCTTTCCCCAAGTTCCAGATTAACAATCAAATGGGACTATTACCAGTCTGAAGAGGTAGGCTAGTCAAGCTCCAGCAAAACCTGGAGCTGAGGCACAGGCAGCAAGAACAGGAGCAATAAGTAAGAAACTGTGTGTCATAGCTGCGGCAAGTCAGCAAGGGTTCAACAGCTGGATCCCGAGACGCACCAAAATGAATAAATGAATAACAAATGATAAGTTACCTCAGGCACCTACAAGGCCCTTAGCAGAAAAAACAAATGGAAAAAACAATGTCCTTTCTTTAAGCCATGCCACACTCCTGACAGTTTCAAATTCCTTAATTGGTTTCTTTATTATTTTCCATAGCAGATAAAAGCACCTAGCCGATATGCAGAAAAAGAGAAAGAACTTTGAGGATGTGTTTTGCTTTGCGTTAAAGAGTCCCTATATTCATCACAACAATATTCCCCTAGAAGCTCCTATTTCTTAAATAGGAAATGAGAAGAGCAAGATGGTGGTGCCACCATTAGAGGAAGAGGCCCAGCAGGTCCTCTAGGGAGGAGGCTGCCCCCCAAGCAGGCCTGTGAGTATTTGCTTTTGTCATTTGGGACTGCCCAGCCATCAACCCCACTTAAGCCTCCCTTTGTGGGGGGGTTCCCTTGAGTGCAGTTGTGTTGGGAGCTGCCCCCCACATTCTTCATGAGCTAAGGGGTGAGGGCCAACTCCTCCCTCCCTCGGGAAGCACCTGATTCAGCCTCAGCTGCTTAGATACCCATCCTTTCTTGGGAGGTGAATTTGAAGGGGTACCATGAAGCACACCAGGCTGTTCCTGCTGCGGATTCTTAGATTTTTTTTTTTTTTATTAATTTATTTATTTGAGAGAGAGAATGACAGAGAGAGAGAGAGAGCATGAGAGGGGGGAGGGTCAGAGGGAGAAGCAGACTCCCTGCTGAGCAGGGAGCCCGATGCGGGACTTGATTCCGGGACTCCAGGATCATGGCCTGAGCCGAAGGCAGTCGCTTAACCAACTGAGCCACCCAGGCGCCCCCTTGCTGCGGATTCTTTACTTCAGTCCTCCAGAATTTCTCTATTCTTGCTGCTTTTCTGCCTGATCCTCCAGATCTCCACTGATTTGGTAGGCCCAGAGCTCTCTAAATAATCGGGAAATTCCCTTTGGGCTCAAAATAGACAGAGTCACTTTTGATACTTGCAGCCATGAACCTGGGCTGATACTGTTATAGTTAACAGATGCGACTCTTGCTTGTAGTGATATTTGGCTACTCAAGTTCCTTGCTCTACATGTGGTGTGAACTTAATTCAGGAGAATTCTCTCTGGCCCTGGGTGAGTGCCCTACTTACTCCGCTGAGATCCATTGGATCTGACACTCAGGAAACAAGCACTGGGGGTCACAGGTAGAGCACCAGGACATAGCACAGCGGGAAATGCTAAAATGAAAGGCAGACTCCACTGTTCACCTAATGGCTAGGATGACCTACTGTTCTCCTCTCAATTAGGATGGGATAGACACGTAGATGACTTTCAAACTTTAGGAATACATAAGAATCACTTTGGAAGCTTACTTTAAAAATGCAGTGTCCCAATCATCCTTTCAGAGATACTCATGTAAGTGGTATGATTTGCAAAGAATCTTCCTTTCTCACTCCCCAAGTTCCCTAAAATTTCTATTAGACTTTTTTTGGTAGGGGAGAAAGGGAAATAGATATTGTCTATAAAAGGACTCTATTACATAAGAAATGTAAAAATGGGGGTGCCTCAGTGGCTCAGTTAATTAAGTGTCTGCCTTTGGCTCAGGTCATGATCTCAGGGTTCTGGGATCAGCCCCACATCAGTCTCCCTACTCAGTGGGAAGCCTGCTTCTCCCTCACTCTCCCTCTGCCTCTCCCCCTGCTTGTGTGCTCTCTCTCTCTGTCAAATAAATAAATAAAATCGTCAAAAAAAAAGAATTGTAACAAATCAACATATGGTAGTATTATATCCAAAGTATACTTAGCCTGCTAGGATTCAATTATGTAGACTCAGAAAAAGGAAATAAAATAGAAGAGGTTATGTGCCCTTGGTCAGCCTCAGTATCACTGTGCCTCTTTAAGTGACCACCTGACCAAGTTGCAGGTGACTCTAGTGTCTGAAGATATATACCTTTCTAGAAACATGGCCCCAAAACATGATCAATTTATTTTAACAGGTGTTCAATCAAATGAGCAATAATCTATTCCAAGCTGGCAGAAAAAATGTCCACATTGGATTTATTAAGAGATCTTTTTAAGAATCTTCCAGGGTAATTTTGCTAACAGTGATTCTCAGCTACATGCTAACCTCAGAACTTGATCTCCTAGTAAGATGACTCTGCTCTTACAAAATTCAGTCTTGGGAGAGGCGATGCAGTGTAAAGTAGGGGTGGGTTAAATGTCTTCACTTATAGCCAGATTGAGTGAGTTCAAATTCTCCCTCTGGCATTTATTAACTGTGCCACTTTGGGCAAGTTGCCTACCCCTCCATTCTCAGCTTCCTCATCTGTGAAATAACAGTCTCTCCTTCATAAGGAGGGACTCTGGGTTACACAGTGTCAAAACCACATGCAAATCTTGTTGCAAAGAAGGATAGAATCCTTTCCCCACTTTCCTCCATTTCCCAGAGTCCTGCAATATTTAGTGTGTTTGACTAATGCTGCCGCATCGAAATTCAAGCAAAGTGAAAGCAAGACAAATGCTCGAAAAACATCTGCCTTGCTTACACTTCGGCAACCACTGTGTCTCTAAGCAGGGCCACAGTCACAAGATTCCTCACGTGGGCTGAAAAATTCAGCAAGTCTTTTAGTTACCAAATTATCATAGCAGGAACCGTGACTTGGATTAAAACTAGACACCTTCCTTGACCACCAGCCTAGGTTGGGACCCCCATCATCTGCTCTCAAGGCATCCTGTAATTCCCCGTGGTGATACTCATCACAGTGTTGTTTAAATAAGTAGTGTCTCTCACCCCCTTGTTCCTCCTATCCTTCAGCCCCAGTGCCCTAGATTGTAAACTTCATGAGGACTTTTCCAGTCCTATCTCACCGATGCTGAACACGGTGCTTTGAGCAATGCAGGCACTCAATAAATATTTACTGAATGAATGAATGTGTGAATGACAATCCTCCACATGTATAGATTTTAGATATTTTCTATTTTTAAAGTGGAGGCTATGAGTAAGGAATGGGACCAATATTCATTTCTATATTGTCAGTTTTAAAGTCAGCCATATGCTTCACCATACTAAGTGTTCACTCAATTCATCTGAATTCAACAAACACTTCTTGAGCACTACCATGTGCTACAGTGATCAGGATACAGAGATGCTCTCAATGAGTTCATCCTCCTCCACATCCTCTTCTTCTATCACACACACAGGAGGGGGAACTTCATATTATTCTTTCATAAAACAAGCATTTGTTGAGCAATTGCTGTGTGTTATAAATATCTCTAGCTTCATATTTCTTCCTTGTGCCTGCTTTTAACAGTATAGATGGGGACATGTATTCTCTTGCCTGTGAACAACTAGTCATTGGCTGCATGGGTGTAAATGGTCCTGCTGGGTGTGTCTCCTGGGTCTGGGGCAATGATATGTTGCATACAGACCAGACAGCATGGCAATTAAAAACCTCAAAATCTCTTGTATTTCTTACTCTCCTGAGTTCTTTGCAAGTTTAATGGCTCTCTAGGGCAGCTCTCTTCAACTATCAGTGATCTGGTCATTTCCACCTTGTGGCTCTACTGTATCAACATTTCGCTTACAGGGTATGTCAGGGGAACAGAGAATATGAAAAACCCACATTGCTCTTCCCATCTTTGACCCACGCAGACATCATATCTACCGCCCATTGATCTGAAGGAGTCACATGTCCCTACCTATGTAATGGATCCGGAAAGGAGAGAATTGGATATGGTTAAGCACTGGAAGTTTTCACCACATCGTTATATTTTATTCTAATCAGAAGCAATCCCAATCAGTGGAGTACACCGTGAGGTAATTGCAGACCACTAAAGCTCGACTACGTAGTAAAGAGTATCTTCCATTTTCCTATTTTACAGTAATGGAGACTGAGGCTCAAAGATCACCCAAGATTTCAGAACTAGTTAGAGGCAACACGGGAGCTAAAAACTAGGTGTCCAGAATCCCTATCCAGTATTGTCTTCCCGCTGCATAATGTTCTGCTCACAACACTGTCCACATGGCACTCTATCATCAGTCCTCCCCATCCATAGAAGGCAGAATCTGATAAAAACAGAGCCTTTATGGTTCAACCAGAGCTCCAGGTGTCTCATGTCAGTTGATTAGATGCAGCAGAGCCTTCTGTCTCATTTCAGTAGAAATTCCAGTTCCTTAGACTTTCCACTTTCAATGCACTATGTTATTTTCAAGGAGAAATTCAGTAGCAAGAACTGAATTTGTTGAGCCCTGAGGCCTGGATTTTAAATTTTATTAAGTATGTATGTTGCCCTCCCACATCAAGCACAGACAGTTAACTTCTGGTTTGGAAAATTCGCTGGCATTTATTGGGCATATATGAACTGGATTGTATCCTGTAGCATAGTGAGCTTGATTTATAGGTAATTCTTCTCTATTTATAATTTTCAGTGGTGTTGAAAATAGATTTAAATTTGGCAGTTTAATTTCCCCTAATAGCTGAAGACACATTTGGCAGAGGGGAGGCTTTTAAAGAGAATATATTTAGAATTACCTGATTTAGGGTTCAGTTCATAGGAAACCAAAATATACAGAGTTGTCTGTCTCTTGTCTTTCCACATAGCCTCTTCTTTCCATATATCTATAACAAATATGCTTCTCCACTCAGGGGCCCTTGCATGCGGACATCAGAGGTGACAAAGAAGGTGATGGTGGCCAACATCTTCTTGACGGGAGAAAGGAACTCATGACCCCTTTGACTTGACATCGACCAAACCCCAAAGTTCCCTGTAATGCATGTGTGCACTCTGATGTGCTTATGAAACCCCGTTAGGGACCCAGCAGCCAGAAACACATCTTCAGACTATTTCAAGTCCCAGTCAACAAGCACTTCTGGACATTTCCTAGGAAACTTACTTCTGTCCTCAGGAGCGACTCTAGCACAGCTTCTCCCACCCTGCCCAGCAGCCTGGATGGTTCTGACACCACTCCATTTTCTGTAAGTCACTCCCATATTAGCAAAAAAAAAGGGGAAAAATATGTTTAAAATAGAAGTAGGTCTCAGTTTCTTCCTCCTTTTCAAATTCCACTCCTTCTTAGCCCAATGCCCTCCAGCTGTGCAGGGAGATCAGTGACTTTTTTGGATTCAATGCCAATATCAGTCTGAAAATTGGCTGGCAATCAGTGCCAAGAGACCAGGCAATTGACTAGTGTTCTTTGATGAATGTACACTTTCCCCTGCCTTCTCTGTAACCAATTAGCTTCTTGAGTTGGACTGACTCTCCCCAGTCCAAGCCAGTGCCCAAAATGCACATTCTAGCGTGTGACTCAATATGCTCTTGCTTAGCAATAGGACAGCTAATGATAGACTTTTATCACAATGTTACGTGAATTAACTGGGAGTAGAGCAGGTAAGGTTTGTCAGCATAACTAGATCACTTTGAAAAGAATCTCTCTTCAGGTAGCCCCACAGGAGCACAGCATCTGTCTGTGAGACATCATATTTATCCTTGATACCAACCTACCAGAGACCTTGGTCAAGTCATTGAACTTCCTAGGTTCTAACGCTCTGAGCTACAGATTGGAGATCCTAATGTACTTGTTTTTTTTTCTCACATGACATGGCGAGATGTAGTTATAAAATGCTTTGAACAATTATAAAATAAGGTATTATAATCATAAGCTCATTTGTGGCTTGTGGGGGTATTAAACGGTACAACCAGTGGAAACTAGTGTGGAGTCTTAGTGCATTTGTTAGTATTGTACCTGGCTAGCTGTGACAGAAAACTTAAGACAATAGAAGGTTATACAAGAAAGAAATTCAGGTTTTTCCAACAAAGTCTCAAGGAATAAAGTTTGTTGCTAGTGAAATGGCTCCAGAAGGGCACCCACAGGCTCCTTCTGGTTCTGACATTCCTGCAGTGGGTCCCCTGTGCTCATAGTCCAGAATGACTCCTCACCTCTAGTCATCACACCTATACTCCTGATGCCAGCAGAGAGGAAAGGAACAAAGCAAAAGGAAGGGCAAAGGATATAACGCCAGCTGTCTTTTAAGGTAATATACTGAAAGCTACCGTTCAACATTTCCACTTACATACTATTGGCCCAATTTTAGTTAAATTGACATATTTAGCAAGGGAGGGTGGGAAATGTCTCTTTCAGATGTCCATGTGTCCAACTGAAAATCAAGGAAGAATGAAGACTGGGGTTGGACACTAGAAGTTTCTGCTTCACCTGATAAAATCGAACATGTGCATACCTTACGGCCCAGCAAGTCCATACTCAGGTATATGCCTTAGAGAAACTCTTTCAGATGGCTAGACAGAGAAATGTATAGGGATTTTCACTGTGGCACTCTTTCAAATAGTTAAACTGCCTATCAGAATGAGAATGAATACATAACCTGTGGTTTATTCTTAATATGAAACAATATACATCAACATACATGATTTAAAATCATTAATCTTATTTACTTAAATTAACCTAGAATATAGCTCAAACAACTTTGAGGGGAAAACAGCAAGTTAAAAACAAAAATATATATGAAGTATGACACTACTTATGCAAATCTTAAAAATACATGGAGCAAATACCTTTGAAAGTTAGCAATGAAGGAAGTAGTGTAAGATAAAGGAAGGTAGAAAACATCAAAATGATGCCATGATGCCATTGAGGAAGTGAGAAGACATACATTTTATGTCATGATTTTCCCAACATTTGCCTCCATTTTCCTAAAATGGATTCTGATTCTTGGTTCAAGATATATCATTGAAATCACCACCAAGGATTTATTCTCTGCCTTCATAAAACTTAAATATTTTTAAATTTTTACTTTACTCCCAGAGGAGAATAGCATTCTAGTTCAACCTGGGACGTACCTACACACCTTGTAGGCAAGGTTTTTGTCCTAATCACTAGTGTATTCTCAGGGGACACGTAGTTCAATGAATCTTGGTAAAATGATTGAATAAATGAATGAATCTCAGTCAATTGTTATTTGTCAATATGTTTCAGTGCTAGTTCCCTACATCCATATTTTCTAGAAAGATCTTTCCTTCATTGCTTGCCAATTATTAGAGCAGATACTTCTTACCTGAACCTACTTCATGATGGCTGTGTCATTCATTCCCTAGTATGCTCAACTACATGAATGAGGCCGGGATCTCCAGCTCTTTCAGACTGATTTTTTTTTGACAGCTATTCAACGGCATCCTGTCAAAAAGAATCAAGATATAGCCCAGAGAGTGGTCATAGAAAAGATACATGAAGAAATGCTATGTATTGTTTATGGGTAAAAGTATATTTATAGAAAATGGTTAAAATATGTCTGGAAATGGTACCAACTTAAGAGTAACTACCTCAGGAGAGAAGAGCAGGGGAAAGGGATGGGAGGTTAGGTTTTAACTGTATTCTGTGATACCTTAAAAAAAAAAAAAAAAGGAAAGCAATGAAGCAAAATGGCAGATGGTTAACTTCCAATAAATCTGGGCTGTGAGTATTTTGATACCCATTTTGTTAAGTTTCATCATGTGTGAAACATTTTATGTTTCTGAACAAAATATTTAGTTGCAGAATATTAGGCAAAATATGGTGCAGTCTTGGGGTGACTGTGTGGTTCAGTTGGTTAAGCATCTACCTTAGGCTTGGGTCATGATTCAGGGTCCTGGGATGGAGCCCCAAGTTGGGCTCCCTGCTCAGCAGGGAGCCTGCTTCCCCCTCTCCTTCTGCTGCTCCCCCTGCTCATGCTCTCTCTCTCTCTCTCAAATAAATAAATTAAATCAAATCTTTTAAAAAAATATGGTGTGACCTTATTGGTGGTAGTTGTTATTTCTTACTGTATAACTTCTGCAGATGTAAGGTAGGTACCAGATGAATATATAGAATGGACAGTGAAGATCCACCCAGATGACTGGTACACATTTGCTGAATTCAAAAAAGTCATCTGGAAGGAATTTGGGATAGCTTTCATCTTCTGGAACTTTCCCTGAACAGAAGGAAACAAGCATCAGTAGGATCCAGTGCCTCCATTGCTCCAACCTCATTTTCTGCCATTTACTACTTCATTCTTTATGCCTGGTGACACGGATTATCTTTTTGAAGCTCCAGTCATTCCAAATATATTTTCACATGGGGATTTTAAACTTCCTGTTTCTCTTGCCTAATGTACTTTTATCCATATTGTCTCCTCAACATTCAGGACTCAGTTTAAAAGACATCTTCTCAAGGAGGCCACCCAGGATTACCCTAGCTAAAGTTGATTACACTAACTCCTACTCCATCACTATCTCTTCCATTACTATGCTTTTATTTTAAAATTTCCTTCATATCGATTGTCACTATCTGAAATTATTCTAATGATTTTGTTTTTATGTACTTGTCTTTCCCCACAAACTGTAAGCTCCAAAGGAGCAGCTACTTGATTCATTTTGTTTACTGTTGTA
Source organism: Leptonychotes weddellii (assembly GCF_054177405.1). Lineage (NCBI taxonomy): Eukaryota > Metazoa > Chordata > Mammalia > Carnivora > Phocidae > Leptonychotes > Leptonychotes weddellii. The sequence goes on along the minus strand of NC_138377.1, from coordinate 69,696,342 downwards.
TCTCCAGGATCTAAAACAGTGCTTGGCACTATTGGCGCTCAGTAGGTAGTTGCTGAATGAATAATAAATGTCAGCAGATGTTATGACCTCTAAAAGCCAGGAAGGAAAGGTTAAAGGTTTTTTCCTAATTAATTAGAGTAATCTCAAGGAAGCCCATAATCTCAAGAAAGCATAGTTTTTGTTATTGTTTTTCATTTTAATAGGCTATTTTAGAGCAGTTTTAGATTTACAGAAAACTTACCTAGAAAGTACAGAGAGTTCCCATATACCCTTGGCCCCCAACACACACACACACACACACACACACACACACACATCTTGCATTAACTTGGCACATTTGCTGTAATTGATGAACCAATACTGATATAGTATTATTAACTGAAGGTCACAGTTTACAATGAGGATAACTCTTGATGTTGCACATGCTATGGATTTTGACAAATTCATAATATCATGAGTCCACCATTAATGTATCATACAGAATAACTTTGCCACTTTAAAAATGTTCTGAGCTCACTCTATTCATCCCTCTCGCCCTACCCCTATGCCCCTGGCAACCACTGATCTATTTACTATCTCCATAGTTTTGCCTTTTCCAGAATGTCATATAGTTGGAATCATACAGTATATAACCTTTTTAGACTGGCTTCTTTCTTTTAACAATATACATTAAAGATTTACCCATGTATTTTCCTGTCTTGATAGCTCATTTACATTTATCACTATTGCAAATATTTAAATATAAATTTAAATTTCCTAATGACACATAATGTTGAGCATCTTTCATATCTTTTTTTCATCTCTATATCTTCTTTGGTGAGGAGTTTATGCAGATCTTTTACCCATGTTTTAGAAACTGAATTATTTGTTTTCTTATTGTTGAGTTTTGAGAATTCTTTGTATATTATTGAGGTAAGTCCTTTATCAGATATGTGTTTTGCGAGTATCTTCTCCCAGTTTGTGGATTGTCTTTTATTGTCTTAAGACAGCACTAGTTTTTATAGAGACAGTTGCCTCAATAATGTTACCTGATGTGTTCCTAATGTTCTCTGAGAGTCCAAGCAAGCCTGCCTGTTTTTTGTTTTGTTTTGTTTTTAGAGAGAGAGAGAGAACATGAGTGGAGGCAATGGGCAGAGGGGCAGAGGAAGAGGGAGAGAGAGAATCTCAAGCAGGCTCCATGCCCAGCACAGAGACAGAGGCAGAACTCAATCTCACGATCCTGAGATCATGACCTGAGCCAAAATTAAGAGTCGGTGCTTAACTGACTGAGCCACCCAGGTGCCCCAAAGCCTGCCTATCTGATTGCTTCCAATGCCTGATTTTTACCCCCTCCACCCATTTTGCTTCATGGCACTCACATTAGGAGGGTGGGTGGGAGAACAAAACACTAGATATTATAACATTTTCTGTGAATGCATTACAGGAAAGAAATTGATTTAAAACTGCCTAGTAATTAACTGAGGGCTCTGTACACATCTCTATTCCAGAGGATGGGGCAGAGACGATACTTAAAGTGCAGCTTATTAATTTTATCTCCTTTGTATTATATGAAAAGTTTCCAATTTTATTGCTAGAGATTCTTCCCTTTGGCAATCCTGTGCCACCCCTTCCCATCCTTCACAAAGGGAGGAATTCAGAAGACAATAAAGTTACAGCTAATTTTCACTAGGAGAACACAAGTTAAACCTACAACCAGTTCATCGAGAACTTCACCGATAACTATTGCTAAAGAAAACTCTTCTGTTCATTTCAACCGTGACTTGGTTAGATACATAATAATCATTTATTGACCTAAAGACCCGTACATAAAGAAACAACCTGCTTTCTTTTAAAGTCTTGGCTTCAACCATCCTCTGACTAAGTCTTAAATTAAAAACTGTCATTTTTAAAAGGGAAAGAAGCTGGTGAAAAAGTTACAAATATTGCTAAGTTTCAAATTTTTGAGGGCGTGGTATCCAGAGGAACCAAAATGCCTAACTTACATGTCCAAAATCAACACCTCCTCCTCTTCCTCCTCCTCCATACCCAACATGGGGCTTGAACTCATGACCCTGAGATCAAGAGTCCCATGCTCTACCAACTGAGCCAGCCAGGCGCCCATATTAAAACTATTTTCTCCACGGACTTGTATTTGTGCCTGAAATCCCTACCCGTTCTGTTATTCCTCTGTAAACCTCATTCCTTACAATAATTCTCCTACTCCATGCTGCTGACAAAGCAGCAAAGTTGATAACATACAAATACATAAAGTTGGGCAAATAATAGATCAGATTACCACAGTTTGTTCTTTTTGTTACTGAGTAGTATTCCATTTGTGTATGTGCCACAATTTGTTTGTCCATTTACCCACAGATGGCTATATGGGTTTTTTCCAACTTTGGGACTATTATGAATAAAGCTGCTATGAACATTTATATACAAGTCTTTGTATGCTTTCATTTCTCTTGGATAAATGTTTAGATGTGAGATTGCTGGATCATATGGAATCTGAATTTTTTTTTTTTTCAAATTCCTCAGTCCTCCTGACTCCTGTTTGCCTGCATTTGGGGCCTTTTACCTCCTTTGATCTCAGTTAATTGTGCCCTTCTTGTTTGTCATATCTGCCCAGTGGACCCGTTTTTACCTTCTTTTTTCATTAATGCATGGACTTGGGTTTACTTACTTTGTTCAGACCGAAGGTTTTACTCTAGGACACTTATTACAGACTAGCCTAAGCCAACTGGGTCACATCTCTTTTGATCTTTTTGGTATATAATTATAGCCATATATACAATTGCAGCTTCTTCAGTAAGAGCAAGTTTCTGACCAAAGCCTCCCAAATACACTGACATTTACTAAATACATTTTTACTAGCAAGCAGACACAGAACAGTTTGTACAGCCTGTTCTGTAAATTCAATAAATACCGACTTCCCTGTCTTCTTAAGGGATGGTAGCATCCTTTGCACAAGAGACTCACTAGCAGTAGGTAGATCAATATTATAGAAGTAGGATTTTAATAGTAAGATACAGGGTAGAGCTGTAGGGACCAACCTGGAGGGTTCTGGCTAACAGGTCCTGCTAGATTCTTAGATTTATGGAGGTGTGGGGACTGTCTCTAAAAGATTCTATCCATTCCACATACCAAGAATATTACTCATTTCACCAGTGAAAGCTTACGTGAGGCTAATTAATGGACCACAAATTCCACCAATGAAAATTCATTTCTAGCTTTCATTCTATCATCCAGTGCTAATCAAAAATAAATATGACTGGAACACTTGTCGTACACACATTTTAGATTGTGGAAATTCTGATAAGATATCATCTGGTCACCTGTGAAAATTGAATTTCTGATTAGGACAGTGTATAGCATGTGACTCAAACTAAGTACCTACATATATCACACATGTCACTTGATTTTGCAGAAGTATTTTAAAGTAAATCATAAATATCATAACAACTCTCGAATCCTGCCTTGGAAATAATATTTATTGAGCACCCACTATATGCCAGGCAGTCTGCTAGGTGTTTTCTAATTACATTTATATTCCTCATCTACAAAATTATGATAGTGCAATGAAGCAGAGAGTTTCTGTTTTACAAAGAACTCTGATTTACTCAAAATTATTTAAAGCAATAAAGTTGTAGTTCAAATCTACCTGCAAAGTAATGTTTCATCCATCTTACAGTTTAAGAGATATAAATACATTTTTTAGTGTCTACTTGAAGATGTAACTAAGCCACTGTTTATTAATCTTTCTTATACTTTTTGGCTAATAGATCTGGAGGTCTTGGAAAATCTGATGAAAGCACTCTCTCTCCATCGGAATAAATATACATGACCAAGTTTGCCAATATCATCAGGAGGTTTATTAAAACTTCCCCTTTCTTCCCTATGCCAGCATGAATCTCAGATTAAGAATCCCTACAATAAAGAACATTAAACATTTCTCTACTTTAGGATTGTAATCTACACTATTTGCTCTTGTTCCTGTTTGTATTTCTGAAAGTGCTATTTGTTTCTAAGCTAGAGAAGCTATTTATCCCTTTTTCTAATGGGGCTTCCTATTTCTTCATTTCAAAATGCCCCTGGACACAAGCAGTTAATCAGCAGCAGAAACCCTTTCTTGGTGACTATACCTTTAATCCTACTTGGTGACTACACTTGATGACTATACTTGCAAAGTATAGTTTTCTCTGTATTTGTACCTCTGAAACTGTACTTCATGGCTTTGCCCAAAGCCACTGTGGAAATAGAGTCCCTAATCCAAAGACTACATCTCTGCCTATTCAGCAGTCCAAATGTCCAACAGGTCACTTGAGAAAATTGGCCATAAAGTATCTTCATTTTCATCACTTGAGCACAAGAGAACATCTGTATTTCTTAATCTCCCTCCAGGTTCTTCAATGCTTTTGACATTCTGTGAACTTTCCTAGGCTAGGCATGCTGCCAGGGCTCTGTGTCATGTGACTGATGGCCTTCTCCAAAAGAGAATGCATGAACCACTCATTAGCATAATTTAAACATTAATTATGAAAACAGTCCCCCAAATGCCATGAAAACAGATAAACCACTGAGCCACTACTGAGCAAACTACCTTACTGCTGAGGCTCAGACAAGCAATAGAATGATTAGCAAAACTGCATTCCCTAGACTCCGTTATATTTCACACAGTATTTAGGGCCCACCTCTGATTCCCCATAAATAAGATATACAATTTAATGGTTCTCTTTTATCTTACACATCATAGTGAATCTGTGAGAACATCACTTAACCTCTTCAATCCATCTTTCAACTGCTGCATACTTACAGATAAGAATGAACAGAAATGTAACCATTTTTATTTTATTCTATGAATATGTACTTTTATGTTGTCTCTGATAAAGTGAAAAAACATATTGATATATAGAAAAATTGCCATTTACATATATAAAGAATAATTCTGAAGATTACTGAAATACAACCAACTATGGAGTCCATCATTTTTGGTACATGTTGAATCTATTCCAAGGTATTTTATTATTTGGGATTACTAGAAGGACATCACCACAGCCTAGTTTTTCTAATAAGTCAAACTTAAGGCATGTGTAAAGATTATAGGATGAAGATTATAGCATGAAAATGAAGCTACAATGCAACTGAGCATACCTGAGTTTTATACCAGGCAGAAATTAATGAAAAGTGACCTAGTTAATTTTTATAACTATTCTCTGCTAAAAAAAAACAAAAAACAAAAAACAAAAAAACAATACAAAACAAAACAAAAGAAACCTTACTTTTTTTTTAATTTTATTTTATTATGTTATGTTAATCACCATACATTACATCATTAGTTTTTGATACAGTGTTCCATGATTCATTGTTTGTGTATAACACCCAGTGCTCCATTCAATATGCGCCCTCTTTAATACCCATCACCAGGTTAACCCATCCCCCCACCCCCTCCCCTCTAGAACCTTCAGTTTGTTTCTCAGAGTCCATAGTCTCTCATGGTTTGTCTCCCCCTCTGATTTCCCCCCTTCATTTTTCCCTTCCTACTATCTTCTTTTTTTTAACATATAATGTATTATAAAACCTTACTTTTTAATCATTCAACACTGATTCTTAGAAGAAGCCATTAGCTATAAAGTGATGATCAAGTATGTTTTGGCAAAAACAAATACAAGCAACACTTTGAGAAGCTGCCTTCTCCAAGAAACTATCTTTTATTTTTTCATCTAACATTTCATGTATTTGATCTTAGTTTTTAATCTCATTTACAAAATTTAAGAGTCAATAGTTTGATCAATTTTTCTCATATATGAAATGGGGGCAATAATAGTAACTGCTCAGGGCTTGTTTTGAAAGTTGAACACATTAGTGCATGTAAAGATCCTGGCATGGAAGACTTCCAGGTTCTGCTCCAACATGGAAAGAGGCCAGAAGTTGTCACTCCTGTCTTCATAACAAGAAAAAGCTGGACAAACTAAAAATCAACAACATTTTGGGACCCCATTAGATAACTGAGGTCACAAGGCAAACCAAGTCTGGAAATACAGGCACATCTAGGGAGATACAGCCAAGATCTGCTTGTCTATAACAGAAGCAGCTGGAGCCATACACTGGTAAGGGGACTTACATGATAATTTTGATGAATTGTGGAAGGATAAATTCAGGTTAACATGAGAGTGAGAAACTTTTGGGACTGCAGTCTTAGGAAGGGCCCCACACTCTCATGAGCTTTACCTCCAGCAATTTCACAAGGTTCTCATGGTGAAGATCAGAGAAGTTTCCCCTAGTTCAGAACTCTGGCTTTAGCAGGCATTGGGGAAAAGTAATCTTTGTGTAATTTCTCCATAACAAAGAGCTAACCTCCAGAAGAGAAGACTTCGCCAGAGCCTTATCTCAGCTTGGGACATTCCTCCAACACCAGCTCCCAATAGGATTCTTATGTCACTTAAGGAAAAAAAAAATATCCTCAGGGTCAAGGCTTCAAGGAAATAGGTTAGGAATGCTGTAGCCAGGGAAGGGAATGGGGAGGGAGAGAAATACTTGTGAAGGTCACAGCCTAGAGATGCAGGCCCACTAAAACACTTAAATTTAATCACATGACACAGACTCCTTCCCTCTCCCCACATCTAATCACCACATCCACAGGACTCCTGTGGGTATATAATAGTGGTAGATTACACCTAAAGAGCTACAAGATGAAAACTCTGAGGAGGATTATTTAGGGAAGCCTAAACTCAAGAAGAGAAACAAAAACTAGGACACTGGAGAATTTGAAGCCTCTGGCATCTAGAACTACAGTGAACCACTAGACAGATTAACATAAATCTTTAAGCTTAAATCCTATTTACCTCAGTTCCTATTACTCAGTACAGCATGTCCAGCTTTAATAAAAAATTACCAGGCTAGTGGGAATGCAAAAGCTACAAACATTTTGGAAGACAGCTCGTCAGGTTCTTAAAAAGCTAAACATAGGTTTACCTTATAATCCAGCAATCACACTCCTATGTATTTACCCAACTGATTTCTAAACTGGGTCCACACATAAACTTGCATATAAATGCTTATAGAAGCTTTATTCATCATCACCCCAAACTGGAAGCAACCAAATTGTTCTTCAGAAGTAAACAGATAAACTGTGGCTTATCCATACAACACAATACCATTCCACACACACACACAAAGAATGAACTAGCAAACCAAAAAAAGACATGGAATATTTAAATGCATATTGCTAACCAAAGAGTCTAAATACTTTATGATTTCAATTATATGATATTCTATAAAATGCAGAACTATAGAGATAAAAGACAAATCCATGGTCACCAATGTTTCAGGGCAAGTGGGTTAGTAGGTGAGACACATGGGATTTTTTTTTTTTTTTTTAGGGCAGTCATACTATTCTGAATGATATTGTAATGGTAGACACATGACATGACCCACAGAATTTTGTAGCACAAAAATGAACCTTAATATATAAAAATTAACAAAAAAAAGTCATTTAGAAGTTTGGAGGTTCCAGGATGGAAGGTAGAATGTAACATAACAGTTTAATTACAAATGTATGAAAAGACCTCACTGAAGGAAGTAGGGGGAAAAATACTTACCTATGCAACTATAGAATAATAAGTATAGTCTGCATGACTAAAGGCAACAGAAATTGCATATAAGCACTGTACTCTAGTTGAATAAGTTGTTTCCCATGGAGGTATGGGTTAACAATTCTGCGACCACTACAGATAAGCAACAGGTTGAGCTAAAATGATCCATTATGTAATGGATTAGAATTGGAAACATCAGTATGAATTTTTTTTAGGTTAATATAGATATTGATGGTAACATGTAAAATATTTATAAATACGTATATATACAGAGGTTAGTATATACATATGTATCCTTGCTCTGTCAGCTGAGAGGGGCAAAAATAAAACCCAAGTAAGCAATGAGCACACCTAGCAACCAGATCTTGGTTTCTAATTCTCCAACAAAAACAGGGATCCTAGAGAAATGGCTGAGTCTAGGACTGGGGCAGGAAATACACAAGATGACCCTGAAGCATCTGTAGTGCCAGAAAGTAAGGAAGTGTTAAAGAAAAGAAAAAAAAAAGAAAGAAAGAAAGAAAGAAAGAAAGAAAGAAAGAAAGAAAGAAAGAAAAAGAAAGGAACCCACAATAATCAGGGCATGTTAAAGGGAGATGGGAGCCAACCAAAAGAGATCCCAATCGCCAAAGCTGGAACAATTAAAGCAAGAAAATAAATAAAGTAGTATTAGATCATAATCTAAGCTATAAAGCAAATGTCCATAGGTCCATACCAGTATAACGAGTGGCTGAGTAAATAAATAAATTGGGGGAATAGACAAATCACCTATGTAAAAAAATTCCAAATAATCTATGTAGAAATATCACCCTCAAGGAGGCAGAACACAAGTCATCATTTCTTAAATGAGGATTGTAAATAGTGACTTCCTTCCAAAGAATACAGTATGGAAGAGGGAAAGGGGGGATTATATCTTTACAGTTGAGAGAGAACAGACACACACTACCTCAGCCAGATGGTCAAGATTAACATCAACAGTGATGTCCCTTTGATAGTATGTACCCTTGATTTGCTATATGACTTTACCTCTATTGTTTTATTCCCTGAAAGCCATTAGCCCAGTCTAATGAGAAAAACATCAAATACTAAAGGAGAAAGACTCTACACTTGATCATAATCCTTAAAACTGTCAAGACCATTAAAAACAAGAAGAGTCTAAGAAATTGTCACATCCAAGAGGAACCTAAAGAGACATGACAATTAAATGTAATATGTTATTCAGGATAGGATCCTGGAACAGAGAAAGAACATTAGGTAAAAATCTAAAGAGATCGAAAATATGATTAATTTTAGTTAATAATATATCAATATTAGCTCATTAATTGTGACAAATGTACCATATTAATGTGCATGTACCAGATGTATCATTATAATGCATCTACTATGAATTAGTAATAGGTGGAATTGGGTGCAGGTTATATGGAGACTCTGTATTACCGTCTTTATCTTTCTGTAAACTAAAACTATTAAAAAAAACCTTTTAACTTTAGAAAAGTAGGTGGGGGAATTGTCCCCTACTTCATGGGCAGTAGTCAATGTTAACTGTTATTATCTACATGACAAACACTAAGTTGACAAGGATCTCTGTGGTCAAAGTTAGATAATCATTAGAGATTTAAATAGACTATTGACTGTAATTAACCTGAGTAACTCAGAATCTAAAAAGAATTGCTAACCCATGCATTGGCCAGATTACCAGACTTTCATTTTCTGTAAGAGTCAACCATAGAATAAAGTAAGATCCAGAATATGAGGTAGAGAAAAAGGAAACCCAAGTGAATATCTGTCTTACCCTAAAAAGGAAAAAATGAACAAGACTGCCTCCTGTACCAAAAGGCTCGTATTGCTTTGAAGGTGATGTTATCCAAACCACTTCTGAAGGCTCAAGACATGTCCTCTCAGAGACATTTACATTTCAATATTGAACTTCTAAAGAGCTAAAGATCCTTCAGATATAAGCAGGCATCTAATACTACTGAGGCTGAGAGAGGCTCTGGAAAAATATGGGAAGAGATGAGAGATGTGAATAAGCATGATGGAATATTTCATCGAAAGAATAATTGAATTATCTGCTTTAAAAAAATTATTCCTACATTTTGGCATTCATCCTTTTTCTTAGTTTTCAGAAAGATCCTTTTGAGAAATTCTGAGTTGTTGAAGAAATTGTCAGTTGACCATTCATTTATAATCAGGGCCTTGCAGCAGGCAAGGCAAAAGGAAGTGTCAGTTTTATTTTCAGTTTATTTTACAAATCTAAGAGATTCATTCAAATTCCCATAGCTTTGGATGAGCCACATAGACATAATCTCACCTCTGAATTCACTAAACTTCACCCTATCTTTGCATGTGTTCTCTTCTAGATAGTTTGGTATCTCTTTAGACAAATTAACAGACTCATGCGGAGTCCAGGATTTAAAGGTTGTGTTGCATTGTAAATAGAAAAACAAGTGTACAACCTTGTTTTCTGTCATTGCCTATCAAGGTCCATCTTATTTAAAAATTTTGTGGGTTATCCAAAACCACCATCGATATTTATATCTTAAAATACATACTGAATTCATCTTTTAACAGTGAAGCTTAGATTACAAAAGGATCTGGTTTTTAATACTCCAAAAAGGAATCTGTCCATGAATAAGTCCCTCTGAATCTCCAGCTCATCAGGAAGCACACAAAACAGTATGAACACAATGGCTATGCTGGCCAATGACATATCTGCATCAGCCTAAATTATGAAGCCAGTCAAGTTAGGCATGGGAAAGCTGTATTTGTCAGCATACAAGTGCCATTCTTAGAAGCACTTGCTTTAAACATGATGTTAATGAATCCTCACCAAAGGGAAAATTTATACTAGATTGATATATATTCCCTCCCCTTTCAGAAGTATTTCCATTTTGATAGAAATGCCTAAAGACCAAAAACAAAACAAAACAAAACAAAAACAAAAAAACAAAATTTAAAGGTGCAACTCTCTAATGGTGGAATTTTAGACTCTGTCAGATGATCAAGAAAAAGGAAAAGAAAAATGCTTAGAATAGGTGTTTGTTCAAAGCCCCCTTAAATCACATCAGAGTGACAGTCTCCTAGTTTGCTGTCTCCCAATTATTTCCCTCTGTATATGGTCTCTTGCTACATGAAAAAATTTGACTTTATTTAAATTACATTTATTGTACAGAGTTTTAACAACATTGAATGGCGTTTTAAGAATAAAATTCATATATAACTCCATGTCAAGCACAGTTGTTGTGTTTTTACATAGCTATAGTTCATTGTGATCAATAAATTCACTTCCTGTGTTTTACACTTGCCAGTATATTCACCCATTCAATAAATATTTATTAAATGCCTACTATGTGCCAGGCACCATTCTAAGGTGTTGGGAATACATCATTGAACAAGACAGACAAAATCCTGATTTTATAGAGCTTACATTCTACTGGAGGGAAGATAGAAATAATATATAATACCTAAAAAAATTGTATATGCTATTTTTTAAAATAATAAAACAGGGTAAGTAGGATTGGCAATGAGGACTGGGAAGTAGGATACAATTAAAAATAGTATAGCTGGGGTAGGCATCCTTGAATAGTGACATTAGAGCACAGACTTGCCAGAGGTTAGTCAGACATGTAGATATCTAGGGAAAGAGACTTCCAGACAAAGAAAAAAGTCAGTGCCAATGACCCTGTGTTGGGAATGTGTCTTGCATATCTGAGGAGCAGCAGGGAGGTCAGTGTGGCTGGGGCAAAGTGAGTGACAGAGAGGGTAGACAAAGATGATGTCAGAGGTAATGAAGGCCAGAAAAATGTAAAGCGTTGTACACCACTGTAAGGGCTTTGGTTTAAATTTATGCAATTTTGGACAAGTGGGTATTCATTATAAGGCTCAGTTTATCTAATCTATGAAATGAGAAGCAATCAACTAAAAAAGAGGTACAACTAATAAACTAATAATGGAAAGGAAATGGAATAATAAACATTAATTAATAAAAAAACAAAGCAAAAAAAGATGAAAGAGAACAAAAAAAGTGGGACAAAGAGAAAACAAATAAAAAGCACATTTAAACTTACCCATAAAGTAATAATGATTACATTAAATGTAAATAGTCTACAAACTCCGATTAAAGAGCAGACTGTTAAATGAATTTTAAAAAGCAAGACTTAACTATATGTTGTCTATAAGAAACACACTTGAAATGTAAACCACAGAGGGGTTCAAAGTAAAAGAATGGGGAGAGATATAGCATACTAAATCTAACAAAAAGAAAGTAGGAGTAGTTGTATTAATATAGATTTCAGAGTAAGGAATGTTACCAGGATAAAGAGGGACAATAGTACAATGACAAAAGGGTCCACACATCAATAAAACATAACAATTCTGAAGTATCTGCACCTAAAAACAGAACTTCAAAATAGAGAAAGCAAAAACTTATAAAACTTAAAAGAGAAATAGACAACTCACAAGTATAGTTGGAGATTTCAAAATCCCCTTCTCAGTAATTGAAAGAACAAGTAGACAGGAAATCAGTAAAAAGACGTGAACAACACTATTTGCCAACTTGACCTAACTGACATTTGTAGAACACTGCACTCAAAAAATAGCAAAATAGATTTTTTTCAAATGCACATGGAATATTTATTTACCAGGATAGGCCATATTCTGAACTATAAAACATTTCAATAAACATAAAAGGATTGAAATTGTCAATGTATATTCTCAGACCTCAATATAATTATAGCAGAAATCAATAATAGAAAGATATCTGGGAAATCCCCCCCAAATATTTGGAAATTATACAGCACATTTCTATACAACCCATAGGTTAATGAAGAAAATCACAAGATTAATTAGAAATTATTTTAAACTAAATGAAAATAAAAACACCAAATATCAAACGTGTGGGATGCAGCCAAGCATATGTATATTATAGCATATAGCATAAAATATGTATATTAGAAAAAAATAAAGATCTCAAATCAAATCTGTTTCCACTATAGGAAACTAGGCACACACACACACACACACACACACACACACACGAATTAAATGCAAAGAACGCCAAAGAGAGAAAATGTTAAGGATAAGAGCAGACATTAATAAAATTAACAGAAAGAAAAAGATATCAATGAAAGCATAAGCAGTCTCTTTGAAAAAAAAACAATAAAATTGATAGACTTCTAGTAAAACTAATCAGAAAAAAACAAAGAGAAAAAGTAATTACCAGTATCTGAAATGATATATGAGTTATAACTTCAAATAATACAGACACTAAAATGATAGTAAGAAAATATTTTAAACAACTTTTTTTGGCCAATAAGTTAACAACTTAGATAAAATAACAAATTTGTTGAAAGACACAAACTTCCAAAGCTGACTCAAGAAGAAAAAATAACCTGAATAATCCTATAAATTTTAAGGACTTTGAATTCATAGTTAAAAACCTCCCCTAAAGAATACTCCAAGCCCAGGTAGCTTCACTGGTGGATTCTTCCCAACATTTAAGAAAGATGTAATAACAACTCTATACAACAAACTCTCCCAATGAATAAAAGAGAACATATTCCATCACATTCTATGAGACCAGAGCTGATATGATACCAAAACTAGACAAAACTATTAGAAAAGGGAAAGAAATAAATAAGAAAAAAGAAAACTAGACACCAATATGCCCCAGGAATATCAGCAAATTGAATCTAGCAATATATAAAAAGATAAAGCATCGGGGCACCTGGGTGGCTCAGTCGTTAAGCATCTGCCTTCGGCTCAGGTCATGATCTCAGGGTCCTGGGATCGAGCCCCGCGTCGGGCTCCCTGCTCAGCAGGAAGCCTGCGTCTCCCTCTCCCACTCCCCTTGCTTGTGTTTCCTCTCTCGCTGTGTCTCTCTATCAAATAAATAAATAAAATCTTTTAAAAAAAAAAAAAAAGATAAAGCATCATGGTCCCGTGGAGTTTATACAGCAATACAAGGTAGGTTGAACATTTGAAAAACAAAATATAATGTACCATATTAACAGACTAAAAGAAAAATTATATGATCATCTCAACAGAGGCAGGAAAAACATTTGACAAAAATCCACACACTTTTTGATAAAAACGCTCAGCAAACTAGGAATAATAGACAAGGACTTCCTCAATTTGTTAAAAAGCATGTTTGAAAAACCCACAGCTAGCATCATGCTTACTGGGTGAAAAACCCTGTAAAATGAAAAACCAGGAAAGGATTCCTCCTCTCAGCACTTTTATTCCCATTATACTGAAGGTCCTTGCCAACAAGGAAAGAAGAAAGAAAGAAAAGACAGATGAGAAAGAAAAAGAAAACTTTCTTTGCAACAATATAATGGTCTATGTAGAATATTCTAGACAATATCAATTTTATTTATATACACTTGCAATAAACAACTGCAAATTTTGATTTAAAAATGCTATTTACAATATCAAGAAAAATGCGAAATACTCAGGGATAAATTTTACAGAAGATATACACTGCTACAAAATATTGCTGAGAAAAATTAACGATGATTAATAAGTATAGAGATGTATCATTCTTATGGATTGGAAGACTCAGTACTGTCAGTATGTCAACCCCTCCCAACTAATACATAGATTCAATGCAATTCAACTCAAATTCTAGTAAGAACTCTCTTACAATACTAGTAGAAATGCAAAATATTACAGCCACTTTGAAAGACAATTTGGCAGTTTCATGTAAAGTTAAATATAGACTTACCATATGACCCACCAATTGTACTTCTAGGTATTTACACAAGTAAACTGAAAATTACATTCACACAAAAATCTGTGGCAGCTTTATGTATAATTGTCAAAAGCTGGATGTAGCCAAGTCAATAATAAGACAAACAATTCAATTAAAAGTAGGCAAAAACAACAAAAAAAGAAGGGAATAGGATTTGACCAAATAATATATATGGATGTCAAATAAGCACATGGAAATATACTCCACATCATTAGTCATTAGGGAAATGCAAATTAAAGTCACAAGGAGATACCACTACATACCTAGTAGAAGAGCTAAGATTACAAATATTGACACTGCTAAGTGCTGGCAGTGAACTCACATTACATGGCTGGTGGATATGTGAAATACTTAAGCTACTGAATCAGGAAGTAGTTCCTAAATAATGTTGCTTAAACATTTGCTACAAGTATTTGTATGGACATGTGTTTTCATTTCTCTTGGGTAAATTCATAGGAGTGGAATGGCCCAGAGTACTTTTCTAAGTAGTGGGTGATGGACCACACTGTAACAATATGAGGAAGGAAGTACTTTCCCAGAATTTCCCAGAGTTAGAAAAGAAGAGAGCCAAACAGTGAAAGGCAAGAAAGTGAAGGGTGCTCCCTGCAAAACCAGGCATGACAAGGGACCTGGTGTGGAATGTTGGAAAGGGAACAGCTCCAGATGTGGGTAAAACAAAAGGTCCTGTTCCTTAATATACACTAGGGGTTGTGTTTGGGTCTGAGAGGGGGCATGAGATTCCGTTAAGTTGTAAGCCGGCAATTTTCCCAAATCAGTTCTGGGCCAATAAGCAATATCATAATTGTAATAGAAATGTCAACACCCACAACAGACATGAGATCTTATCCTCCAGAAGATGAGCATGCACACCACTCAACATCCACAAAAACTTGATGTGGTTCCAAGAGCTCTTGCTGCCAAGAGAAGTCTTTCTAGGCTGAGCCAGTCCTAGAGATCCAAAGTCACACAGGAGCTAGTGGGTTGCGTGATGGGACTGGGCACATGCGGGAAACAGTAACTTTACTGGCTAGAGCATAAGGTGTGAAGAGAAAAATGAGATTCAAGGGGTAAATTGAGACCAGACTAAGAAGGGTCCTGACTACTCTCCTTATGATTCTTTTTCTATTGTGTATCTGTAGATTATATAATTATATATTCTAGAATTTCACAGTTCAAAGAATAGAGAGCAACCTTTGTTAATAAATATGTGATTGCATAATCAAAACATTATACAGTGCGGCACAGCTATGTCTAATTATTTTTTAGGGCACATATTGCTGTTGGCATTCATTATAGGCTGTAAGTGCACTCACTAGACCTTACCGTAGGGAATCTGAAAGATTGGCTCTATCTTCTGTATGCACCAGTCCTAAGTTACTATCTGCAAATGATTTAGAAGACAGAACCCAGTCCCCTTTGTGCCTTTGCTCGTACTGTTTCCTCTGTCAAGAATATCTGTTCTCTGTGTCCCTCCATACCATACCCTATGGCTTAGTGGTTAGGAAAATGGACTTTAGAGTCAAAGTGTGTCTGGCAACACAAGAGCTCAGTAAATGTTAGCTGTTTCTATTAATACCCATCATTCAAGCTCAAATGCCAACCCCTTGATACTCCCCCTTGCATGCCCCACATCGCTCCTTCCCAAGCCACAAGGACTCTTTCCTTCCTGAGAAAATCCATATCACTTTGCCAATGTCTAGTTGTTAGCTGGCACTCTGGTAATCTACGTACATTCATTATCTCCCTTGCTAGATAGGGAGCTCCTTGAAGGCAAGGTCCATCTATGCTCCACATTCATGTCCCTCCCTGTGTCTGAGAGGATGCCCTACAGTAGAGGTCACGATAAGCACCTGTGGGTCATGATGTCACAAAAAAGCATGACTTAGCTTTTAAATACATTTCCTGCTCTTAGCCTAAAAGCTGAAATTTGGTAGCATATGAAAGTTAATGACCATTACAAACATGTTTTCAAATGTATCAGGATCCTCCTATTTGGAACTAATCTGCCCTCTCCATACAGAGACCATCCAAAGAAACAATATACAAAGGAATCTGCACGCTCACGCCATGTATGAGAGTTATACTGATTGTACAGAGGTGACAAGGAAAAGCCATTTCGTTTTGTTTTTGCTGAAGAAACATATGACATTCATCAATATAATTTTATGAGAGATAATTTTAAGAATCCTATATTCTTAAGGAAAACGCTACTAATTGTTTATTTATTCTAAATTACCAGAGGAAAAATTTATTACTAATTCCTCAATTATTTCATTATGTGGCACTAATAAAAAAAAGTCTTGACATTCCCATTATGTTTAGCAAAGTATAATGTAATTTAATAAATAATTTTGACTGAAGTGATTATTTACTTAAAACATAGACTATGCAGAAGGATCCTCAAATCATATTTTCCTGGTGCCATATAATAAAATAATCGTGCAATTAGTAATAAACAGCATGCAAGAATGACATATGTTTTATTTAAAACTTGGGGAACAAAAGCACATCACTTGCGCTTTTTCCAAGCGAACAAAATCCTATGGTATATTAATCAAAGGGGCTGTTTTATGCCCCTGGCAGCAGTGTTTTAAAGTAAACCCTTAATATTAGATCCCAATCCCCAGTTTCAATTTGCTTTCAATGGAAAGGACATTAGAGTTTATAAAATACTCCTTGATTACTTTCTTGAAGGCCTGAAATCTTGACATGTCCGTGACTGGCTCGCACTGCATCAATATACAGTGGTTGAAAGACCAATGCCCATCGTGAACATTGCCACGATGACTTATAGAATCATGCCCTTGAGAAAAAGCCAGAGAGAAAAAAGGAGCGCCAGGCAGTGACAAAAATGAAATAGAACTGTCATCTGGCAGTTCTTCATAGTCCGTCAAGGAAACTATTAAAGATGTACAAGGAGCCACAGAGCGCTTGGGTAAAGCTTGTGAAAGCAGCGCTTCAAGGGCAGGTCCGCGCCTGTGGCCGGGGACGCGGTGAACAGGCGCTAGGGCAAAGGGATGACGCTCCGCATTCCAAGGCGTTGGACAACGAGGAATTTAAAATACATTGTAAAATAATTCTTAAGGACATCCTTTTTTCTAGCAGCAGATATCACGGAGATTATTCTGGGTCTGGTTCAGGAACTGTATTAAGAGCCTGCCTGGGGTTGTTTAAGCCAAGTTCGAGCATCAGTCCGCCCGTTGCCAGTTTGCGGCACCTTTGCCGAACTGTTTAGCTTCTCTGAGCCTCAGTTTCCCCCTCCTCACACACAGGACGTAGGAAATCAGAATCTGTTCTTTACCTTTTCCTTAACACCTGCTCTATTTTCTTATCCAATATTCTGAGGCTCTTTCTGTGTCGCCCTCACTTGAGAGCGGCCTAAAGTCATCAGGTCAGAGCTGCTTTGTTGGCCAACAGCTGGTGTGTATGAAAAAAACTAGTGGGTCCTCATGGAGATCAAGGGGGATTTGGGGGAAACTTCTCCACCTAACCACTCCCCCCCCCACACACACATATACGCATACATTCTACCCTCAGTTCATCCAAATCAATTTTCTCCAGGGAATGTCAGTGTTCCTGAGGCCTTTGCTTATCCCTCAAATTATTCTAATAGAATTTCACTTAGGAAAGGAGGAGTAAATGATGTCACATTCAGGCAGTAGGAGAGGTATTTGGAGAAGGGGAGGACTTAGCCTTTTCTTCACATCACCCAACATAGATCCCTGTCACTCAAAAGAGAATTGGAGAAATTACCTAGAAATGGAATAAGCTCAACTATCACGCTATGTAAAACATTGCTGACAAGTATATTTTGTCCCTAAATCTCATTATGATTTGGGATTTAAAATAAGTCATAAGTCATTTTGAATAGGCAAGGCAATAGAAAGATGTAATTAAAAGATTAGATTTAGTCATATGTAGTAATTAAATCCCTAAACGAGTATGAGAATAATGGAAATTCAAATTTAATTGTATTTTTGTTTTGTAAAAAATAAATCACACTTTTTATGGCCATTTAAGCTCAAAATCTGTGTGTGTGTGTGTGTGTGTGTGTGTGTAGAGAGAAAGAGAGAAGAGAGAGAGAGAAACCACTCTTAACAGGCCTCTCTAGAAGACATTTTACTTCTGGATGCAATTAAAGTATTCATATAATCTAAGAAAAGGAGGAAACTTTTTAAAGCCCTTTTCGAGGGTGGGGGATGGAAAAGAGCTTGTCATGATCTCCTTTTCTATCAATGGTTTTACAGTCATTTTAATTCTAGCATGCTATTATTTATCCCAAAGATTTATTTTTTCCATAGAGAGAGTACCATGTCTAGAATAACTTTTGGCTTTTCTTCTAGTGGGGTTTTCATCCTAAGCTACACTATAGTTTAGAGGGCTGTTTGAGAGGTATTTCTTTCATGACTGTCATATCCAGAAAGTGTACTATAGCTTAGAATTGTAAGTGTATTCTAGATTTATAACAGTAATGATTTTTACAGTTTCACTAATCCGTCATGCAGATGGGACATATTAGTTTATTCTGGGCTTCACCCATATTCATTTGGCAAGGCCAAACATACACTATTTCAGCCCAAAAGATTTTTTTTCTCATAACACTAAAAGGTATGTTGTAGAGTTCATTTTACTAACTTGGCACCAGATATAACTACAGCAAATAATATAATACCAAAAAATTTTGGTATTCAGTTACAAAAGCATAATATAAAATGAGTAATTTCCTCCTGAGTGGCAGGTATGGAAACCTGCTACGGAATCTAATTTTTTTGAACAGATCATTAGGGGGCCATCACCACAACTGTCACTAAATACTTTTCCTAGTGACACAAAGCTTGTGCATTTAAGAAAAGGGCCTCTTAACAAAAGAAACTGATACTGCCCTCCGGAAATTTACTTTTCAAAGGGATGTGAGACAATAGGCATACATAGCATTTAATTCACATATTACAGTTTTGGGGTTTTTGGGGGGTAGGATAGTGCTTTTAAATATGTTTCTTTTATTTTCATTCCCCACTTAATGTAATCCATAAACTCTTTTTCTGCTAAGACAATACAAAGCAAATTGTTCCTGACTGCTCATTGTGACCAAAAGGAGGGCCAGATACATATAAGTAATTAGCAAACTTATAGAGACCATTGTTCATTTCAATGATCACCTAACACTGGAGTTTGTATTTGTTCATAATCTTGCCCAGTTCCACACTATGCTGCAAATTGTATGTGTGTGGTAATAATAAAGTAATGAGGATGAGAAGGAGAAAGAGGAGTAATAGGCAATGTGCAGGTATTCTACATGTGTAATCATATTTAGTATTTATGAAAACAGTATGAAAGAAATACTATTATTTTCCCCTTTTTACAAATGTGGAAACTGAGCCACAGCAAGTAACGTGTGTGAGGTCTCGTAACTGGTAAGCAGCAGAATTAGCATTTGAACCCCAGTCTGTTGGACTCTAGAGCTTGTGCTCCTTTCCTACATTACAAATTGGAGATACGAGAAATGCACACATAGGTGGGTTCACAAATATGGCCGCAGAGCTCTCCAGACCAATTCTATGATATAAACATCGGACTGGAACCATGCATTCTTATGTTAATGATGTAATGTGGATAATTACTGTAAAGCTGATTTACAAAATAAGAGCATGATATAAGTTGGTATTATTGCAAGAAAATGTTTAAAGAAGGTGGAATCTGAGAATGAGCAAAATCCAGATGAGCTGCGATTGTGGAGTCCAGAAAAAAGTGTGAATATAGGCACATGTGTGCAAGTTGGACATATAGGTCTTTGGGGAAAACACAGCTGTAAAACTGCCTTAAATTACCCCAATCTGGATCATATTTTAATTTAACCCCAAATATTGCGTGGGATATACTTATGTTAAAAAATTGTTATTTATCTGATATTTAAATTTACCTGGACAGCTGGTATTTTTATTTGCTAAATCTGAGAACCCTACATAACACTTAAATTTACCTGATTTTTTTTTTGCACTGTCTAGCCTCCCCTACCCCCATGTTAGAATATATGCTCCTCCAAGCAGGAATCTCACTTTTCCTGTTCTCCCGTCTACCCCCAATATTTATAATAGTGCCTGGCACTCACAGATGCACAATAGATGCTTGTGAATGAAAAGGAAAAAGGCTTTTTCACTAAGCATTTATTTAATTCCAAAGTTGACAATTTGAAAGCTGAGGGACAAAAAATAAAAAATAAAAAGAAGAAAGAAAGAAAGAAAGAAGAAAGAAAGAACAAAAGAAAGAAAGAACGAAAGAAAGCAAGAAAGGAAAGAAAGAAAATTAAGATTGGATTGAGGAATGAGGGATGAGGTACAGAGAGGCAGAAAGCATAAAAATATAAACCTAAGTAAACTGAAAAGGAGAAAATGCACCACACTTTTGGAGGGGCTTTGGAGAGGAGGAACGGGAGGAAGGGGAGGGAAGAAAACAGTTCTTGGCAGAGATAGGGAAAGGTAAGGGGAACAATATCAGTTTGTTTTAATAATTTTACTGAAACCGCAATGCAAAATCTATAGAATTTTGGTTAAGGACTACACTTTTTAAAAGAGAAAGAGAGAGGCCCTCCTAAACTACTATGGAACATGATGTAGATGGAAAATGACATGAATAGCAACAGATGTTCTCCTTATAACTCTTTTTTTTTTCCAAAATACCAAAATGGATTAGAAATGTGCAAAACAAAAGAGTCAAACTAACCCAAATTCTTCTAATTCTCTAATTGCAGAAACAGGGCTGTAACCAATTTTACTTTTTTTTTTAGTTTAAAAAAGGGGAATAATTTTATCCAGACTAGTACTTCCATCTTTCAGCCTATGAAATATAATATAGTAGAGTTACTCTTAACTAAAAAGTCAAATTTCAGTTGAGTACACATTTAGGCTCTTTAAACAATGATTTTACAGATGAATTTAGAGGTTTCATGACCAAAATTGAGTAGTGCAGACTTTTCCTAATTCATTAATTTGAAAAACCAAATTCCTTTAAACTATTTCTCTCATAGTTTTTTCTTACATATTTGGCACCTGCCATTCTTCATTTATAGGAGAATCTAGCATAAGATGGCATCTGATTTAGCACAAAATGGTACATTACACAATTTTAGCTTGATATATCAACATTTTATGATGTTCAGTAAATGCCCTCATGATTTCCAGATGTCTCACCACCTGAATCAGATTTAAATCATGGTGAAATCTTTGATACAGACGCTTGAGAAATAAAAAGGAACACATATGTTCAAATATATCATCTTAGCCCAAGCTTAAAGAAAAACTTCTCTCTGGCCAGGTTGCCAATTTCAAAATTCTCTTAAAACTATCCTCCACAATGGAAGTGTATCCTACCCTCTCCTGTTGGTGTAAGTATAGCAACGTTTGCCTCCCTTGTCCCTGGGGTCCACCAATGGGATTAGTAATGCTTACTGTCATGAGCACTACTGGTAGACAGAAGTGACAACTCAATTAAATCAAATTACCAAATAACTCTTGGACAATGAGCTCATGTAAGATAGGTGCTCCAGGTTGAAAGGGGTGATGAATACAAACCCTGCCTTCAGGGAGCTCAGAGCCCAGTTAGCAAAATGACAGGTAAACATGACCAGGTTAACTTATTACAATATTTAATGAAGTATCAACTGAAGAGACAGTGAAAAGATAGACATATATGCAGGTCGACAAAAATCGAGGCAGAAAAGAGTCGGCCACGTAAGGGGAAAGATAATGGCAGAAGGAGAAATACAAGAAAAAAGCTGAGAAGAGAAGGAAAACATCCAGCCCCTGCCTTCCCATGTGTTACAGTATTCATTATCTAATTCCAGCTAGTTGATTTATAAATTGAAGTGTGTATCTTTGTTTTATTATTGCTTTTGGTCAGTACTACACAGAACCAGTCTATACACTAAAACTATACAACAAAATAAATTATAAAGATCAACCTTGTATCTTCCTAAATCCAGAAGAGACTCAGAAACACAGTAGATGCTTGATAAATGTTGAATTTGTTAATTAGTTATCTAAATGATGAAATATTATTATTGGTCTAGGAGTGAAGCTATGATCCAGACATGTATACATTATATAGAATTTCCTAAAGCATATTCTGTAAGATATTAATTCAGTTAAATGTACTACTGGGGGTAGGGAGGCAGTTTCTGAATTGAAATATATTGAGGAAGCATACCTACTCATACTCTCTTCTTAGATATGCACAGTGCTTGTTAATGTTAAGAGTTTGAATTGTTTTCTAGTTCCAAAGTGGAAAAAAAAATTGTCATGCAGCTAAGACACTTGAAATTTAAAAATATGCACTAGCCTTGGTACAAATAAAATAGGGAAGGGAAGCATTTCATACAACATCAATCTGATTTACATATAATTATTTGATTGGTAATATTTTATGGGCAATATGGTCACTTTATAGCATTCAAGGAACACACAAATCATGGAGATCAGGAAGTCAGTAATTTTTGGCTTTAAAGCATTCCATCTTATGCCTAAAATAAATTTTTGAGTTAATACAAATTTTAAAATGGCAAAGGATATGTCCAAGTGGAGCTCTCATGTACTATACGTATATGTGTACTATACATATATTTACAACAGTCAACCCATCTAGGCACATCTAGCTAATTTGGATAATAACAATAAAGTATCAAATTCACCATCTAGCACAAGTGTATGTGGGGCGATACTCAACATCATATGAACTTAAATAGTGTTCTGCAAAGCAGGTCAGAACAGTCCTGATCATAGTGGTAAAAAGTCAAAAAGTCACTTCTCCTGCCTTATAAATTATGTGAGGGAAGTCTTGCATTTAAGCTCTGTTGTTGTGATTGAGTCTGCTATTTAGATACTTTCAATTATCCTTTTGATTTCTGGAAACTCGATATGTTGTAGTCGACAACTATGCACAAGCTTTTAAATAAATTACAAATTACTGGTTAAATGTTCAATTGTAAGTGATTGTGGGTCATGGGGCATAATAGTTCAATGAGTGCGATAGACTCAGCTTTTGGTTATCTGTAGTATTTAACTAGTTGGTGAGAGATCCATATCTTTTTATTTTTGTATCCTCTGACCCCCAGCCCAGTGCTTGTCATTACTTGTTTTGAGAAACTTTTCAAAAAGTGTGATTCTTTTGATGTATTAATAAACAAACCATGTTTGTTTTGATTTTGCATTCCCAGTGCCCAGATCAAGGCTAGGTGTATACTAGGTGCTCAGTAAATAGTCGTATTTAACAATGAATGTTAATCAAAGAGCTACTTCAGACTACCCATCTCTTAATATTAGATAGCAGTGGTAACAGTGCTTTGTCATCACAATATCCTCCTGGGTTAATTAGAACCTCAGGAGACCCTATGTCTAAGTTGTTTAACTGATATATTTTAGGATTGTAGAAAATGTCTGTGGAATTTCCATAATAACCATCTGCAAATCCCTACCTCTGCTTGACTATTTAGAAAGGCTGAAAACACAGTATTAGATAACATCCCAGTACCTTTTCTTTTTAGATTTTATTTATTTATTTACTTTAGAGAGAGAAAGAGTATGTGTGTATGTGTGTGGAGGGGGGGCAGAGGAGAAGGGAGAGAGACAAGCAGACTCCCTGCTGAGCAGAGAGACAACACAGAACTCTGGCTTGGGCTCACAACCCTGACATCATGACCTAAGCCAAAACCAAGAGTTGGATGCTTAACCAACTGAGCCACCCAAACGCCCCTACGTCCCAGTGCCATAAGACAATGTTTACCAAATTTAATCATTAGTGGACCAACACCACGACTGCTCAATCCCAAAACTCCAGAGCATCTTACAATTGCAATTGAAAGTCATGTGGCCTGAGTGGATTGCTATGGCACTGCCTATGTTATGCTTATTCTAAGCACTATTATCCATAAAATGCACGGAGTTCAACAAACTTTTATTAAATAAATATTTGCTATGTGCCAGACATCATCCACTAAAAGTAACTATAACTGACAGAGCATTTCTTCTTAGGAACTTCTAGAGTGGATACATTTAAAAAATGTAATATGTCATTAGGGGATACATGAGCTATATTTCACCATAATAGTGCAACATAACAAAACACTCCAATACTGAGTGTCTTAAAAATAATACGCATTTATTTCCTTCATGAATCTGGGGGTCATTTATTTAGGGCTTGGCTGTTCAGATCCTCTAGTCTCCATTGAATTTGTTCACATATGGCCGAAAGTCAGCCATCTGTGGGCTGGTCTAGGACACTCTAGCTGGGATCACTAGGGTGATTCATTCCTACTCCATGCACCTTGTCCTCCAGCATGGATTCATAGAAATTGCAGAAGAGTAATAAACAGAAATGAGCACAAGCTTTTTCAAGCTTCTGCCTGCATCATATCTGCTAACGTCCCATTGGCCAAAGCAAGTCCTAGCCAAACCCAGTGCCAGAATGAGAGAGATTACAAAATCAAATAGCGAAGTCTGCAGGTACTAGATGGGATGACAAATGGGGGCCATCTCTTCAGTTTACTACTGGGCATAACAACTATGGAGAAACACAAAGCAGGGTAAGGGGATAGAGAGGGAAGGGGCCAAATTGGGTGACGTTTGTGTGCAGAGACTTGAATTCAATAAGTGAGAGAGCCAGGTGGATAGATAGAAAAGAGAATTCTAGATAGGGAAAGGAAAAGGAACTCCAAAGGCCCCGAAACTAATATATATTCAGCATGGTTGAGAAACAGCAAGGAAGCTGGGGCAGAGAGAAAGGAAGAGAGTGGTAGAAGATGGAATCAGACAAGCAGCCAAAGGGAAGACCTAGTAGGGCCTATGGACGATGGCAAGGATGGGGCAAGGCTTTAATTATGGATGAGGTGGGAAGCCTCTGGAAGATTTCCAGCTGACAAAATCAGTATCTAACTTTGAATGACAGAATCTAATTTGGGTTTTTAAAGCTTCCTTCTGATTCCCATAAGAAGGAGCAATGGCAGGGAGGCAAGGGTAGAAGCAGAGACATCAGTTAGGAGAGTATGGTCTTAATTTAGCAGTGACATCATGGTGGATGGGTCATGAGTATAGTGTGATGACAGTGAGATGGGGTACTGGATATTTCTAAGGTACTATTAACAAGATTTGCTAAACCCTCAGGTTTGGTGTGCTAGTTGACATTACAACACACACATAACATACATATATTCAATCACTCGTTAAAATATGTACATATTTAAAACAAAAAATGTTCATCTTTGTAGCACCTAAAGTCATCTCCTGTGCCTCCAGACGGTGGTCTGTGAGAACCATACTTTAGGAAATCCTGTTTTGCCTTTAGACAAACATTTAGATTAGTCACTCAAGTTAAAACTCCAAAAATGAAACAAATGGTCAAGGACTCTTGGATTAAAAGGTCACAGACTGGGCGCCTGGGTGGCTCAGTCATTGAGCGTCTGCCTTCGGCTCGGATCATGACCCCAGGGTCCTGGGATCGAGTCCAACATCGGACTCCCCGCTCTGCGGGAAGCCTGCTTCTCCCTCTCCCACTCCCCCTGCTTGTGTTCCTGCTCTCGCTATGTCTCTCTCTGTCAAAAAAATAAAATCTTAAAAAAAAAAAAAAAAAAGGTCACAGACTCTTAAATGTTCTCGGTGACTCAAAACAGAAACTCAAAATAGATGACACTTTTATTTTATTAGAACCTTGCAGAAGAAAAGTTCTCTTTTCCTCCTTCACTGAGAAAGCAGATGTTTTCTTTGTTAATTTAATCACAGAAATTTCTGGGACTGGGGCACCTGGGTGGCTCAGTCGTTAGGTGTCTGCCTTCGGCTCAGGTCATGATCCCAGGGTCCTGGGATCGAGCCCCCCATCGGGCTCCCTGCTCCACGGGAAGCCTGCTTCTCCCTCTCCCACTCCCCCTGCTTGTGTTCCCTCTTGTTGTGTCTCTCTCTGTCAAATAAATAAAAATCTTTAATAAAAAAAAAAAGAAATTTCTGGGATTGATTCCTCACATCAGGAAATTTTTCTCAAATGCTTAATAACCTAGATTTTATTTCCTTGGTGTATTATGTTGGTAAGCAACGAAGCGGCCCATGAGTTCTTTCTTGTAGGAATAAAGGCACACACAAGTGTGAAAGTTATAAGCACCTACTGCTGTTGGGAAGGTGCTATGTCAACACAAAGAGAACAGAGTACTGCCCCCTCCCCCTAAAAATTACAAGAATCTAAATATGTTTTATTCTTGCCGTCACTTTACTTTATTAAAATGAAAAGTAGTGTTCACAAGTATTAAATTCTCATTTTGCCCCAGAAAAAAAAAGTGAAATTTTCTGCAAAAATTATAAATTTCCACAGCAGCAACTTCATAAAAATGTATGATCTTGCCCCTCAGGGTGCCTCCTCACTTGTTTGAAATGAAAAGCTGTTTGTACTCATGGTTGGAAATACACACATCAGGAAAAATTAATCATGCAAATATTTGCAAAGCGGGAACAGTAATTGTTGGGAGCCTCTGCAGTGAGCGGCCGCGCAATACCACAGATAACAACGCTGGGAGAGAAGGCCAAAGGACAACCCATTTGAACAAAGCCAGGACAGAAGCCCCATCGATGGACTGACAGTACTATCAAAAACATCCTGGATCTGCTCCCTAAGAAACTAAGTTTTGACAGTCATATTGCCAAATATTATCAGAAATAAAATAGGGTTTTTTTTTTTAATTTTTTTAAGGTTTTATTTATTTATTTGAGAGAGAGAGCACGAGCAGGGGGAGAGGCAGAGGGAGAGGGAGAAGTAGCCTCCTGGCTGAGCAAGAAGGCCAATGCAGAGCTCGATCCCAGGACCCTGAGATCATGACCTGAGCAGAAGGCAGATGTTCAACCGACTGAGCCACCCAGGTGCCCCGATAAAATAGTTTTTATTAAACATCTGCAAATGGTACAATGGTAGGCAAGATTTAGAAATTAGGACTGGCATTTCTTGTGGAGGGCAGCTATTTGCTCCATCCACGTTCTTCCCATCTTTATCTAAGGAATATTATTATAAGGCTTCAGATTTATTTTGCTTTATAGTTTACAAAGTGGAGGAGGGGTACTGTTTTTATTTTTTGTAAGTCAATGCTAATGTTAGTGGGAATTCTAAGTATAATGTCATGTAACTGTCATGACATGAAAGGATAAAATAGTTGACTTTCCATTGGAAGAGTATGACCAAGATTATTGGGAAGGGACTTGCTGAGTCATATGACGGCTCTGTGTGTGAGCTGGAACATGAGACTGGATCTCTCTGCATGCTGGGCATGAGACTTGCTTATAGCCCAACCAACTCCTTATGTGTATCTCTGCCTACAGCTCTCTACCATCCCTCTGTTTATAAGGGATGGAAGGAGAAAGATAGCAAATCAGAGGCCCCTAATACGACTGACTACATAATGAGTAGGGCTCAGTGCAAAAGGAAGATGTGGGGCTTTTTGTGCAAAAATTCTTAAAGAATCTCAAGATGGAAACAGTGGATCATTAAGCAAGCATGGGCCCTGTCTGACTGAACAGGGAGGTCACAGACCCATGAAGTTAGTTTTGATTCCTAATATAAGAAGTATAGGCTTCAGTGCAAGAATTTAATGACACCTTTTTGATACTCAGGCCAAACTGCTAATAGGACATCTCCTGCCTGGAAGGAGGGGACTGGGGGCTCACTCATACAGGTGGGTTCAAGACATAAATATTTAATAGGGCTTTCTGGATTGGGTGTTTTGAGAACTATAGAATCTTTGTGCTGTCTTTTAATTTCCCATTTAAAATGGCCATCTTGAGAAGAGGTAAAAGCCAGCATTAAAACTGCTAACCATTAGGAGTCTTTTGACTCTTATTAGAAATTTGAAGGCCATGAGCACTTGCTAAGTCACCCAACAGCCCCAGTTGCATGGGTGGTCTTGGCAGCATCAATGACATGCCCAAGAGGCTCATGCTAAGACCCTCTGATTCCCTCTGATCCTGGATTTTCTCATCTTCAGTAATTTTATGTAAACATCTATTATCCACTTCAGATAGGTGTCACAAAGAAGGCATGAGAAATTACCAGAAACAATACAATTCAATCACTCAAAGAAAAGTAAATAAAATGACAGAACAGGCAAAAAGAGAATGGTACTTTAGGTATAGGCTTTTTGTTGAACTGCCTCTTGTTTTCTGATTTTCGTTTAGTGATGATCCAGGAGGATTTCCTGAGCATCCAAACCACTACCCACCACTATAGAGTATATCCAACAATTATAGTGATTGCTGCTTACAGTGATCATGCTTTCTTGATGTGATGAAAGTCTGCCAATTTTTGAAGTAAGAGAGAAAAAGATACTTTGTTTTTTTGTGATGAATCAACAGTCAAAAATAAGACATGCTTTCTCAATCAGGTGCCCCTTCATCTAGCCAATCAGCTCAGGAACACCAATATTCTCACCTAAAACTCAGATAAATAAGAGATGAGATGTTCCTCTCACCTTCCTACTTGTTACTCAGTGTATCTTCAAGACTGACCACGGTGACCAAGTTGTGCTGTTTTCACCCAGGAAGGAGGGGGAGGAAACTGCATGAACTTGCCCTCACTTTCAGCATGGGTGACCCTCTGATTGTGGTATCAGATGGATTCTAAACAGTCAACTCTCCATTATCTGCACTGTCAATCCTCTAGTGTTAATCCTGCTTTCGTGTTCTGCCAGAATATTTAAGCTTGATATGCAGGCACAATGAACTATCTTTTGTTTATTTTTACATCCTAATGCAGCCAGCCAACCCAGCAGGAGGACGTCAAACCCCCACACTCAATTACCTTCTCCAACTTGGGAAAGGTGTGAAAAGTAAATATTCAACTCCAGGAGAAAAATCAAGTTTTATTTAAGTTGATTCATCATATGAACTCTTGAACTCTGGTTTTTGGCACAGAGTAGGGAGCAGGGAACAACTCTGTGTAAGGAGTAGAGTGGAGTAGAACTTTCAGCTTCTCTGACCCACATCAGGTCATCCCCATACGGCTTCGTGATGGAATTTGTTGTATAGGCATGACCCCTGCCAAAAGAACAGGGCTGACTCCAGAAATGATGGACAGCAAGAAAGAAGTCACAATATCTTGGATACTGTTAATTCCACAAGCATCACTATCAGGAACCTCCAAGACACCGTACATGAAAATTGTATTGCATCTGATCTTCACTTCATTAAGCTTGCAGAAAATCTCTTTTTGCTGAATATCACTTATTTCAGCTTGTTTTAACTCTTCATAAGATACAGGTCTGAGGGGGGGGGGGGCAATGTAAAGCTAAAGGTAGTCAAAATGAAAGCGGCCGCAGCCTCAGTGTGCATCTCCCACATGAGTAAACACCACACCAGCAGCTCCTGTTTTTTAAAACTACAGAAGACAGGATTATGGGCTCTTTCTGCAATGATTGCTTAGAAGTTTGGAACTTAAATGTCTACCACTGATTCAAAGTGTTATAAATTCCCAGAACATCAGGCCATTCCTTGTAATTGAGAACACCTGTGATGTCAAATGCACATTTTGAAACTATGTGATCCTGCTCCCCTCCAATTAGCTAAATAATCCAAAAAATACATAGATAGACATTGTCTGTCAGAGGCTCTCATCCAGGAAGAAAACTAAGTGTCGCACCATTACGAAGCCTGCCTTTATCCTCACCAGTTTAAGTGGGAACACCAGAAATCCATTTAAATTTTGGTATCTTATTGATTAACTAAATTAACTGATTTCTTTTTTTTTTTTTTTAAAGATTTTATTTATTTATTCATGAGAGACAGAGAGAGAGAGAGAGAAGCAGGCTCCCAAGGAGCAGGGAGCCCGATGCGGGACTCGATCCCAGGACCCTGGGATCATGACCTGAGCCGAAGGCAGACGCTTAACCATCTGAGCCACCCAGGTGCCCAAATTAACTGATTTCTGAAGGCTTTTATATCTAGAGGGGAATGTCAAATTGCCCCAAGGAAGGGCAGATCAAATCACAGAAGACAATGTCATTAGTCTAAAATGTCATGCCCATTGCCTTGTTCTTCTCACCCACTGCTACTGATGAGACAATACATTTTTCAAATTTGCAAAAAAAAGCAGAGACAACGTTAATCATCCAAACTAGACCCTTCGACTGCAGAGCTGAACTGTCGTACAGGCGATGCTGCAGACTTCTGAAAAGTTCAGGGATCTCTCTAATTAACAGTCTAAAGGGAAAAGAGAGGATTTAATACTTTATTTTGACAATCCCAAAACATCAGTGGTATGGCCATAGCTCTTGGCATCACTGGGACTGCACACCTACCTACTCTATCTTGTTAGGAACTTTTTGGTCTTTCATATGACAATGACTTGCAATGTGTAGTCACTGTCTCCTGGCAGGGAGTAAGGCGGGGAGAGAGGGAAAAAAGCCCAGCAATTACTGTGCAATACTCAAATCTGCCTGCCAACAGAAGAACAGTGATTTGTGAGACACATCAAGAGGTGCTGGCAAGATCAATCTTCGGAGATCCCTCTGATAGAGGAATAATGAGTTGACAAAGACCAATGTTCAGTTGGGTCCAAGCCCAATAAGATTACTGTTCAGCATCATCAATATTGTCTCTGTTTGGAACTGACACAATCAGACTGGAATCAATTGTATTTTCCACAGCACTGTCACACATGATTTTTAACTTTGGCTCACAACTCTGTAGAGGAGCTTGCAGATGTTGGCAGATTTTTGCTAACTTACGGATGTCATTATTAAGTAGGAGTTGCACCCCACAGTAATTTGTGGTTCTGCAGTGTTTCTCTGAGGTCTGTATATTGAAGAGAGAAGACAAGGAGGAAGAGAAGGAGGAGATGAGAGATTAACAAGAGGGATTTTTCTGTTTAGCCTCCTCCTTTTGTTTTTGTTTTGTTTTTTGTTTTTCATTTTTGTTTTTTTGTTTAGTGTAATGACCAAATACCATATGTAAATGGATAGGCTAGTCCTTAGCTTCAGCTTAATTTAAGATGGGGATCAAAGATTTTTACTGAAACACAGAATCATGAAAATTTTTCTGCTATGAAGCAACATAACAATAAAATTGTTATGTTTCACCATCAAAAGACAGAGGGTATATGTAGATGGCTCTGTATAGAAAATATTAGAAGTTGTTCAAGGAGTTGGAAAATCTAATAAGCAATTTGATTTTTAAACAATCCCTGGAGTCTCCTCCAGAGTGTTTTATAAGTCATTATTCCCACCACAGAAAGCTATCAACTTTGTATTTCATGAGATCCATTTGGGCCTTTAGCCTTGCCCATATGGGCGTCCTAGGCCTGATATTAGCTTACTGATCAAGTTATCCAGGAACACAATGTGGCTCATGGTCATAGAATTAAATGCTGAAAAATGCAACAAGGGGCAGGGGCTGGATTTCTCTTTTGCCGCAAGTATACATAACAATGGCTCTGCTGTATTTTCCCCATTGAGATCCATCTAAATGTAAATTTTGTGCTAAGTAAGTACCCTAGAAAGACAATTAAATTTGCAGTGCAGAATTCTCCAATTTAATAGACTTAAGTTTTACCTAACAAACTCAGGTCTTTAAATCATTCAATCTGTCAGAAATTCCATTTCATCAAATCTAATCACAGTCACTATAGAGTCTCTCAAGTCCAGGATGACACCAATGTTCTGGAATTTTATGTAAAACAGACATTTATAGGGGCTTCTCTGGTCTCTGATCACCTCTGACATGGTCTTTGTCCAAGCCCATGTGGTTCCTGAGGGGCAGGCATGAGCTTACTCTTCTTGGGCAGGATAGCTTTGTGGAGCCTGGGAACCTCAGTACCTATGGTCCAGCCTTCTTAGGTGGATCCTGTAGTCATTTCCTCCTGATGTCCTGCTTCCATTCCAAGGCTCCGTGAAGAAGTGGAAGCACTAATTTCAAAGTACCCCAAACCTCTGCTGCTTCTCTCAAGAGCTCCCCCTCTCTTTCATACTCACTGCAGCAACCATTACCCCACTCGCCTCCAGGGCTCTCACTTCTCTCTATGTCCCTGGTGTAACCCCCTCAAAGAGTTTAGGTTAGAAAACAAAGCAGAAAAAGTACTAGTCCTTGGGGTCCTTTGAGTTTTGACTCCATCACAAAGGGCTAGAGAACAATAAGGCCAGGTTAGCATCTCAAAACAGGGTTGGAAAAATGAGAAAAAACCCACAAATTAAAATCTTAGTAAATTATCCTGTTATGCCTGCAGCTAGCCGGGTGGCCTTGGAAAAGTCCCACCATAATCCCAGATCTAAAAAAAGTAGAAAGGTAATACTTGAGAGCATCAGAGGAGGGCAGGCATATGAAAAGGTTTTGTTGAGGCTAAAATATTAGCCGTAGCAGTTATTTTTATTGTTTTATGCTCCTTGCAAAGCAGGAAGCAATTTGCAGCTGAGAGGTGGAAGAGAAAGAAGAGAGTTCAGTCTTCGATAGACTTGATTTCTTGGGTGGCTTGGATCTGGTCTGAACAGATGGCCCTATTGGGCTCCATGCTAACTGATAGCCCTGGGGACTTTGCAAAGGCCTCATGCTCAGCACTCCTCTAGTGAACTAAGAAATGCCAGTTGCTCCATTAGGCAAACTCCCAGAGGAGCAGCTTCCTTCCCAGGGGGGTCCCTGACATCAGCTCAGCCTTAAATATTATGAGCTCTAGGGAAATAGGTGGGAGGAAATGTCAGTGCGTATATTTGGTTTGAATCTGTGTGTGCAGCATTAAAGACCTGAGTATCCCTGGAGGGTATTTAAATAAATGCCAATGTGCAGGGCCGGACTTATGTATAAGTGGATCAAGTCTCTGCCTATTTGGTTTAAACACACCAAAGCATCCCTGACTGAATGTGAAACTCCTAGCAGGTGCTTCTCTAGCCCTGGAAGTACTTCCTTAAGGAAATGCTTCATTTAACTTGGATCAGATATTGCTAATACCTAATGGATGGATAGATAGATGGATAGATGATAGATGGGTAGATGATAGATAGATAGGTAGATAGATAGATAGATAGATAGATAGATAGATAGATAGATGATTGATAGATGATAGATGATAGATGATAGATAGATGATAGATTATAGATAGATGATAGATAGATGATTGATAGATGATAGATGATAGATAGATGATAGATTATAAAGAGATGATAGATAGATAGATAGATGATAGATAGATAGATAGATAGATAGATAGATAGATAGATAGATAGATAACAGCAAAAGTTCATTTATCTGACCATCACACAGCAGGATTTTGTGTCTTGAGGATTCAGGACAGAGGAAGAGTACATTATTACGTAAAAAAAAGGAAAGTCAAAGCACAGATGGGAAGGGTGTGGTGAGTGCTGAGTGGAGCAGGTAGAAGACCAAAGCATCTAGGAGACAAGTAGTGGTCCCAGGTACCAGGTCTGAGAGCAATAAAAGGAGAGAAAGTGCCAACTAGGGGCAGAAAAGGAGAAGTACAAAAGATCTGCCTCTGCCACAAATGCTTGCCAGGGTTTTCCCCCCCATTTTCATTCAATTCAACAGAAATTAATTATGAGCATCATAGTCATATATATTCTACTCATAAAAATGTGAAAACCTGGCCTGAAAGGGAGATTCAAACACCAGGAACCACATACCTGGTCTGTAGTTCAAATCCACTGTTTATTAATCACGTGTTCATATCCTTTACATTTTCTGAGTCTCAGTTTCTTCTTTTGGAAATTGATGATAATACTGTCTGTTGGGTTAGACAGAGCAGATCTAAGTACATACCTAAGGGATCCCACCATTTCTTCCACTGATAACATGCGGGAAAAGGAATAACAGACCCCTCCCCCCTTCCACTATTCTTCTGGCAGTAAGATATAAGAAAATGGGTTAACAAAGGATGGCACCCATGACAAACCCAACCCAGGCTCACTGCTGGGTCTGTCTCCTGCTTAGACTCCAAAGTGGAAATCCTATGTTAGAGACTCCAGTTGCCTGTCTTACATGGTTCCATGGTCTTCACATGAGTTTTCCACAAATCCATTGATGAGCAGCTGTGATGAAAGCCCCAAGGAAGGTTCAACCCCATGCAGGGACCGACATTTGTAAATGGTCCTTACTTTCCACCCTTTCTGCTCTTTGAGGTTCTACCCCTGAGGGTGAGACTAAGGATTGAAATTAGGATTGTTCAGTGAATCACTCTGAACTTTGCTTGACCTACTATAGAGTAGTTCTTAAACTATAATGTTCATAAGAATCACCTGGAGAAAACAGTTTTTAAATGCAGAGGATTCCTGAGGCCTTTCAACCTGCAAGATTTTATTTTCTTGTATGAACTTTCCAGAAAATGCCCTAGGATTAAGAACTATTGCTTCTTCATCTTTTCTCACTGCAATTTAATATCATCATTTTCTGCTCCATATGCCAAATGTCTTGACCGGATAGATAAAATTTGGTGTTATTTTTCTGAGGGTAAATGGCAAAATAGCATTGTAGAGAATTTTTCAGAGTTATCCTAGCCTTAAAATTACTTTGGAACCTCAGCTTTACTAGACAGTATAAACATTATAATAAAACACAGATTTATATATTATATATTTAATTTTATGCTCAAATAAAATTATTAGCATGTTTATTTATATGCATTTTTATATTTCCTCAAATAACAAAAAGGAATTGGATTTTGTTAGCTGCCTTGCTTAAGTCAGCATATAACTCCTTGCCCAATTTTCTGCATCTGCTATAGTCAGCCTCACTGAATATTGTTATAACTAGAGAAGAACTAAAGTGAAGGAACAGAGAGTGAGGTAGTGTATTTATTTCTTAGCTTGTGATCCTATGTAATTCGATGCACACCGCCCTCCCCCCCCCCCCCCCGCCATCGAGTCATTTCCCCAGCTCTCCCTGAGTCTGAGAGGGAACTTCGGCAGTTTGAAGATCCCATATTGGCCACACCTTCCTCATTCTCCCCATAACAGTGTGAGCTGCCAACCTTAATAAGAAGAGAATATGGAATTTCTCATAAGTCATAGCTCTGTGCTTCATTTTAGGGAGAGGCAGGATAGCAGAAGTGTTAAGAGCATGGCTCTGGAGACAAGCCATCACTCTGCCATTTATTAACTACAAGACCTCTCTTTATCTCAAATTCCTCTTTTGTAAAATAAGGATGATAACAGTACATGTCCCTCATGAATTCTGTCGGATTAAGTGAATTAATACATGGAAAGCATTCAGAACAGTGTCTGGGACATGGAGAGCAACAATTAATGTTAGTTATTTTATGAGAAAATATAGGTGCTGTGTAAGAAATTAAATACTTTATATATGGGGAAATCCTCATTATGGATATTAACTGTTATTATTTATTAAAATGTTAAATTAGGTTTTAAAATTAAAACCACTAACAAATTACATTTAAATAATTTAGACCCTAATAATATGAGAAAAGATTTCTAGGAGGAGTATGGTCAAAACGTTTTTTTTTTAATTCTACAGAGAGAATATGGAGTTATTTTGGTTAATTGAGACAAAATAAAAATAACGGGGAGGAAGGCAAAGCAGATCCAGAACCACAGACTGAAAGGAATTCCAGACTATGAGATAAAACACATCAATTAAAGAGGAAGTCCATAAATGGGCATTAGGACAAACACTAAGGGATCTAATATCATCTAATATGGAATGTAGGATGGTGATTCAAGACCCATAATCAGCAAGATAAGAAAATCTAGATAATGGTAATTTATTCATAATCTAGCTAGATAGGTCTTGGGAGAGATCTGTGAGCAGGTATGGGGAACATGTGATCTATGAGTGGATAGAAAGCAGGGTCCCAGCTTAGAGGTGGGATAAATGATCAAACTCTTCCCATTGGAGGGGAATCTGTCAAGAATGAAGGATTCAACTCTTCTTATGATGCCAAGGCAGGAACTCCAGGGAAGAATGAAGATTGATTTGTAAGAACTGGAGCATGAGGTGGTAGCTACTTCCTACACCAGTGGTAGATGTGTAACTGGATCTTCAAGGGAAAGACCTGAGATTTAAAGTTTACCAATTTCCA
Source organism: Leptonychotes weddellii (assembly GCF_054177405.1). Taxonomy (NCBI): domain Eukaryota; kingdom Metazoa; phylum Chordata; class Mammalia; order Carnivora; family Phocidae; genus Leptonychotes; species Leptonychotes weddellii. Next base: position 69,659,976 of record NC_138377.1, on the reverse strand, counting down.
TAGTATAAATACTCCTGATAAGCTGATTTCAAGGTACTTTTGTGACATCCACTAGACTGCAAAATTCCTAAAACATTAACAAGTGTCAGTTCCAGCATACAACGGAAGCCTGGTTCTCATTGAGGGAAAAGATGAAAGACTGATAAAGAGTCAAAATATCGATGCTGAGGGGCACCTGGGTGGCTCAGTCGTTAAGCGTCTGCCTTCGGCTCAGGTCATGATCACAGAGTCCTGGGATCGAGCCCCGCGTCAGGCTCCTTGCTCCTGGGAAGCCTGCTTCTCCCTCTCCCACTCCCCCTGCTTGTGTTCCCTCTCTCGCTGTGTCTCTCTCTGTCAAATAAATAAATAAAATCTTTAAAAAAAAAATATCGATGCTGAATCCTGAAATGATAAGCTTGACCATCTTCATTCCTCTTGCCAAAGGTCAGGTTTGATCCTGAGAGACTAGGCAAGGTTGAGTTTTCAAGTAGGGCAATCAGGTAGCCCCAGTGAAAAGAAAAGTGAGCAAGCTTGACACAAGCTGGGCTGACTATACTACAGCCACCCTCCCCCAGGACTATTTTTTCTGCTTGGCATGGACCAGGAAAAAGTGAAACTATGCAATCCTGAGCTACCAACACAGGCTGACCAGCCAGTTCAGGCTCAACACAGAACTCTGGACCAGCAACAGAGACTCACCAATTAAGTAAGCATTTCCATGATAGAGACTGTGAATTGGTAAATGCTCTTTCAGCAAAAGACACGTTATCTCAATCCCCCCCTATAAATTATTCTGCTTTCTTCCAGAGTGAATTCTAAAAATAACTGGTGACAATAACAACATTAATAGTTAGCATTACTTGAGTAACTTCTCCATGGCTGGTATTGTTCAAGGCACTTTAGTCTGTGGTTTCCATTAACCCATATCAAAATGGGATTCAAACATTAGTCCCTGAAGCTCAGGGCCCCTTGGAGACGCCTGAGGGGCCATGTGAAGAGGGAAGACAAAGCCCAGGGCCTGGGGCTTTGCATTCTTATTTCTACTTCAGCAGAATAGCTCCACTTACATCTATGTATGTACTGAAGTTTCATGTAAGATTCTTTTTCAAATAGAGACTCTTGATAAAACAGTTTTTTTTTTGGAAAGCAACATAACCTTAAAAAAAGTCTTACAAGATTGTTATATTTTTTCTTGTTATGAAAAAGTTAAAAATCTAAGATGAAAAACAAAATCACTTCTCTAAGGTAAATACTATTAACCTTTTGTTGTATACTCTTCCAGGATTTTTTTAAAAGTGCATATTAAAGTAGGTTTTATTTTCTACATTTAACAGTGGAGGAAATTTATACTTGCCCGGAATAACACAAATGAGCAGGGATCCTAACTCAGGTCTGTCTCCCATATTTGTATTAGGAAAAATAGGCAGTTACCTCTTATTCCCCACATACAAAGACCATATAAATTGGTCTCTTTGTCTTTCTGTGAAATCCAGTGGTATGGCGAATGACAGCACTCACATCTGCCTAGTCTATAGCTTATATCTGAGTCAATTGTCCCCCAGAGGAGGAAGCCCTACACTGAATTCCATAACATATAATACATACGCACGGAAAGGGAGTAGACCAGATAGATGGTTTACATCCTGGCCCCATGGGTTCATACAGTTCTTAAATGTTATCTCTTCCTTAGGCCAGGCTTTTATCATTAAGCATTAATACCATCTAAAAGAGATAAAGATTGTTATAAACTTTGAAAGGTTTCAAGAGCAAATAAATGCTAGCTTATCAGTTTCAGAGCCAAAGAATATTAAAATTAGATTAAAAATATACAATTAACCTAATACATTTTGAATTTGGACTAATTGTTTGAAATTCAAAAGGACCCCAGGATATTTTTCACTTGAAACACAGAAATAAAAAATTCATACTAAACAGGCAGAGTTTGCCCTCAAGGTTGAAAACATTAATCATCATGCATCTAACTGTTAACTGTAAAAAATCATTTTTATTCTGATTTAAAGGGAATTATTTAGTGAGTGTTTTTAACTTCTCTGCTTCCTCAAGCAGAGGTGGTAACACAGGGTCGGTTTCTGGGCTCCTCTGCCCCTGCATGTCTCCCCTTCTCTACAAGGAGCTGCCTTTGATTTACAAGGGAGCTCCTGGCCCAAAGAATACACAAAGCCCAGGAAGAAATGAGAGCCTGCTAGAAATGACATTGAGATTTAAGTACTAAATTCAGGAAACGATTGAACAGTCTTTCTAAGAAGGTATACATTAACCCCAAGTAAACAGGAACTTGAAGTGACAGGTGAATCAGTAGAGATGAGTCTTCACAGAACTTTTCAAATTTTCTGAGAATCTGTCCACAGAATTGGAAAGATCATCAAGCTTAAAGTAACCACTTTATAGAAAAAGTTGACTTTCCATAAGATGGGCAGGAATATTTAAAATCAGGAATGAAATAGAACCAATTAAATATACTTTATAGCCTTTTCTTGTAGCTTTCTCACTGTGCCAAACCATTCCAACTACCTGACTGGCCTGTAATTGTGCTTGGACTCTTTAGTATTGAAATTTCCTGAAGTGTGATCCAAGACAGCTTTACTGACACAAAACTATTTTCCACAAGTAATGTTGGAATAAGACTCAAAAGGATTCATCATCTCTGACTGCGGGGTTGATACTTGGTTCACCAGAGATAAGAGAATTTCAGATTCTTTTTTAAATCTGGTTCTGGACAACATCCTTGTGCTATAGTGCTGTGGGTGATGTCCTTCCCCTTTATAAGTATAATTTTTTTTTTTAAGGTTTTATTTATTTGCGAGAGACAGAATGAGAGACAGAGAGCATGAGAGGGAGGAGGGTCAGAGGGAGAAGCAGACTCCCTGCTGAGCAGGGAGCCTGATGTGGGACTCGATCCCTGGACTCCAGGATCATGACCTGAGCCGAAGGCAGTCGCCTAACCAACTGAGCCACCCAGGCGCCCTATAAGTATAAATTTTAGACAAATATCCATTGTTAATTAGAATTTTTTTGTCTTTTAAACTACAATATAAAAAATTTACTAAAAGTGTTTTACTATATGTCAAAGCTAATTTTCAAGATGAGTCTATTTTATTTCTCTACCTAAATATTTGGAGCCATGGAGTTTGCTGTAAAATATGAGGATTTTAGACAATAAATGTTTAAAGTCACTGTCATTGATCCTACTTCATTCTTCTATAGTGACTACAGAATGGAACCATAGGAGAATAATGTAGGAAATTTTTACATATAATTATTATAAGGGATACATCTCACACTAGTTATGAGGACTTTATAAGATTTTAGCCAAATCTCTGGACAGATGTTTTCTTCTGGAATTAATCATCATCATATTTTTGACTAGTGAAATAGATCATTATTATACCCTTAATACTATGCTAGATGATCAGAGATTATAGCAACATGTCCATTTTCTAGGCTAGGTAATTCTGACTAAATTTCCTCTTGAGGAAGTCCAGAAAGCTGAAAAAAAAACAGAAGAAAAAAAAAGTACGTTTAAGGAGAGCTAATAAAATAGCAAAGTAGCAAAAAATTAACAGGCCTGGATCTGGGGAAAAACAGAGACCCAGGGAAATGAGTGCATTTGAGGGTGGATTTTCCTCTGAAGGCATATGTTAATTTGAGAAGGGGACTCCTCATAAGCATAGGGGACCACTATGCTCTCTAAGCATGGGAGTCCAGAGGCCTCTAAGAAGAAGGGCTGTATGAGCTCCCTGGCTTTGGGTTAGGATCTGGAAGAGCTGTATTCTAAGAGCAAGGGTAAACGAGAATTAGATAAGGCCTTAGAAAGACTGCAGGCCAGCATTAAAGAACCTCAATGCCAGACACTGCCTTAACTTTCCTGAACGCAAATTCCTCCAGAGTGTTTTCCAGGCATCTGGAAAAAGCAAATAAAAGCTTATCTAGGAGACATCATCCTAGTCTTCATATTATTTCTGTAAACAATTTTTCACATATAATATCCAGTGTACCAAAAATTAAAAAAAAAAAAGACTAACCAGGGACATGCAGAGACAATAAATAGCAATTTAAAAAGTAGTAAAAACACAAAATAGAAACAGATTCACAAAGGCTCAGTATTGATCCCGCAGATCTCTTTAGCTATAGATGGCACAGTTAAAAGACCTAAAGCTTAGAATATATAGTTGAAAGTCTAAAAAACTTATACAACAAGAACTTAAAAAGTCTAAAAAACTTTCAAAATTTAAAATATATTGTTGAAAGTCTAAAAAGAAAAAAGAGAGGGAAGCAGGAGCAACATTTAGAAGTATGATGCTTGAGAATACTCTAAAAGTGATGAAAGATATCAAGTCATAGATTTAAGAAGCCTCTGTGAACCACACACAAAGCAAATACAAAGAAAATCACCCCAAGAGATAATAGCAAAACCACTGAAAAGATGCAGATTATAGTCAATTTCTCATCAGAAGACATGGAAGCCAAAATATAATGCAACAATATCTTTAAGGTATAGGGAAAAAAGTTACTGTCAATCTAGATCTAAGTATTCTAGAATAATTTTTTGTAGAATAAAAATTATTCTCCTAGAATAAGAGCTAAATACAGTTCAGACAAACTAAGAAAATTTGTCACCAGCAGACCTATAATAAAGAACTATTATAGGATTTTCTTCAGATGAAAGAAAATAATCTCAGATAGAAGACTGGAAACTAAGGAAAGCTTGAAAATCAACAAAATATGAATATTAGAGTAAATATTAATAAATATTAACTGCATAAAAATAATTTTGTTGACATATATACATACACACTAAAAAAGAGAGAATAAATGAAACTAAATTATTCAGAAAGGTAAAAGCACCAATTAATAGTAGACATTTATAAGTAAAGGATGCATGCTGTAATCTCTAGTATAATCATTAAAAAGGCAGTATAATCATTAAAAAAGCATAACTTCTGTAGTAACAGAATTGAAGTAAAATTATAAAAAATAATCACTCCAAAAGAAAACAGCAAGGAGAGAAAAGAAACATGGAGGTAACGGCACAAATAGAAATCATTTGAAAACATAATAGATTTAAGTCAAATATATCAATAAATGATATTAAATATAAAGATACTAAATGCTCAAGACAAAGTCTTCAGATGATTACAAATAATGAAACCCAAGTAAATACCCTTTTAAAAGTATATTTCTAGAATCTTAGGATGCAGACTGTTAAAAATAAAAGAAGAAATGAAAGCTAGGGTAGCCATATTAAGATTACACAAAGTAGATTTTAAAGCAAAAAGTAGTACTAGATGTAAAGAGGGATACTATAATGATAAGTATAATTTATTGGAAAGATTAACGATTCTAAATGAATATGCACCTAACATAACCTCAGATATATAAAGTAAAAATTGACAGAACCAAGGAAATAGACAAATGAATAATGATAATAAAAGATTTTCTCAGTAATTGATAAAACACACAGACAAGGGGCGCCTGGGTGGCTCAGTTGGTTAAGCGGCTGCCTTCGGCTCAGGTCATGATCCCAGAGTCCTGGGATCGAGCCCCGCATCGGGCTCCCTGCTCGGCAGAGAGCCTGCTTCTCCCTCTCCCTCTGTCTGCCGCTCTGCCTACTTACGCTCTCTCTCTATCTCTGTTAAATAAATAAATAAATAAATCTTTATAAAAAAAAAAAACACACAGACAAAAATAAGAAATTATATGGAAATATTTAACAGTAGGATCATAAAGAAACATAATTGAAATATATAAAAAATTGTGACCACCATTTCAGAATACACACATTCTTATCAAGCATATATAAAATTTCCCAAAAACTGACCATATTTTGGGCCATAAAGCAATTTCAACAAATTCCAAAAGAATGAAATCATACAGAATATGTGCTCAGATTTCAGTGCAAATAAGCTAGAAATCAGTAAAAATAAGTAATAAACTAGAAAATCCCCACATGATTGAAAATTCAGCAATATACTTCTAAACAACTCATGGATCAAAGTAAAATGAAAAGAGACATTAGAAAATATTTTTAACCAATTGATAATGAGATTATGACCTATCAAAACATATGAGGATGCTACTAAAGCTATTTGTAAATGGAATTTATAGCTTTAAATGCATATATTAGAAAAAAAGAGAAACTAAAACTCAATGAAGTAAACATCTATCTTTTAAAATTAGGGGGGGAAAAAATAGAAATTTAACCTAAAGAGAATAGATGGAAGTACATAAAGGAAAAAAGGAGAAATTGTAAATGAAGCAAACATATAATAGAAAACATCCATAAAATTAAATTTGTTTTTTAAAGACTAATTGATAAACCCTGATAAAACTAATACAATTTTTAAAATGGTAGGCATAAATAACCAGTGTCAATATTAGTGACATCTCTACAGATGCTACAGATATTAACAATATTATGTCAATAACTTTGAAAATTTAAGTTAAAGGATATCTAGAAAAATTAACTTAAAACTGACCAAAAAATTAAAATTTTTTTAGTACATCATTGGTTTTTGATATAATGTTCAATGGTTCATTAGTTCAGTATAACACCCAGTGCTCATCACATCATGTGCCCTCCTTAATGCCCATCACCCAGTTATCCTATCCCCCCAACCACCTCCCTTTTTGCAACCCTCAGTTTGTTTCCCGGAGTCAAGAGTCTTACATGGTTTGTCTCCCTCTCTGATTTCTTCCCATTCAGTCCCCCTCCCCCAATTAGTGCAAAAAAATTAAATTTGAATAGATTTCCTGTTATTCACAATACATTAATTAGAGGATAAAAAAATCACACTATGGAGTATCTGGAACACATAACTAACAAAAGGCTCCTTTATGTAACATTAAAAAAAAAAAAAACTCTGACAAATCAACAAAGAAAAGATAGTCACTCACAAAAGAGAGACCAGTAAATATATGAAAGGATGTTCAATTCCATTAGAAATAAGGGAAAAAGAAAACACAATAAGATACCACAAGAATGACTCTTCCTTTAAAAGAATAAAAGTAACTAATGATGGTAAGGAAATAGGGAAATGAAGACTACTACTAACAGAACTATAAATTGGTACAGCCACTTTGTTCTTGTTTTCAAATTTTTATTTAAATTCTAGTTAGTTAACATATCATGTAATATTGGCTTCAGGAGTAGAATTTATTAATTCATCACTTACATACAACACCAAGTGCTTATCGCAAGTGCCCTCCTTAATAACTATCACCCATCTAGCCCATGCCCCTCCTACCTCCCTCCATCAACCCTCAGTTTGTTCTCTATCTTTAAGAGTCTCTAATGGTTTGCCTCCCCCTCTCCTTCTTTTTTTCCCCTTCCCACACATTCATCTGTTTTGTTTCCTAAATTCCACGTATGAGTGGAATCATATGGTATTTGTCTTTCTCTGACTACTTATTTCACTTAGCATGATACAGTCTTGCTCAATCCACATTGCTGCAAATGTCAAGATTTCATTCTTTTTGATGGCCAAGTAATATTCTGTTATATATATATATACACATACACACACACACACACACACACACACACATCTTTATCCACTCATCAGTCGATGGACGTTTGGGCACTTTCCATAGTTTGGCTATTGTTGATTATGCTGCTATAAACATCAGGTGCATGTACCCCCTTTGAATCTGTATTTTTGTATCCTTTGGGTAAATACCTAGTAGTCCATTTTTGGATCATAGCATAGTTCTATTTTCAACTTTTTGAGGAACCTCTATACTGTTTTCCAGAGTGGCTCCACCAATGGCTCCAGGGGGACCCACCTCTGCATCCTCACCAACATCTGTTATTTCCTGTGTTGTTAATTTTAGCCATTCTGACTGGTGTGAGGTAGTATCTGAGGTAGTATCTCATTGTGGTTTTGATTTGTATTTCCCTGATGATCAGTGATGTTGAGCATCTTTCATGGGTCTGTTAGACAGCTGGATGTCTTCTTTGGAAAAATGTCTATTCATGTCTTCTGCCCATTTCTTAACTGGATTATTTGGGTTTCAGGTGTTGAATTTGATAAGTTCTTTATAGATTTTGGTTACTAACCCTTTATCAGATATGTTATTTGCAAATATCTTCTCCCATTCCATAGGCTGCCTTTTAGTTATGTTGACTATTTCCTTTGCTGTGCAGAAGCTTTTTATCTTGATGAAGTCCCAATAGTTCATTTTTGCTTTTGTTTCCCTTGCCTCTGGCAACGTGTCTAATAAGAAGTTGTTTTGGAGGGGATCAAAGAGTCTGCTGCCTGTATTTTCCTCTAGGATTTTGATGGTTTCCTGTCTCACAGTTAGGTTGCTCATCCATTTTGAATTTATTTTTGTGTTTGGTGTAAGACTGTGGTCCAGTATCATTCTTCTGCATGTTGCTGTCCAGTTTTCCCAACACCAAAGACTGTCTTTTTCCCATTGGATATTCTTTTCTTTGTCAAAGTTGACCATATAGTTGTAGGTCCATTTCTGTGTTTTCTGTTCTGTTCTATTGATCTGTATGTCTGTTTTTGTGGCCCTACAATACTGTCTTGATGACTACAGCTTTGTAATGTAGCTTGAAGTCCAGAATTGTGATGCCTCCACCTTTGCTTTTCTTTTCCAGGATTGCTTTGGCTATTCAGGGTCTTTTGCAGTTCCATACAAATTTTAGGATTATTTGTTCTAGCTCTGTGAAAAATGCTGGTGGGATTTTGATAGGGAATGCATTAAATATGTAGATTGCTTTGCATAGTAACATTTTAACAATGTTTGCTCTTCCAATCCATGAGCATGAAATGTTTTTCCATTTCTTTGTGTCCTCTTCTTTCAGCCACTTTGAAACACAGGTGGGCATTCTCTTCTGAAGTTGAGCATATATATCCCCTTTATCTCAGCAATTCTTCTCATAGATGCCCATGCGCACCAGGGGACATGTGAAACATTGTTTATGGCAGCATTATTTGAAATAGTTCCAAACTGAAAACTAAAACTAAACTTTGACTTTAGGTGGTAAAATTAAAGAAAAGCATGAAAGTAAGGATGTTGGTTACTGTGGATGGGAGGGAGGGAGAAGACAGTGATTGGATTCTAAGATACTGCAATTGATACTTCTTCACCTATTCGGTGGCCACCTGGGGGTTTCCCTCAGGGTAAATCATGGAACATGTTTGCTTCATGAATTTTTTTCTATATATATCTAATGTTTTAAATAATAGGCTTAAAATAAAATCATTATTTTAACAACTGAAAGAATAAAATTGTTAGTTTTTACTATTGGAAATGGTAATGGTATGTAGTCCTTGTTTTTGCTGTTGTCATTTGAATTGGCAGATCCCATTTCATAGATAATTTCAGAAGATTATAATATTGGGCAGCTCACAAACAACTGGTAATTGGCATTTCTGAATACAAGTCTTCAGAAAAGTCCAGTAAATGCAATTTCATTTAAGTTTGCCCTGTTTTCTGCTAGACATGGAGTAGGGTGTTTGGGTTAATCGAATATTCTGAATAGTAGAGCTACCCTATATCATACATTAATTACATATGTTAAGATGTTAGAATCCATTTTTTTAAAAAAACACTTTATACAGGGGCGCCTGGGTGGCTCAGTTGGTTAAGCGACTGCCTTCGGCTCAGGTCATGATCCCGGAGTCCTGGGATCGAGTCCCGCATCGGGCTCCCTGCTCGGCGGGGGGTCTGCTTCTCCCTCTGACCCTCCCCCATCTCATGCTCTCTCTCTCATTCTCTCTGTCAAATAAATAAAATAAAATAAAATTAAAAAAAAAAAACACTTTATGCAAAAAAATACTAGGCATATTCAAAATCAGTAATTTAAAAAAGCAAAAATTTACCTTATTTGAGTCTCTTTTGGATAATCATAGTAAGTATCAATTGTCATTTTACTGTTGACGTACAGAAGGGTCAGGTAAACACAAGTCTTGGTTTGATAGAATCTGAGGTAAGAGTATCCCTAGTTAGTGTGTTGAAGAAAAACTGTAGTGTCTCCTTACCTGGAATACTGAAGTTTCATTTAGACAGTATTCAAAGCACATTTTGCATTGAGTCTCAGTGACAAAAGAATTGCCTTTCTTCTCTCCTCTTCCCACTGACATTACAATAATCTGTCCCAAACTGATTTGTGAAACCTTTTTAGTGTATGGTGTCCATGTGCCATACACACATATAGAGAATGGTTTGGGGTTTACACAGATTTTTAGAGCCTATACCTGTTTTCTTTCTCTCCCAAAGACTTCTCAAGATTTCTGTTTAGAGGGCATAGGAGCTGTACACAGAAAGAGAATGAATAGTGTAGTATATGCAATATATTATATAATAGATATTATGGTGTTATAAACTCAAAGATAGTGTTACTATGTGTCCAAGACATTACAGTTCTCACATTAAAGAGATAAAGGTCATGTAAATTACTCTAGGGATGAAACTGCCCATTATCCCCTTTGGCTGCTAGTTTTATACCAACTCTGAAAGCTGCCTAAGATTTCTAATCTCTGTGCATAAGTTGAAATGTTAAAGTCTTCTTATGTTTTCTTTCCACTTGGTTTCAAAATCAAGCGTCCTAGAAAATGAATACAGTTTAATCTTAATTTAGCCTAAAACTATCCCCTGTGCAACATTCCCATATAAACTTCCCAACACACACACACACACACATACACACACATGCATGCAAGCACATCCTGTCTTGGGGAAAAAAAAAATCTATTTCCAACCTAACTTGCCACATTTTTATTATCATGGTTAAAGTATACCCAGGACTTTTAGTCAACTTGTAAAATTTCAATGACAGTCAAAAGTAAAATAGTTCAAAGGCAGGGTGAACTGACTCATAAAGAGCCCTGCCTCGGAGAACAATAGTAAATGGTGTCCTTCCAAGTTCAGAGACTAAGAAAAAGTTTGAGCTAAATCCAGATGATTTAAATTTTTCTCATGGAGAGAAAAGTGAATTTCCTCTACCTGTACTGTTCTATTCCTATAACTGAGTTTGACATGGTCCTAGTTTAAATACAATAGAAACAAAGAGAGGAAGTTATGCTTGGTATCCTTTACATTTATTTCTTCAAGGTTGTTTGGAAATCTTTTAGGCAGTTTCCCTTTCTCCAAATGTTCTCTTCCGCTGTTTCTTTAACTGGAAGAGGTTTTTTGTTTTTTGTTTTTTTCATTTTATATACTGTACATTTCCAAAGTATATATGGTTCTGGGCATGGTATTTGCTTTCCTTAGAGATATGAATCGCTTTTGTTCATTTACCTCCTTTGAAATTCATTTCTAGTAGCTGCAGAGCTCCTGCTCTGAGTGTTAATAGGCTTCTAACATAGCTGTCATTTCAAGGAATAGGTGCCAAGCTTTCAGCAGCTTATTAACACTTATAACAGCAACCCCTATACTAAACAAACAAATTACACAGAGGAGGACACAAGCAAAATTAGTGTGTATAAATATATATATTCATATGTATACATACAGACAGTATATACTTAGGGCTCATCAACGTGTTTGGTTCCATACATGATTAGCCCAGAATTGGCACTTTGTTTTTTATGAATATTCACAGGGAGAAAGAGTGGATCGGTTTTGTATTTGGTCCCAAATGTGAGACGAATACAAACTGGTATAATTACTGAAAGATTTCCATCCTCTCAGCCCAGCAATGCTCTCAAGCCCCCAAAATTGCAGACTTGTGGTGTTTCACATCACGGAACTGTGCTAACGTGATCTTTCAGCGCCACTTCATGGGGGATACTGCAGAGGAAGAAAAAGTGGAAATAAGCAAAGAAATACACCAACTGGCAAAACTACTGAGAAAGAAAGAGATGCAAATATGAAAATGTGCTTCAGAGAGTCAAAATTTACATTTGGATATGAACACTGGACCAACTCTCAGAAAACACAAATATATTCTTCCAGATGCAGGGGCAGACATATGTACAGATAAATATGAGAATGTATATTCATGCATGCTTGATATAAATATGTATAAATACACACATACACACACACATATACACATATGTATGTATATAGAGATACACTGTCCTTTACAAGTGTTTGTGTATTTAATGGTTTCATAAAAATTCTTAGCAGCTTTCTTGAAGACATATTTCAATAAAGGCTCTAAATTTTACATTGTAGTAAAAGCTGACCTTTTTTTGAGTATGAAAAAAATCCCAAAGCCATTTATAATCACATTATAATATATTTGGAGGTTGTAAATATGTTAAATTCAACTTTTAAATCGGCTGGATAATTTTCTAAAATTTACTAAAATCTGTAGTATTACGGAGGATGGCTTGATGGCCTCTAGGTATCTTGCAAGATTTAATATGTGCTACTTTTATTGTCACTAATAATGACAGGTGGCATTATTAATTGTTCAGTAAGTATCAGTGCTGAGCTAGCAATTTTATAAATTGCACATATTACCCCAAATGTTTCTAGTATCTCCAGACAACTTTCAAATCTGGGGAAGTGAGAGAAATTCAAAATACAAAAGCCAAATTTAGTGTAGAATTTAGGCTAATTAAATGATTGAATTTTCCAAAACAAACAAATTCCTCTCTAATACTATTTTTGCTGGACTAGCTATAACTTGACATCATAGTTGGAAGGAAAATTATTTTTAATCCTGTAATAAAAGATAAGATGTGACTTCAAGAAACTCTGTTACAGAAAATGTCCAGATCATATCGTTCAAACCTAGGAGCGACTATATGAACCTCTTAACACATACTTGTCATAAGTGGCACAATTCAAAGGAATGATTAATGACTTTCAGAAAAGAATATTCTCTTTTCAAGGTAGCTATAACACGTCGGTAATGAAGTCCCAAAATTTCATGTCCATTCCGGGGTTCTCCCCCCCACATTCCTCACATTGGCTTTTATCTCACCCCGTCCCTGTTTAGCAACAAGTTTATAATACCACCTTCAATGCACTCTTCTTGTATTTAGTACTTCAAGCTGTTTTTTATACCTATGGGGCCTTTGAAAACTAAAGAATTCCTTTCATTTGATGCTCTGGAAGCCCTTTAGTGAATTAAGCTCCTCACTACCTCCTTCACTTCTAGACATCTCAGATCACACTAGCATACACATAGGCTACCAAGAGCATTATACAATAAGCTATTTAAAGACCACGTCCTCTAGATGCAAGGTCCTTGGGAGGAGTCTGTGCCTTATTTATCTTTATTTCCCTATGCCAAGTACAGTACCTTGTGCATGAGAGCTGTTCCATAAATGATGAATTAATTAAAAAATCAGTGAATAAAGACCAGGTCTACTCTACATGCACTAATCTGTCTTGGCTCTTACTGCTTTAGTCAAATCCAATTTTATTTTCACATAAATACCTGCTTCTACTTCTAATGATGATCTATTCCTTAAGCTAGAGCCAGAAAAAGAAGAGTGTCTGAAAGTCAGGACCTCATCTCTCTCTAAGAACTTCTCCTGTTTCTTTGCCCGAGTAAATTGATGCCTACAAAAAATAAATATGCAGTAGGGTCAGGACCAAGGGTCTTTTTTGTATGATTTTAGTAAAACCATATTTTTATAGAAAAGTATCTGCAATAGCCTCCCAAGAGTTTGGTCAAATCACCCCAGAATTTGGTTTCCAGTGACAGTTATATGATATATGTGTGAAAATAATGGGCAGTGGTTTCAGACTATGAATGTTATTTTGGTTGACATGCCCAGCAACTACCATGATTTTAAGATGGTAGAGCAAAAGTAAAAATAAATAAATAAATAAATAAGAGGAAAAGGAAGAAAACAGAAACAAAACAACAAAAAAAATTCTAGCTATATTTTTTATAGAAACTATTCAAGCCAGTTTGGAAAGGCTGAATGCCATATGACCCATAAAATATGAACTTACAGTTTTCAATCAAACTGAGGGAAAGTTGCTCTGCCTTTCCACTGGAGTATTTTTAATAATGTCCCCTATAAATATATACATGGTTAGACTCTACGATTATAACACAGTAATAAAGGTCTGTAGCAAAACCTGTTTTCCACCTCACCATTGTTTATGCTATTTTAATAAGTTGAACAAACTTGGGAGACTAAGAAAATGTCACTTTTCCAAGTCTGCTAGGAAGAAATCTGACAACCGCAACATAATCATTGAAATGCTGCAATTTGTTAAAATGCTCCTAATAATTTTTTTCTGACTTTTATTCAAAAGCTAAAGCATGACACACACACACACACACACAGAATTAGGCTAATGATGATTAACACAATGCAGGAGGGAAGGTTACCACGATGTTTAATTTCAAAGTCAAAGTGCTAGGGAGCTGGCACCTTCCCAGAATCTCTGATCATGGAAGGGAGCAGGAGTTTGAAAAGAGTGTGGAAAAACATAGGCTTTAAAATAATGAACAGCTTTCCCAATTTTGCCATACTGGTAAAACACCCATATACCATACATGTATACAATTCCCAGGGGATTATAAATTAATTGAGTGACAAACGATTATACCCTGAGTGATAAAGGTCCAGCACTACGATTATCTTTATGGATAATTGGGGCCATAAAATAGTTCTAAAGCACCTTTTATTTGTCATTTGTTGACAATTCAACCGACTCCCCTGTCTGCCATCCTCCATATTTAATGGGTCCCTATCGAAGTATGCAACACACGCGTTTGTATGGGAAGGATGTCTTCATATGGTTATGCCATTGCATATCCTTTACTTCCTTAGGTTGTTCATCAGTCTACCTCCTGCTCTTTTTTCCTCTGACACCTCTGAGATGGTACCCATAGCAACACCTCTGAGAAGAAGGTGAAAGTGAAGATGCTGAAGTCATCCCCAGCACCCAGCGCTGACAATGCCAGTCATTAATGCAGCAGCTTCTGCCTACTCAGATCTCCCTTGCTCCTCTCTGGTCTTGTTTGCCTCCAGTAGCAGCCACAGAGCTCACTCACAGAGATCCAGAGACTTGCTGTTAATGATTTGTCACTTGTTTAGAACACCTCAGGATGGCAGCTCTATATCATCTGCCCTCAAAGGCACTGCCAGGTTGAATTAGGAAACAATTACCCAGCTTATGACGAGTAAAGTAGGCGCCAGAATTTCCAATTAAACTCCCATGTTTCCAAAGAAGCCTGGGTGCCCCTATATTTGAGGAAAGGAAGAGGCACCACCATTAGGGGTAGTTCTATTCACTCCTGCTTAAGAATAAGCCATGTGAGAATCAGTGCCCTCTAGATTAATAAACTGAGAGCGACAGAATGTAGAGAATGGTTTTATGTGAATTCATTTATTACATTCTCATCCTTTGTTAGGATCTGGGTGAAATGAAACAATGGACACAGTTGCCTAAATGCTTTTATAGTAGAGAACCAAAAAAAAAACCCAAAAACAAAAACAAAAAACAAAAAGCCCTAACACGTAGCTTTATTACTTCAGTCACTGGGCTCCTTCTGTGTGTGTTTGTGAATGTCCTTGTGTGTGCAAGCACATGACCCAGAGAAAAAAGAAAACAATGATTATAGAATTCTTTCTTTCTTTTACATTTTGAATAGATAAATGCTAGAGTCTGTAGATTTTTGTCAAAATGAAAAGTATATTTTACTCTAAAAAGCATCCATTATTGAATGCTTAAAATCAAATATAAACTTGTATAAATTGACTAACTTAAAGTGTAATTACACTGAACAGATCTTGACTTAAATATACCCTATGGTTTGAAATCATTATATTTATTGAAACAGAATAAGGGTTTTTTTATTTCATAGCTAAGAAAGGTCAAATGTTATTGAACTTCAACTCCAAAAAGTTACAGTCTGGAGTTTCCACCCAATGGGTCTCATAATATCATATAATAATAATAATAACTCAGAAACTTATTAAAAACTCCAGAAGAGTACACAGATACTTAATAAAGGCCTATGTATGCAAATATCACACACTCTTACATCCTTATTCTGTCCCCTCCCAAAAGAGGAAGAAAACTAACCATTTATCAGTAGCAGTGTGAAAGGAGAAGATTTATCATTTTAAATTTTTCATTGCAGATGGTTTTCATTTTAAAAGGCAGGGAAGCGATTTTTTTGAAATCATTTTTTTTCCCTAATGCAATTGAGCCAGACATTTCTCGTAAATCTTGTTGCTTTAGTAGACAATACTCAATTCTCTAAACTTTATATGCAATAGCCAAGCTTTTTTTTTTTTTTTTAAGATGCCCGTCTCCCAGGCATGAAAATGAAAGCCACCTGAAAGGTGGCATCATATCCAAAGTATGATATCCAAAGACCATTCCCCTTTTCCTTAGCTCATTAGCTTGCAGTTCATCAAAAATATTCATCTTTTTGCCCAAACAAGATTATGATTTTCAATGAGTTTTTAAAAGGTTTCTTTCTTCTTCTTCTTCTTCTTTTTTTTTTTTTTTTTTGGTAAATAGCAGGAAAATAAAGGAGTCCGCCAGTCAATATATCTTTTGAGTCAAGTAGCAAAATGCACCCAGTGATTCACTGAGTTCATTGAGTCAGGGAGCCAAGCACAAAGCAAGCCATGGGGAAAAAGCAGAGAGGAAATGTTGCTTTTGTAATTAAAAAAAAAAAAAAAAGAATCATTTAATATTGGATTTGAATTTCCTGCATGATGCTACCCCATTTATGGAAAAACAATTTAGCATTTGTGGTACAGCATTGGATACTTTCTTTTTATTTATTTATTCATTGAGAGAGAGAGAGTGCAAGGAGAAGCAGAGGGAGAGGGAGATAGAATCCAAAGCACCCTCGGCACTGAGCACAGAGCCCAACACCTGGCTCAATCCCACAACTGTGAGATCAAGATCAGAGCCAAAACTGAGTCATATGCTTAACCGACTCAGTCACCCAGGCGCCCCCAGCATTGGATATTTTCACTGAGCAAATGACACAGTGGTACTGTGCTGATTAGATTCACTACTATTCATAAATACATTTGTTGTCAGTTTTTGAGGCCTGCAGCATGCCTAAAATCAAAATGCTCATTTAAATACCATCAGATGAAAAAAAATACCATCAATCATCTTTACATGAAAAGTTCAGTCATATACATATGACTATATGTATATAATATAGTATATTCTAATGGGAAATTCCTTCGCCATGTGCCCAGACTAAAAAATGTTACTTTTTTAGATGCTGAGGTTGGGCCTCTTATGACCATTTATGTTCTCAGCTTTGAAGAAAACATGGCTTGAATAAAATACAATCACTGGTTAGTGTGTATTTTGTAAGCTCCAAGTGAGCAGATCCAAAGATGAAGTTCATCTAAGATTTTACTAAATCAATATTCCTATTTGCAAATGTGTCAAGTAGATGCAACCAAAAATCAATATTTACAGAAAATCTTCTTCTTAGAGTCAACAAAGATGGCACATGGTGGTCAAGCTCCCTGGACAGGGAGCGATAGGAGGAGCCCCGGAACCTTAGGCCCCTGATACCCATGTTACTACCTGTGGCTTCATCTAGAAAC
Organism: Leptonychotes weddellii; assembly: GCF_054177405.1. NCBI lineage: Eukaryota > Metazoa > Chordata > Mammalia > Carnivora > Phocidae > Leptonychotes > Leptonychotes weddellii. The sequence continues at coordinate 69,642,514 of NC_138377.1, read as the reverse complement.
GAGTGAGTACTGAACATAGTAGAAATGTCGAAAATGATCTTTAATCAACAAGGACTTCTTAAAACAATTGTCTTTAAGTTTGTTCCAAAGAGCATCTGATTTGACATTTGTTTGCTCTAGCATAGAATACGCTTCTGCTGCAGCTCTTTCCCTTTTATACATATATGGTGTTCTATTATTAAACTATGAAAATTACTGGGGAAAAATAATTCCATTTTCCAAGGCCTCTTTCCCTACAGTTCAAAATTATAATATTTGGAAGAAGTTTTTCTTAAACATCTGGAAGATACGCCAAAGCAATGAGCTGAGACACGAAAATCCTTTGCTCCAAGAATACATTCTTAAATGTAATGCTGAAAAGTGTAAACAGGAAAATGAAAATCACCCATAATCCTATCACTAAGAGATGACACATCTTATGTGATATATATTTTTCTAAATCAGATCATATTTGACATAAAAACCCACCCTCTAGGGTTTGATAGAAATCCAGTGTAGGTCACCTTATATTTCCCCTCCTTTAGGATATTACACAGAAACTAGGATTTACACAACCCAGCAAATTTTAGAAGAGGGACCTCTGTCCTTCAGTCATTTGTAGTTTCCACTGCAATGATCACAGTCAGCTCAAAGGTTTGTTCCTCTTGTCTCCTCTGCAATGTTACCCTGAGCCATGTGGATGCCCTGCTGTAGCTTAAGATCAGGCTAAATATTCTTTCAAAGCATTATTTTTATATCTGTACAATGTTCCATCCTATCACTGTGCCATGATTTCTTCAACCATTCCTATATTGACATTTGAATTCTTTCAAGAATTTTTATTACTGATAACCCCACATAATACTACATTTATATGTAAATCTTTGAGCAAATCTCTATTTTATTTTATACATCCAATGCGGCGCTTGAACTCACAACCCCGAGATCAAGACCTGAGTTTAGATCAAGAGTCAGATGCTTAACTGACACATCTCTATTTTATAAGGATAGATTCTTAGCAGTGGCACACCTGTATTAAGGAGTACAGATGGTTTTAAGGTCTTTATTCAAACTTCAGAATTACTTTTCAGAAGTGATGTTAACGTGTTAATGATTTAATCCTTTCATAATATTTGTTGCAGATGCCTGGGTGGCTCAGTCAGTTAGGCGTCTGCCTTTGGTTCAGGTCATGATCCCAAGGTCCCAGGATCAAGTCCCACATCAGGCTCCTTGCTCAGCGGGGAGCCTGCTTCTCCCTCTGCATGCCACTCCCCATGTTTGTGCACTCTCCCTCTCTGACAAATAAATAAATCTTGCTAAAAAAAAAGAAAAAATATTTGTTGCAAATTTCCTTGTCTACCTTTCAAATACAAGTTTTAAGTCTTCATGTATTTAAATCTATGTGTATATTTTTCTTTGTATTGTTTTTCTTTGTTTTATGCTTAGGAATTCCGTATCCTAAGATCTAATAATATTCTGTTATATTTTAATTTATTAATTCAAACTAAAAATTTGCTACAAAGAAAGAACTTACAATTTTGTTTTTCAAAATAGCCAGTTTCTTTCTCCCAGTCATTTATAGTACTATTGTTAGCTGCATGTCAGGACTAGGATTTGGGTGAGAGGAGTAAGGGATTCACCTCAGGAAAAATTTAAGGGGGCATTAAGAAAACCTCAATAATCAAGATATATTGTGGGGGCACCTGGGTGGCTCAGTTGGTTAAGCGACTGACTTCGGCTCGGGTCATGATCCCAGGGTCCTGGGATTGAGCCCCGCATCGGGCTCCCTGCTCGGTAGAAAGCCTGCTTCTCCCTCTGCCTGCCTCTCTGCCTACTTGTGCTCTCTCTCTGTCAAATAAATAAATAAAATCTTTTAAAAAAAATATATTGTGATCAGTATTTTTAAAAATCAAAACTAGGGGTGCCTGGGTGGCTCAATTGGTTAAGTGGCTGCCTTCGGCTCGGGTCATGATCCCAGGGTCCTGGGATCGAGCTCCGCATCAGGCTCTCTGCTCTGCGGGAAGCCTGCTTCTCCCTCTCCCACTCCCCCTGCTTGTGTTCCCTCTCTCGCTGTCTCTCTCTGTCAAATAAATACATAAAATCTTTTTAAAAATTTTTAAAAATTAAATAAAAACTAATGCAAAAATCCATAATGAGCAGTATATCAAAATTTTAAGTAAAGACAGAATCAAATACTATAGCTTTCTGAGAATATTCTTTATAAGAAAATCTAAATAAAGTAACATGATTACTAGCAGTCTCCCCCATATTTCCAGAGATTTGTGTAGAGACTTATGCTGTGCGCTCACCTCTCACACCAAAACTCTTGCTCAATTGCCAAACACATCTAACCATCTCGTCACTGCTCCGCACAGCTTCATTCCTAGCATGGACCCGGTCCCTTCATCTTTATTTCCCAAGGCACTGCTAACACAAGGCTGTTATGCATAACAGATTTTTACTCAAAGTTTGGAGATAATTAGGGGAGAGTATAACAGAAAGGGAAATGCCCTAAGATTCACTATAAAACGTGATTGTGTCTAAAATTCCATCGTGGCACCCTCCAATCACTGTCACAATGATGTTTCCTTAGATTGGCCAGATGCCAAGTTATTTTCTGCTTACTGAGTTCTCTCACCTGTCATGCATGTTTCCTGAGCTCAGCAATTATCAGCCTTCCTTTCCCATATTTTTTTCAATTCAACTTATCACAGGAAAACTAAAAAGTCTTGTTTCTTTGCTACACAAAGTAAACGCCCAGGTACTGGCTTTTTTATCAGACACTGTTCATTATTTTTCTTCATCTACATCCCCTTGCCCTCAGCACTTGGGAGCTCTCTGGCCTGACTTCCAACTGCCAACACCTGCAATGATTGCTTGAGGCATTATCTGGCCACCAAAGTTTGTTTGGTGTATTGGAGCAGCAGGTTGGAAGTGCCCAGAAGTTAATGCCGGCCCCTCTCCCAACCCAGTACCCCTTAAACAGTAACTGAAAGAATCTGTGTAAATACCCAAGTTCTCCCACCCTTCTCACCCTTGGTGAGTTGGAGTAGCTGAGTCTACATGCATGTTTTATACTGGCTCCCAGATTTCCCCAGCAAGATCAGGCTTCACTTGTCCACAGTTGTAAGGTGCTTGAGAACAAAAACCTTTTGGGCTGCCTTCCCATCCTGTTTTACTTCTCTACTCCCCTGCCAGTATTTCCTAGGATTACCTCCCAAATCAACTACTTGTACTCAAAAATTTATCTCAGACCCCACTGCCTAAGACAGCATTCATAGCCAAAAGGGCAGTCTAACCTGGCTCTATGAATTTCCCTTTGCAAAGAACAGGCAGAACTTTGGAATCAGAGTTTGTTTTTTTAATGGCTTAAAAGTTCATGGATTAAATCTCTTTATTGAATTAATTTCCCATCAACACCTCTTAAGCAGAAGGGGAGAAGATGTTGGGCAGGATCTGAAAGAGATAACATTCATTCTCATGCTATTTAAAGCAAATTCCAGAGTATGAGCTCTTTTATCTTTCCATTTCACCAAAATTCTAGTACATATATACCAGGGTCTTTTTTCCCCTGATTTCCATTTTTTATTTTCATTGATCCATATGACAGTACCACATTTATTATGACTATAGCTTTTATCACATTTTTAAAAATTGTATATAATTTTACCTCTGATTTCTGCCTTCCCCTTTTATTTTCTTGTCTAGCCTCACTCTTACATTGTTTCAAGTCAACTCAAAAATAAAAGTCAAATTTAAGAAGAAAAATCCTGCTAGGATCTGGAAAACAATTGAGTTAGAAATAGAATAGAAATTAGGAAGAACTTGGTCTTCGAAAAACTTTCCTTCTACTTTGGAACATGGTGTATCTTCCCATTAATTTTAGTCTTCTTTTATGTCTTTTGGTAAAACATGGGTTATTGTTTCAAATAATGAAGCACATCTTTCTTATTGCAGATATGAACTTCATTTGGCTGCAAATATGAAGCACATATTTCTTAAAGTGGTATGAGACCTAGAGCTAAAAATAAGTAAAGGTTTAAAAAAGGCTGTTTTCTTTTTATAGAGGATTTAATCACAATATGATGCAATGAAATGAATACTTTCTCCAAGTATGGTGATCTATTTTCATTTATGGATAAAAGTTCAAAAAGTTGTAATTCAAAAATGGCTTCCAGAATATGGGCAGTCTTTATCAGTGTTCAATGCAGTCCTAATATCAAAGATCTGGAACCTTTGATTTCAGAGAACTTCAGCACGGTAAATGATGTAGCACTGAGGTTATGAGTGATATTTTTGATTTCTGAAATTTCCTATTTGTTTATACTCTTTTCTGAAAATGAATTGAGGTATCTTAAAACAAAGGACGTGGATGATAAGGTTAATTAAATAAGAACCAAGGAAAGGAGAAGGAAACATTTGTTGCTTTCCCCATGGAAATTATTTATTTAGGCGCAGCCTTATTTGATTTAGATACTTTTGGTTCTTACTTCAGTGCTAAGTGATCCAGCTTCACAGCGTTTTAAGCATAAGACTACACTATGCCTGAGAGATCACTAACTTTAGAAGAACTATGAACCTGAAAAACAGGAGGTAATGCAGTGAACTCACAAGAACAAGTGACAAGTTTTGCTTTCATCTGCTTGAGAAAATGGACTTCAAAACCTGCTTTTGCATGTAACTCACTGTGAGACTGTAACCAAATTACTCAGTCTCTCTGGGTCTCTAGTTTTGGTGACTAGAACAGCTATAAGTTCTCTTCCAGCTCTCACATCTCTGGTCTAAAATGATACTTATTCTGAACAGGTAAATCTGGGTGACTTTCCAAACCATTTATGTTTACTCATTTGCAGTAATCCCAGAAAAGTATTTACTTTTTAATACCTTTATTGAAATATAATTTATGTACTATTAATTCATATTACCCATTCAGAGTGTACAGTTCAATGGTACTTTAGTCAAAATTCTTAATCACTTCCTCAAGTTGGGTCAAGTGGAATTCCTCTTATTAAATTCCTCTTATTAAACAAATGGCAAGTCAAGTTCAGTAAACCTGTTGGTAGAATGAGAAGATCACTCTAGTCATATTTTCTCAGTGTGCTTTCATTTTATTTGATGCATTTCAAATTCCTATGATACCAGACATAAGACTCAAATATCAGTCTGAAAACATTTCAGAGACAAATGAATGTACTGGGGGAACATGCTAAGTGAAATAAGTCAGACAGAGAAAGAGAAATACCATATGATTTCATTCATATATAGAATTTAAGAGACAAATGAACAAAGAAACAAATGAACAAATAAAGAAAAAAGAGGCAAAGTAAAAAACAGACTCTTGAATACAGAGAATAAACAAGTGGTTGCCAGAGGGAGGTGGATGGGGGGATGGGTGACATAAAGGGGAATAAAAGTACACTTATTCTTATATAAGCACTAAGTATAGAATTGTCGAATCACTATATATTGTACACCTGAAACTAATACAAAACTGTATGTTAATTATACTTCAATAAAAAATAAAAAATATATGAAATTAATATTAACTATTCTCAAAAATTAAATTGTAGTCCTCAGATAACATAAATATATATGTTTTGATGGGGACCAGTGGCCATAGTTAAAATTTTATGCTACTATGGTTAAAGAAGAAATGTGCAGATTAAATGACATGCTACTGAACAAAAAATGAATCAACAAATAACTGAAAAAAATTTAAAAACACCTTGAAGCAAATGAACACAGAAATTTAACATGTTAAAATTTGTGGGATGCAGTAAAAGCAGTTCTAAGAGGGAAGTTCCTAGTGATAAATGCCTACCTCAAGAAACAAAAGTCTCAAATAAACAACCTAAATTTACCCCTCAAGGAAATAGACAAAGAAGAACAAACAAAGCCCAAAATTAATGGAAGGAAGGAACTAACAAAAGATTAGAGCACAAATAAATGAAATGAAGACTAAAAAGGCAAAAGAGAAGATGAAACTAAGAGCTGGTTCTTTGAACTGAAAAACAAAATTGATAAGCCTTTACCTAGACTCACCAAAACAAGAGAGAGGGCTCAAATAAATAAAATCATAAATGAAAGAAGAGATGTTACAACTGACACTACAGAAATACAAAGTATCATAAGATACCACTACGAATAATTACATGCCAACAAATTGGACAACCTAAAAGAAATGTGTAAATTCCTGGAAACACAAAACCTATCAAAACTGAATCGTGATGAAATAGAAAATCCGAACAAATGGGTTACTAGTAAGGAGTTTGACTCAGTAATCCAAAACCTCCCAATAAACAAAAGTCCAGAATCAGATGGTTTCACTGGTGAATTCTACTGAGGATTCCAAGAAGAATACCAATCCTTCCCAAATTATTCCCAAAAATAGAATAGGAGTAAACACTCTCAAACTCACTTTAAGAGGCCAGCATTACCCTGATACCAAACCAGATAAGGACACCAACTAAAAAAAGAGTAAATAAGCCATATTTACATAAATGTAAAAGTCCTCAATAAAATGTTAGCAAACTGAATTCAAGAATACATTAAAATGATCACACACCATGATCAAGGGGGATTTATTCCAGGGATCCAAGGATGGTTCGATATCCACAAATCAGTCAACGTGATATACCACACTAACAAAATGAAGGATACAAATCATAGGATCATCTCAATAAATGCATAAAAGCATATAACAAAATTTAATACCCATCTATGATAAAAGCTCTCAATAAATTGGGTATAGAGGGAACACATTGCAACATAATAAAGGCAATATATGATAAGCCCTCAGCTAACATCATATTTAACAGTGAAAAACTGAAAGCTTTTCCTCTAAAATCAGGAACAAGACAAGGATGTCCACTCTCACCACTTTCTTTCAACAAAGTACTGGAAGTCATAGCCAGAGCAGTTAGGCAAGGGGAAGAAAAAAGGCATACATATAAGAAAGAAGTAAAACTGTCACCATTTGCAGATGATGTGATATTATATATAGACAACCCTAAAGACTCCCCCAAAAATTGCTCAAATAAGTGAATTCAGTACAGTTGCAGGATACAAACTCAGCATGCAAAAATCTGTTGCACTTGTATACACTTATAACAAATTATCAGAGAGAGAACTTAAGAAAACAAGCCCATTTACAATTACTAAATTTATTAGTAATTTATTTTGCTATGTTACTAAGTTAGTCTAAAAGAATAAAGTACCTAGGTATAAATTTAACCAAGGTAGTGAAAGACCTGTATATTGAAAACTATAAGACATTAATGAAAGAAATTGAAGATACAAATAAATGAAAAAATATTCCATGCTCATAGATTAGAAAAAGCAATATTGTTAAAATGTCCATATGACCCAAAGCAATTTACAAACTCAATGCAATTCCTATCAAAATTTCAATGGCAATTTTTGCAGAAATAGAAAAAAACAATCCTGAAATTTGTAAGGAACCACAAAAGTCCCTGAAAAGCCAAATCAGTCTTGAGAAAAAAAATAATAAAGCTGGAGTCCTCGCACTCTCAGATTTCAAACTGTAATACAAAGGTACAGTAATTAAAACAGTAGGACACTGGCATAAAAACAGATATATAGATCAATGGTACAGAATAAGGAGCCTAAAATTAAACCCATGCATATATGGTCAATTAATTTACAAGAAAAGAGCCAAGAATATACAGTGGGCAAAGGACAGTCTCTTCAATAAATGGCACTGGGAAAACTGGACAACCATATGCAACAGAATGCAACTCAAGCACTGTCTTATATCAGACACAAAAATTAACTCAAATGGATTAAATATTTGAACATAAGACCTGAAACCATAAAACTCCTAGAAAAAACTAGGTGGTAAGCTCCCTGACATAAATCTTGGTGATGATTTTTTTAATCTGACACCAAAATAAAAGCAACAAAAGTAAAAATAAACAAATGGAACTATATAAAAATAAAAAGCTTCTGCACAGCAAAGGAAACCATCCACAAAATGAAAAGGGAACCTACTGAATGGGAGAAAATATTTGCAAATCATAACTGATAAGGGTTTAACATCTAAAATGAATAAAGAACTTATACAACTCAATAGCAAAAAACCCAAACAATCTAATTTAAAAATGGCAGCAGATCTGAATAAATATTTTTCCAAACAAGACATACAAGAAGACATACAATGGGCACCTGAAAAGATGTTCATCATTAAACATCAGGGAAATGCAAATCAAAACCACAATAATATATCACCTCATACACTTTAGAATGGCCATTATCAAAAAGAAAGGAAATAAATGTTGGCAAGTATGTGAAGAAAAGGAAATCCTTGTGCACTGTTAGTAAATTGGTATAGCCTCTATGGAAAACAGTATGGAGGTTCATCAAAAAAATTAAAAATAGAACTACCATACAATCCAGCTATTCTACTTCTGGGTATTTATCTGAAGAAAATGAAAACAGTAACTCAAAAAGATATATGCACTCTATGCTCATTGCAGCATTATTTACAATAACTAAGATATAGAAACAACTGAACTGCCCATCAAGGGATGGATAAAGAAATTATGGTACATATACAGTGGAATACTAATCAGTCATAAAAAAAGAATGAAATCTTGTCATTGGCAACAAGAGGGATGGACCTCGAGGGCATCATGCTAACTGAAATAAGTCAGACAGAGGAAGACAAATACCATATGATCTCTCTTATATGTAGAATCTAAAAAACAAAACAAAACCACGGAGCTCATAGTTAGAGAAGAGAGAGTGTTTGCCAGAGGCAGGGGGTGAAGGGTGAGAAAAATTGGTGAAGTGGGTCAACAATAATGACCAAAAAAAGTAATAAAAAAAAAAGATTTAAAAAAAGTATGTGTTTTGCTGGGAACCAGTGGCCATGGTTGGAATTTTATGCTGAGATTACAGAAAAGGGATAGAAAAAAAATTTTTGCTTGGTCAAATTACAATCAAGGTAAAAAAAATCATATTCTTAAATTAGAGAGTAATTTATAAACAAATGCTTCCATTTATTTTTGTGGGACTTCTTTACTACATTTATTTGAACTCCCCTTGCGCAAGAAGGTTCTGATAGGTCCCACCATATTCAAGGAAGTCAAATTTAATTTCATGGTTGGTCTGTATAGTCTGCTAAATTCTCTTTGATGGCTTTCCACTTATTATACAAAATATTGATTTAATGTAAGTTTTGGCTTAATGCTCAGTAGCTAGCACTACTGCTTTTCACACTGGACTCACTGGTCTGAGCTGACATGGAGAGAGATGTCAGGGGAAGTGGCTAGTAGTGAACATGGGCACCCTGAGCTGATGGCCACCTCAAGAGGAGTTATCAAGCTGGTCACTGCTCTCCTTGCTGCCACACTGAAAGAAGAAATTCAAAGGCGGTCACTGCACACAGACGTGTTTCCGAACCATGTGGTCTGAGTAGTAAAGAGCTCCTCACACCAGTGATCAGTAAAATAAATATTTATTGAGCACCTACTGTGGCCAAAATGCTGTGGCAAGTGCTGTGGCAAAGATGGATAATAGAAAGTCCCTGGCTTACAGGGGTGTTGGGGGGTGTGCATAAATAACCTTAATACAAGGTGGACTGGGAGGCACATTATAAAGGAGTAAGGGGGACGAACTGAAGTTTCAGGGAGGCTTCTTGAAAGAGTGGAGATTCCAGTCAGGCTTTCAAGGTAGACCTTAATTACCTACCTTAATCCAAATTAAGTCATATGACTAAATAAATTTTAATCAAAGGCCTTCATTATCAGTAAAAGATTGGCCAATTCTCCTCTGTGTATATAAAATAAATATGAAGCCACATGCTGGGGTATATTGTTTTTGTGGAAAACCCCATAATATGAATATTAGAAAAATTAAAGCACAATAGTGAATGTAAAAATGAGAAAAGTTACCTCCTGACGCCCCCACACACCTAAATATTCAGAAACAAACACTATCCTATGGCTTCCAGCAGTTATAGGATATGGGAATAAGAATCTGATTTTTTTTAAAAAAGAAATCAAACAATAGCTTCTCAAGCAATGTGAAAATCAAAAATGCATAATCAAGAGCAGGAAATTTTAACCTAGAGTTTAATGCACTGGAAATGGTTGCGTCTTGATTTGCAGTGATCTTCTTTTCTGACCATTCAGCTGTCCCGACACCTTCTCCAGTTCTGGGTCAGTGAACACACCGCCCTCCTGGCCACACACGGCCCCACCCTCACTTGCCCACAATGCTAATGATGTATGATGCTAAATCATCATATAATGAGAAACCAAGTACTCAGGCTTTTCTAATTTTCACAGAAAATGAACTTTAATTCAAAACTATGCCTGGCTAATTAAACTTTCCTGTGATCTAATTTGCTCTAATTATTTCCATAAATTGAGATGTAACAGGGGTTATATAAAATTATCGTAACAGAAAATTGAGTTTGAGTCTGAGTTTTAAGCTAAGATGAGGTTTCTGAATTGTTGCAACCTGTTGCTGAATGTGGATACTATTATACACAACTCTTAGAACTGTACAAAACAAAATGAAATAAAGTAAAAAAGCTTTTTTCTTCCTCTTTGAAATCTCTAGGTAAAGTTTCATTCTCTGAAAGTACTAAAGACTTAGGTTATACTGCACAAATGAGGCTGAACAAACAATCTGATATAAATCCAATGAAAAACAGTCATCTAAATTCAACACATTGACCATCCAATACCAACTATAAACCAGACTACTTCCTAAAAGGCATAAAATCTAATTATATGCTATATTAGAAAGCATTAACATTCTCTATCAAATTATATTTTCATATCTCTCTGGCACCAGAATGGCAACTTTTGAAAACTGTCCCACGCTCCTTTTTTTTGTTGGCGGGAAAGGAAGGGAGAGGAAACCTCCCTTCAACCTATAAAGAAATGGCAATGCTTATCACGAATGTGAACATATTAGACTGACCCAGAGAACTTTGCCTGGAGTTAGAGCCAACACTCAAAAGAAGATAAGCACGAAATGAGTTCACAACCCAAACTATTAAAACAGCAAGAGTTTGGACCTTACTATATCCTTCATTTTGGCTAGTTAGATCACTTTCCACTGATGTTGGTGTAAACTTTGTAATAACACAGAGCCTGGATTCCACCAACAGGAATAATTGCCATCTAGAGAAGTCTTATGAAACTGCCTGATGAAAGTTTTTTTTAATCAATTAAATAAATATATCAAATTAAACTCATCTATATTTTTAATGTACCTCATTGTAGTTCATTACGGAAGACCCCCATATGTCTGTATCATTAGTGAGACATTCTCAGTGGTGTAATGATGTAGTGCGTACACATGGGGTAAAGTAATGCATTTTTCATTTCTTCTGCACATTTCATTACAGGGTGGAGATGCTGCAATTTTTCATTTAAGATTCCATTTTGGTGTGGGAAAGGGGAAATAAACCTAGAGCCAGAGCTATGTCCAATTTCTCTAACTTCATAATTCAGCAACTGATAATTTGCTGAGGATAACTTTTCTTAAACAGTCCTCTCCCCTTCCGTATTCAGAAAAAGGAGGGATAGAGGCTGCCGTTCCTAGGATGTTTTTCAAACAAACCAGAGGTGGCTGATTTCTGAGGAAAGTGAATCCTTTCATTGCCATCGGCTATTTTTGCCAATGATAATTGTAGTTTGTGCACCAGTTTCCTTAAAGGGGAACTTCAGTTTATAAAAGATGGGAAATGTAGGACTCCATACTTTCCCAAAGTTAGCTCGCCTGAATATTTGCTTTCGGGATGATCCATTAGCGTTTACATTGTCTTTGGCTTCATTGGTATAACTAGAGCTTTTTGAGGACCTCATCAAAAATGACTGCTCCAGAGTCGTCTATAACTCTGCAGGGTGATGTGACGGGCTGTTGGGACACAGTTCATACATAGCTGTGCTGATCCCATGGCTTTATTTTTTAAAGATTACAAGCCACACAAAGGTACAAAAGTCAGATATTTCCATGTTTCAGGGCCCCAAGTGTTTATAGTTGCTGTTTCCTCCATTTGCCGAGCCCGTTTGCCCTCTCCTTTCTCATTTATCCATAGCAATGAAAGGGCTTCTCGCAGTCTGAGCATTAAACTGGCTGTGAACTATCCTCCCCGCCCCCAACCCACCCCGGCTCCCAGACCCTGGCTCATCTTGGCACAGGTATGCAATGCAGCTGCAACGTGAGCCCCATCTCCGTCTTCCCTGTGCCCCTATCCCTGACCTGCACAAAAGTCAAGAATGAAGTGCTTCAAGAAGGAGGTGTATTATTACACATTATTTCATTAAAAGACTCCTACTGAGCTGGGATGGCCAAATGGGCTCAATTAAGTCTTTCTGGGGATGTGTGTGGCTGTCTATGGTGGGTTGACACCAGACAACATGCTTCATTCTCTCTGGGGATACGTATACCCAGCCCCGGGCACTTTCCCCTCCCACCATTTGCGAATACCTGATCTCTAACGGATTTTCCATTCCTGGGTCAGGAAGAGAGGAAGAAAGGAGGAAAAGGAGGGCGCAGAAGAGACCCTCCCCCATGAGTTGGTGGGAGGAAAGGAGAAGTTAAAATAACAGCGAACAAGCCAAGTCCCAGCCATGTACTGGCTGCCTCTTTAATAATACGGCAGGGAGACAATGACGTTGAACAGTTGCTGCTTTCTGTTCAGCGTCACCTCCTTGTCTGACATTAAGCTGATGTCTACCAAGGCTCCGGCAGACCCAGTTCCGCCTGCGCTCAAGCTGGAATGCTTGCTGGGTAGTCGGGGCACAGAGCACACAACGGCTATATTTTGTTGCAACAAGAGCTGAGGGAGAAAGAACACCCTGGCAAGGGAGTGAGCTGCCTTCTCTAAATGCCCGCTCGGCTGTCCCAGTGTCTAAAGTACATTTCTCTTCAGTGAGGAATGGGCCCTCAAAGCAAAATCATTATCAAGGCCAAGCTGGAACACAGGGCTCACTGTCTGCCGCCTCTCTCTCACTCTGTCTGACAGATTTCCTGTCAATTCTTCTGAAGCGCACAGCATCTACCATGAGATATTCTGTTCATAGACAGATAATGACCCGCATACAGCTGTGCACATTATCTGGCAGACAGATGTTGGACTGGGGCTGCCGCCGATACAGTTCATATGCAGAAAGGGAAAGAATGGTCCATTAGTGCTAATTCTCTTCTTTCTTAACAGGTTCACTATTTGAACCAGACCCTCCACTTGGTTTATCTGTAAAGCGAAGTAGATTCAGTTTCTTCTTGATGTTCTCCTGTTTCAGAGAGGAGTTAATCGGGTTAAAGGGTTTGGCCTTTAGCTGAAACCTTTGATTCCAGACTTTAAACAGGAATGCTCTCATTTTCCCCCTTGTCTCCATAGCTCTGTTCTCAGGGGACTTCAGGGTTGAAGCTGAAATTAGATGGTTACCAGTGCTAACACCTGCTGCAAGTTCATCGGGTTTTGCTGGCTTTACGGCAGCGTCGGGTGCTTCCACAGTTTGGGCAGGAAAAGATGGAGAAGGGAGCCGTGGCCCCGTCGCAGTGGGCCATTTTTCCTCAGTGGCTTTTCTCATTTTGCGGCCCATCATGGCCACGCTGTGACCAAGCACGGCTGTCCTCTCTCTGGCTTCCACCTCATTAGCGAGACCCACCTGAGTAAGACCAATGGAGGTGGCCACAGATGCCTACCTCATCTGAGGGAGTCAGGAGCACATGAAGGGGACTTTAAATTATTAAAATTATGGATTTTCCTTTCTCATCAGCACGTGTAGGCCGGGGTGGTGATGGAGAAGGCCTACTCCCCTAGCCTCATGGGAATGAAATCCCCTGTATCTGGGGGACGTCTCAGGCTTACGTGGGAAATGGGAACAGTCTTCAGGGTCACTCCTGAAAGAGCATGAACAAACGGTATTGAATCTCAGCTGAGACTCTCTAGTCTAAGAGTTAGGAGAGATGGGAGAAGGAAGAAGGAAATGAGAGGTCCTAGAATCTGATAGATGAATCCTGCTGCCCCCTCTTCACCACGAAGGGCTCTCCATGCAGGGAGGCCAGTCCCAATGTCCTGCTCCCACGTCCTGCCCCTCCAGAGGGGAGGCAAGTCCCAACATCTGCATGGCAGGGTGGAAGCATGCAGACCACAGCATCCACTGCCCTGTCCTGCTCAAGTCTGCTGTGCAACTTGCATCAAGCTACAAAGCTCTCCTCCTTACAAAGATTTTCAACACTAAACAGCCTCTTCCACAGGTTCTAGTCGGCTTCTGTTCTCATCCAGCTCTTCCTTTTCACCCTACCATTAAAACTCAAGCAACATCTTATCATCTATGCCCTTGTATTTTCTGGAAGCACAAATTATGTCCCATTCTCCAATTTGGTATTCTGCTCTAAACTGCTGTTTTTTTAAAGGAATTTCTTGCTTCAGGTCACTCCCTGGCACATGTGGGGCCTCGCGCAGTGAGTTCTTGTCTCTCCTACTTCACTTCCAGCAAACTGTTTCCTCAAATCAGCGAGATTTCACTCCACCTCTTTCTGAGCTTCGAAACACACACACACAGGGCTAAAAGATGGACCCTCATCAGACCACTTGATGCCGGCCAGGAGGGTCCCGCAAGGAAGACATTTCTACTACATGTTTGCCTTTAAAGGTAATAGCTCTGCCTTTTCTCTAAAAGCCCCCTTGTCTGGAGAAACCTGGGTTAGAGCAGCTGGAGATCTTTAAAAGGCAGCCATTTCTTTCAGCTTCATTTTGCAATGACAGAAACCGAGGCACAGAAAGATGAAATACTTTGCCCAACTTCATGTCTTTCTCTTAAAACACTGAAAAAAAAACCTTAAAATTTGCTTTATGCATGTTAAAACATAAATCTCTAGTCCCTTGGTTTAGCATGTAGCTGGAGGGTATGAAGCGGGTCTTTCTTCCTTTTAAATCTGTCCTAAATTGCCTCTGGATTGTCCTCACCTGGAGGCTGACATGCAGGTGGGCAAAACCCTCAAGTGGGAGGTCAGCTGAGAGCACACATTTCACGAGCACTGCACCCACTGTAACTTTGGGAGTCCTGCTCTCACTGTGGCAGAACGCAGGGCATTGTATGGAGATGCCTCCCTCCAAACTGTGACTGCAGCTGGAAGCAGCAAGGGCTCTGGGCAGGCAGGGTTTTCTCATCGCCAGAGAGCATTTCACGCCACAAGGTGGATGAGCGCTTCCACACAGATATCCTATTAGGATGGCCTAGGAAACACAGTGGGTGATTAACCTTTCATCTCTGGGTTCTGAGCCTGATTCAGTTCACCACTGGAAAGGCACTGGGTGGCCACGTGTGCCTTGGCACCTTCTTGAAATTCCCCAGCGATCGGGTGTGAGTGGCAGGCTGTGATCAGCACCAGCCCAGGGCGAGAACCGGGGGGGATGTGGCAGAGAAGGACGGAACCACAAATGAAGATGCCCTGCACGGTCGTGTCTCCCCTTAACCGCTGCAGTGAGGGTTTCCACACACAGATAAAATTCACCCGAATTATTAAAGAGCCGAGAAAAAAAATTCCCATCACAATTACATGGATGTTCTGTCAACAGCAGTAACAGTAGCAGTTACAGAATAACTACAGATAATTACAATCATTTAATTCAAAGTACCAACTCACTTCATGCAGAACATGACTCATTTATCATTATTGACCTTAGAAGAAGCAAATTTACCCAAATCAATAAAGGTTCCAAATATCCATTAGAGCAGACAGAGATTGGTTACAAGTGTTAGGAGCTTCTATATACCTGGATTAATAGGGGGAAGTAGATCTGGATGCTTTTGATTAATGAAGAGATTTTTTTTTTCCTTTTGAGACAGTTATTTGAAACAGAATTGACCTTAATTTCTCCTTTAATTCATGTTATGGAAAGTCAGTTGTTTTTGTTAAGAAGTTTCATTCCCATTAGTTGCTGAAACGTAGTGTAATTACAAAGAGAAGTAATCTATAAACAGGTAGAGTTCAACTTTGTTTTTAATGGACTGTTCGGGGCTCCCTGAATATTCATGTGGCAGAGATCCGTCTGGTGGAAATGGACTGGAGTCTGGTGGGAATGACCAGGCATCACTGTGTTTCTCTTTTTAAGCTACTGCTGTGAGCTTTTTCACACTCAGATAAAATTCACCCAAACTATAAAAGAGGAGAGGAAAAAAAATTCCCATCACAATTATAGGGGTGTTCTATCAACAATGTTCACAGTAGCAGTTTCAGAATAGCTACAGATAATTGCAATCTCCTTGTTGTAGAAATGAGAAGGTTTAGGCTGCTTTTGAGAGTTTGGTATTGAAAAATAAAATTGAATTGTGGATGGAAATTGGGATAATAATAAGTCAGTTCAGTCACTTAAACATCAAGTAGTTCAAATTGATTCCCAGGTGTTGTACAAACATTACCTCACTTAATCCTAATGCCGAGGGCTGGTGGGGAGGAAGTGGAGAGTTGGAGGGAAATCCTCCTACCTCAACAAAACACACACAGATTTGAACATGTCTCGCCCAGCATCCCAATCCAAGGCTCTATGATAGAAAATTAAGACTTCCGTCAAAAATGGACTAGATTGTGAAATGCATTAGCATAAAATTAGTCATTGTGTGAAAAAAGGTTATCAGTCTATTTGTTCAAGAATTGTCAAAATTGCAAGATTTCTTTCATGACAGAAGTTAAAATGATGAAAATCTATGATGTCATCCCATAGGAAGACTCAGAGCTACAAGGTCGGATTGTTCTCCTGCCCCAATCCCAAAACTCTTAGTCACACCGCTACGACCTCACCTCCTTGGCTGAGGGGAACTGGGGTTGGCTTTTCCAAGGTCACCCAGTCAGTAGGGATGGAGCTGGCATCTGAGCGCACATGAGTTTGGCCACAAAGGGCATCCTCTTCCTGCCATACCTTGCTGTGTCCAGCAGATTTCAGGCGGTCCCCATCAGGGCAAGCACTCTGCAAAAAAGTCATCTGGAAGAACTGAACCAACATTTTCCAAAATGGGTTTTGAATGCTGTATACCCCCCAAAAGAATAAACGATCTTTCCCACTCCTGTGAGGGTCTCTCAGGATCAGGTGCAGCGGAGCCCACACTTTACATTGATTAGTTCTTGTAAAGAAGCCAAATTCCGCAGCCCTCTCATTGAATATGGAGTTTAAAATCCTTACTTGAGGAACTGAGAAAATTCTCCCCAGCTACAAATCCAGCCCCACAGGAAATCCAGGTACTGGCAGGGAGGGAATCAGCTGGAACCACTAAAGAAACAATTGCTTCCTTAACACCATCTGGGGAAGAGAGGCTGGAGTGGAGGCTGAGAACATGGAAGGAAGCTCTAAGGAAGAGGGGAAAAATGCACAAGAAGCATAAGTCACTGGGACTGCAAATTTGTTCCATTTGTGTCTCTCTGCGGGAAGAAATAAATGCTGACAAGGCATGCCAGTCTGAATCCCTGAGCAGTTGGCCTGGTTGACTTTGTGTGATGGTGGGCCAACCTGTGTGCCTGCCGGCTCACACCACCGTAGCTCTTCAAACACATTCTATAGATCCCGCTAATAAATTCCGTTTGGCTGCAACCCTCTCCCAGTTCCAGGCAGTCTCCTCTGAAGTGTAAGTGCAGCCTGTCTTTAAGCCAGGCTACTGCCACTTACTGGTGATCTGTACCTCTTTGGAAAACTAATCTACGCTGCATTTAAAGGCAGGAAGCAGAGTTTGAATGAAAATGCAGTACCATGGCTAGAGGACACAGCTCTCACACCTTCTGCAGCTCCAGAATAAGTGCTATGTTTTAAAAATATATATGTATGTGTTGGCAACATTGAAAAGGGGGCTAAAAAAACATCCCCCACAGAAGTGAGAGCAGCAGCAAAGGAAACGTTAGCGCCCTGCTGACGGGAACAATAGAGCATATGGACATCACACGGCGCTTGCCAAGCAGACGAGGGCAGGGTGATCAAAATGGAGTCAATCTGCTTCTCTAATAGCAGAAGAATCGCCTGCGTGAACAGTGTCTCCAAGTGTGCACCGAGGCTCTTTAATTGCCGAAGAAAGGAGAGAGAGGGTTCGGTTCACATTTTAGCCAAGCGTACTCCTTCTGCTGGGGGCCTTTATCCCAGAGCACTTTCTGTGGTGAGTCTCAGGTGGCCACCACATGTGGATCTACACACCTGAGTCCTGGCACTAGAACAAAACCTCACTCAGCAAGGGCTCTCACCCGAAACCATTCTTGACTGTCACCGCGGGGTAGAGCTTATTCAACCCACATCGTAGAACGAGGTCTACAAAGCTCAGGCTGAGGGTCCTCCCTGTCCACCGAGCATCTTCCTGGTTCCTGCATATTTCTTTGCAAATTCAGTCCCTTTTTGCTTCAGGAAATCTATTGGCATAGAAATTATAAACCCCGGGGTCAACTTTTTTTTTTTTCCTTTGGCTTAAATGTTGTACCTTTATTGACACTGGTGATTGAAAGGGGAATGCAGGTGACTTGATGCAGCCCATCCCCTTTTCTGAAAACTACCTGGAAATACATTTCATGTTGCTAGGGGTTGATGAGCAAATTGCTCTCCTTACAGCCATGTTTGATTGGCAGTCTAGTACCCTGTTACCTGCCCCCCCCCCCCACCCCTTAAGGACTTTCAACCCAAAAAGCACACTGTGAGTCTAAGAAGTAGAGGCCTTGGATCTTGTACTCTTTGTGACTAAAATACCGTGCACTAACACAACTCTCAAATTTATGTTTAAAGCACGGGACCCTCTTTTGATCTCCAGACTCGTGTATCTAACTGCCTGTTCAGCATCTCAACTTGGTCGTCACATAGGCATTTAAAATTGTGCCACAAATACATTTATATCTCTTACTCCCCACTGCCTCCTCTGCAGTCCAAAGTATATCATGTTTCACCTGGATAACTGTGAAACTCTCCTTGATAATCGTTCTTCCAGCTC
Source organism: Leptonychotes weddellii (assembly GCF_054177405.1). Classification (NCBI taxonomy): domain Eukaryota; kingdom Metazoa; phylum Chordata; class Mammalia; order Carnivora; family Phocidae; genus Leptonychotes; species Leptonychotes weddellii. Next base: position 69,623,591 of record NC_138377.1, on the reverse strand, counting down.
TAAGCTCCCTACCATCTACTTTCTAAATAAAAGATGGAGTATGTTTAAAACACTAATTGTATGACTTTCCTTTCCCACTTAAAATGCTTCAGTAATTTCTCATTGCACTTCCACTAAAAGCTAGACCCCTTTTCATCACAATTTGAAGCCGTGGAAAATTCCCTGTCCCCTCTAGTTTCAGCTCTTCTGTACAGTTCTCTCCATCATCCACAGAGCCACAGTCGCAGTGGCCTCCTTCCAATTCTTTGAGCCTGCAAAATACTTTCTGCCTCAATGTCCTTGCACAAGTCAGAACACTCCTCCCCTACTCCTTCCATGCTTCCCTTTTCCTCTTTCCTCTGCTCACAGCTGAAATGCCACTCCCTCAGAACCTTCTGTGATAATCCTCTCAAAGCAGGTTTCTCTGCACTCCTCCATAATTACTGTCCATCCCTAGACAATCTCCTGCATCCTCCCAAAAACTCCATGAGAGGGGAGAAGAGCCAAATCGATTTCATTTACCACTGTCAACTCAGTACCTGGCAAATGTCCGACGCATAACAGGCACACAGTAAATATGAGCTGAATGAATGAATGTGCCAAACGAGAACAGGGAGCCAAAAGTATTGAAAAAGAAAGAGAAGAAACAAAGGGGGAAAGAATAAGACAAGAAGGCAAATGGGCATCAGTATAAGCTTAGATGAGATTAGGCAGAAACAGAAAATGTTGAGATAGTATGTGCCAGGTATGGAAGAAGGAAAAATCGCAATGTCAGAGTGTAGTTTCCTGTCAGACATAATTTTAACATACCAAAAAACCACCCAACCAACCAACCAAACAAACAAACAACAACAACAACAAAAAACCATGTTTCTCTATGAAAAACCATTCAATATAAATAATGACCTTCAGGACAATTAATGTGAACGTAATTGTATTGGTCGAGGCAATGCTAACCACTGTAACAGATAAACCTACAAATTTCAGTGGCTTAACACAGAAAAAAGCTTATTTCTCACTCTCATAAGAGTCCTTGTGGGAGTTCCTACTTGGATAGATCTCCTTTAAGAGATGTATCAGAGACTCAGGCTCCTCCATCTTAAGTATGTAGCTCCCAATGTCACCCTGGGGGCTGACTCCATTCCAGCTTACTGGAAAGGGAAAAGAAGATGAAGGGTCATGAGTGGGAAGCTTTTATGGGCCAGACCCAGAAGTGGGGTATGTCATTTCTGATCACATTCCATTGACTAAAACTTGGTTTCATGCCTCACCTAACTGCAAATCAGGGCCAGGAAATGGAGTTGAGCTCTGCATCCAGGAAGTAGAGGAAATCGGTTGGTGATCTGTGTCACCGTATTCTTCAACTTTGAAGGATGCCTTTTAAATATTTTATTCAAGTTGTCAGTTATGTGAAAAGACATGATGTTTACAGCATATGACTGGCAACCCTAAAAATAGAATGAGCCCATTTAGCACATATTTTGTAATAAAAATTTCAGGTGCCATAGGGCACCTTCCTTGAGGTCCTAGTCAGTCTCCTTCATTCACAAGTGAGCTGCAGGAGACAGTGAAACGTGCTCTCTCCTCGAGTCCTTAAAGTGTTAATGTGCAAGGTCTGTGTGCAGAAGGCAAGCTGCCATAGATCTCACTGACTTTGGCAGCAACTCAGGGGTTATATTTTTCTCAGGGATGAAATATTCTTGGATAATTGTTCCAACATGTGAGACCCAAAAAAAAATTTTTTTTTTTGGTAGAAAAAATTTCAGGAAATAGAGACAGACAAAAAAACCTACTAAGTTATCTAGCCCATCTCTTGAGAATCCAAGCAGATTTATACACTTCAAGATACTTCACAGGATGATCCACTTATATGTGGAAGAGCCAGCCATGGACCTCCCTGTCAGCCTGCCTTTATGGTGCACGACACACAACCCCACTCACGTGCACAATCATCATCTCTCTCAAACAGGCTGAATTGGCTTAAGGGGTGTGCATAGACTGAACAGATGCCTATGTAATATGGTATGAGGGATGCTGGAAAAAGACACCATGTCCAAAAATAGCTCCCCACCTAGTGTGTAACATTTTCCTAAAATTCTGCTACAAACGAATACATAATAGGAACCTCTTACCTTTGGGTGAATTAGGTTGCCAGACCCTTCTCCTCCAGGACACCTTGCCAAGATCAGAGAACACTAATATTTTAAAGGCCAAATAAAATGGAAAAAGATAATTACGGAGTATACAATCCTGTCCAGGAAGAGGAAGCCAGGGAGGCAGCTCTGGGTACCTGCAAATGGGAACGAACTGTGCAGAAAAGACATTTATGTCATTCTTGGATACTGATGTAGATAGTCAAGCTCTTTCACTTATATTAAATTCAATTATGGCAATTCAGTTCTGCAAGATCAGGGAAAAACTATATTTTATTCCATTTTGACATCTGAACAGATTCCTCTAACCAAATCATGGAATCTATTTCAACCATATTTATGGGTCTTAGTCCTATGATTCCCTCCTGAATCATATTCTCTTCCCATTCCCCCCATCTCACAGATGAGAAACTGAGGGCTGGAGGCATTAAGAGGTCACAGTGTTAGAGCTAGAACTATAACTCATCTCTAGTCTTCTCTGCTCTTTACATTGTGTGATGGTATTCAGTATTTATAATCTTTACTCAGTGCTGGGCACTTTGAGTTAAACAAAGAATATAAGTGCCTGCATTCAAACATCTTATCTTTGGGGGAGATTAGACCCACACATACTAAATAATTAGAAAAAAAATGATGTTAATGGGACAGACATCTTCCCATTCTAGATTTTCCTTCCCATCAAGGGAATGCAAAAAGTATAACTCTGGGCTTCACCCTGCCCTTGGGGAGGTAGAGTTCCTTATCTTACAGTTTACTCTGGATAGGATCATTGGGCATGCATAGTTCTGCTCCGTCCTTCTTCCTCTTGTGAGCAATCCTTACTGAACAGAATTCAAGTTCACCTGTGCTCCTCCACGCCTTAAGTCTTATTGCCTAAGACAAAGTCAATGAGTCTGCCCAATATGGAGCTTTAGCTACAAGGACCAATGTACTCTCATTCTATGCTAGGTTCTTCAATGCAGTCTTTCTTTTTTATTTTATCCTTCACGTCATTTACTTCTATATTGTGAAATCAAGGTGCTATTTATTGGTGGCAATTTGGACAATAATCTCTGAAAGTTTGGGGACTCAAAATAAGGGTGAGTTCTTATAGAATGTGGGCCTTATGATACCACCTTAAAAGCATAGATGGAGAGGAGAAGAGGTGGTTACAGTAAGGAAAACTTCCACAGACCAATGAAGACACTGGACTGAGCAGATGGAGAAGAGAATTTATGTTGAGGAGAGAAGCCTAAAATATCACAGCTAGAAGAAACCTTCAAAATCAGAGGTTGAAAACTTAAATGTCTTCAAGAGCTAGGGAGGTAAAAACATAAATATGTGAAGCAAATAATTATGACAATAAAATAGGTTGAGTCTGTGGCAACTAATGAAATAATGAGTTCATGCTCCATCTAAACATATGTAAACTTTCTTTAATTTTTGATGGTAACGAATGAGCCAATTGAGCAAAAAATACATCTATGAGAATATCTAGTTGTCCCTTTTATATCATTCCTAAAAAGTAGGTGTCCAACCTATACTGGTTGGACAAGTGATCCAGCCAAGTGATACTACTTCCAGAGGTGAGCCATGCTATTTAGGTTCTGCTCTGATGATCAGAAACTATTCTTCCACAGAAGCAAATCTTCCTCCTGGAAGCTCACACCCAGTCTGTTAATTTCATCCTTAATGTCATACAGAACTGGCCAGTTCCACTCATGCCCCAGAGACATTCGCTAGAACATCAGAAATCAGTATTCTTGTCTCCTTCTGCGTGTCCCCTTAGAACATGTTTTTGTTTTTTTGTTTTTTTAATTCCTTTCACCATCCTTGCTGTTCACCTTTGAAAAACATTTCATTCTATCTGGGTTCTTTTTAAAGTGTGGTTCCCAACATTTTGTAGGATATAATATTCTGTGTATTTTAGGTAATATAGGTATTATACTTGGTTTCACACCAGTGCAAGAGAATATGGAATTATAACTTCCAGTTTTCTACATACTTTATTCATTCCGACTGATGCCACCTAAAATCATATTGCTTCAAAGTGAAGTTAATATTGACTACACCTCTAGATAACCTTTATTCACACTGCTGGTAAGTCCTTATACTTGAACAGTACAATATAGGATATTTTTCAAGTTCAATTTCACCTAGCTAGGGCTGGCCCCTTACTCTATTCAACAAAATGCAACAGACATTTGAGTACCCATTGTGTGCCTCTCATTTCTTTGGGTGTTAAGAATTAGAAATAAATAAGATAAAATTCCCTGCCATCAAACAACTCACAGGCTTCCAGGACACTAAGTAGTAAATAAAAGAAACCACAAAATGATAAACACTAAAATGGGGTGCTTATGGAAAATGCCATGGTAATAAAGATGAGGAAGCATTTAATCTTATTAGGAGGGTTAGGTGCACTAGGGAAAACTATAGAGAGAATATGACATTTAGCTAGGCCTTGAAAGATGGGTAGGAATATTTGCTTATTTTATTTTATGAAGACTTTATATTTTTTAGCATAGTTTAAGGTTCACAGCAAAATTGAGGGGAAGGTACAAATATTTCCCCTATACCCACTGATTAGCCTCCCACTGTTATCAACATTCCACACCAGAGTGGCACATTTGTTACAATTGATACACCGACACATCATAATCACCCAAAGTTGATAGTTTACTATTCATTCTTGGTGTTGTACATTCCACAAATTTAGAAAAATGGGTAACAACATGTATCCATCATTTTGGTATCATACAGAGTATTTTTATTGTCCTAAAACATCCTCTGTGCTCTGCCTATTCTTCCCTTCCACCTGCCCACGCCTTCTGACCCCTGGCAACCTCTGATCTTTTTACTATCTTTTTACTAGTTTTGCCTTTTCCAGAGTATCATAAAGTTGGAATCATATAGTATGTAGCTTGTTTAGATTGGCTTCTTTCACTTGGTAATATGCATTTAAGATTCTTGCATCTTCTTTCTTGACTTGATAGCTCATATTTTTAGCCTGAATAATGTTCCATTGTCTGGGTATATCACAGTTTATTAATCCACTCACCTACTGAAGAGCATCTTGGCAACTTCCAAGTTTTCACAATTATACATAAAGATGCTATAAACATCCATGTGCAAGTTTTTTTGTGTAGACGTGTTTTCAACTCATTTAACCAAGGAGCATGATTGTTGGATCGTATTATAAGACTAAATAGGAGCAGGTTTTCCCAACACTTGTCCAAATTTGAATTAAAACTTAATAGTGAAAAAGAAAGAGTAAGTAGGAGCTTTTTTAGGAGCAGGAAGACTTGCAGTACAAGATTACTTCCAGATTATGAAACCCCTTGAAAAAAGTTATCAGGTTGTGAAAAGGAAGGACACATGAAGGAACTGGGCAGCCTAGGGCATAGGGTACACAGAAAGTAATGGGGAGAACTAAAGGTTGATGTTCAAGGCTGAGAAACATGGGTTCCATGCTGAAGGCAACAGAAAACCTTTAAGAGCTTATAAAGGAAGGGAGTGACAAATCTATATCTTGTCGATTCTGATTCACTCAAGCAAAATATTCACTATTCCTTCCAGACTTTTGCCTTCTGCCTATTTGATAGTGACTTTTATATTTTGTTTAAGTCTTTGATTAAAATGTTGAACAGGACAGCCCAGCCAGGAGAAAGGTGTCTTCAAGTTTATATCAACGATTCATCTGACAATGGAGATGGGGAAGGTATGAGAAAGGGAGGAATCTAAGGACAAGTGTGCCATGGTTTGCACATGAAAGAATGTTAGGATTTACTGACAACATCCTGGTGATGCAGGATGATGGAGAGTTAGAATCAAGGATAACTTCAGGGTCTTTAGCCTGGGTCAATGGGAAAATCGTAGTTCCAGAAACAGTGAGATTTTGGAAAGACAGAGAGATTAGGGGAAATGTAGTAATTCTGGATTGGGACCTATTGAATGTCAGGAGTCAGCAGGACCATAAGATATAAAAGCTCGAAGCCTATTGTAAATTCAAGATTGAAACTTGGGTGAGAGATCATTGCTAAAAATGTAGATTTAGAAGTCATCCACTTGGATGGATATCTGGATCCCTGAGGGTGGACAATGTTTTGAAGGGGAGCAAAGTGGAAAAGTTAAAAATAATTAACTCAACATGATTTATTTTGCTCACATCTATTATATTACTGTATGAGTAGGCAGATTATACAAACTAGTTTATGAATTTCTCTTATCCATCTTTAATGATCCAGGAACATGTGGAGAAGAATACTAGATGAGTTGGAGAAAATGTCAAACATTCAAGGATTACCACTAATAGGCTGAGTCTTCTCTGTATAGTTGTGAGTCAAAGAAACCTAACTGAACCCAGGCTTTCCTCTATGCTCGGAGTTTAAAATGATGTTCATCTGAAAAAATGAATTTCCTTCCTTAAGATGTTTTGCCATCACAGACAGAAAATGGCGCTGATAAAAACACAACCTAGAAACACAGGGATGCCATTTGTATTTTATCTGTATCTAATAATGTATGCTTTTGGTATTTAAGATACTATTTATTTTGTCATTGAGCTTCCATTAATCTTCCTTCATCCTACTTTAGCTCTTGCTTCTGATGGAGTGGGAGGAGGATATGTGTGTAATATGAACACACGATGTACTTTTTGTCTTGCAAGCAGTTCTCCACTGAAAAAGTATGATTTTTAAGGATTTGTTCATAGTGGAAAATAACTGCAGGAAACCCAATTTCTTCATTTCTTATATATCTCTATTCAAAAACTCATCTCTCCAACCACTATCAAGTACTAGGAAATGTGGATTTGGGTATTGGTTTTTGTAGAATGACTTTACAATTAAATTAAAATTCTGGTTCAAAATTATTTTTCAACTCAACATTTTTTTACTCCCAGCATCCCCCAACAGGCATGCACATGTGCATGGGCTCACACTGTCCCACTGCATCCTCTTATTTGAGATTATTAATTTGATGATGAAGAGCTTTCATTAATATTGTTCTCCTTTAGCAGAGGTCAACTCTGCTCAGAATCACCTTCAGAAGAGCTTGACCAGTGACTAAATTTATAAATTTTTAAAATATTGTCAGTCAGCATCAAATGCATTTGCCCATTTAAAATGAGTTTTGTTTCAACGCACTTTGCTGCCATCCATGGTAAAGGAAAGTCAGTTTGAGATATCTTCTAATGTGCTTCTTAAAATTGACCAAGGCTGCAGAAGCAGCTTCTTAAACCAAATATAATTAATTTCTATCTGTCCAACCTGATCACTGTAAGCTGACAGTCTCTCGTATTCTTTATTTTTAACGTATGTGAGGGCTTTTTTTTTTTTTTAAAGTACATAGTCCTTTTATCTCTCTTTTCCTTCTGCAAATTGGCATTTTGTCTTCTAGGAGTCTCATTACCATCCAATGATTTTTCTTCACTTCACAATAAAGGCACTTAACTGGGGCACCCAGAAGAAAACACACACCTACCCATATAGCACTTCTCTTTCCCTGCATCTTCCTCCATGTGGTCTTTATGGTTTCAATAGCTCTTAAGTGTCAACAGAGACCTGAAACTTTTCAACCGTTGGCTGCGTATCTCATTCGCCCTGCATTCCTCCCAGGCAGCATCCTAAGTAGAATGGAATGTCGAAGCACCTGATTGGCTCGTGGACAGAGCATTCATTCTCCAGGAATGCCCTGTAGATACCAACTGAAACTGCATCATCCATAAAAGTAATCCATAGACCCATTTGCTTTTCATTTTTGGCTTATGATAGCAATAATGACTATAACACAGGGCCCAGGAATTGATGACCAGCTGGGGTTAATGGCCCTTGGCTGCACTGTGGGCTATCAACTCCCCCAGCTGGTCATTAATCCCCAGGAAATGCCCCATACCTTGATCGTTATTACTTAATTAATGCCTCTTTCACTTTCAGCCTAAGTGGTCAGAGCACTGTAACCCTAACAGCAGCTTGCAGTTGGAACTGCTTATTCCCACTCAAATACGAGAATTCCCTATGGCTGCATACATATTTTAAATTTTCCTAGAATAGTTGATAATGTTTGCCTCAAGCTTCCCAACACTCCCCCCCCAGCCAAACGGGGGGGGCGTGGTCATGGTGGTGAAGGTTTATTTTTCAAGTGAAAATTTGCTACTCGCATATCAGAGCTACAAGGTCAAAAGGAAAGTTGAATGTGCTCATCTTGCCTTTTGTTTTTATGTCATAGGGATTGTTTTTTCTTTCAGAGATCTAAATACAGAAATAAATGGGAAGAGAGAAGGGGAGCGTCATTTCTGCAGTTGCTTAGTACAGATCTCACAGTCCTTGAAATGGCATAACAACAGAATTTATCCCGCTGTTGGAAAACTCCAAGTGCTTTCAGAACTAGTTAAATAACACCTGAAATAAATATTCTCATAGTATTAACACTATTATGTATCACATTGTTGGAGATTGCTGTAAACTATCGCCAAATAATGAGTTACCAGGCTGACAAAGGAGGTAGATTTTTCTTGGTTTGGTGTGACTGGCAAATGCGACTACAGAAAAAAATATAAGGAGAGTTTTGTCTGAGCACACAATTACCACAAGGAACAAGCCAGATGCTGCGTTGGGTCAGCTGGGTTTCTATACAAAGAACTGTCTGTTTATGAACTAGATACCAACCCCAAGTGATTTTAACTTCTTCTGTCTCAAATAAATGTCTACGATTATTCTCAGCAGAAGCATAAAAGAAATGCAGTCCTTCTCTCCTCCCTGTATTCTGAGAGAAACTGATGTTATCTGGAGAAATATGTTTCTAAGAGATTAGCAGTGATTCATGACCATCAGAGGCTCAAGTGTACAGAACAACTTAGAGATCATTTGGGAAGATCCAAACTATAATGCTTTATCTTAAAGTTTACTTAGAGAATCACACATCTCCAGGATGAATTTTATAAGGAGAAATGTACTCTCACCACTGGAATCACTGAATCTTAGGACTGGACAAAGCATTTACAATCATTTAGCTCCCGGACTCAACTTCATACAGGATTAAGCATAAACTAACTCCTGTAGATAAAAATCTATCCAGAAGATAGTTGTATGACCACTTCCCTGCATGTATCTTAATGATAAACAGTTGTAACTGATGGGTAATTTTTCCTTGTACTCAAGTTTTAGTTCATTTTCTCTTTCCATCTCAGTTCAGATGGAAATTCCTTGTCTAGCCTTGAAGATTTTTTTATTCAATTGTCTTCTCTTCTAGGCCCTTAAAGAAACAAAGTACCAATTCCTTTATCCTTTCTTCTGAAATTTTATTTCCCTACAAATTCTCATCTTTGCGTCACTAGCTCCTTTCAGTTTCCTTAGATCTGCTTTTGGTTGTGTGTTTGTAGATTTCGTGTCAGTCAAATGTTAGGATCTGAAGAATGCAAGGCATTAATCGAGGATTGCCTCATGGATCATGATGCCTGCACTGAATCACAAAATATTAGAGTCTAGGTCCTTTGCTGTTGACAATCTGTCAAACACCTGAGTGGCCTCAGTATGGGCACCCCGCTTCATTTTTGCCAACCCTTCTATTCTGCAAGCACAGGGAGAGTATTTACTGTGATTGCACATTGCACTGGGCATGGAGTGTACAGAGATTCAAACAACAACAATAAAAAAGGCAGAGTCCATGCCAGGACGGAATTCATAAATGACTGCTGGAGATACACAGACAAAGTTCAGATCAACAGATCTGTCCCTGATAGAAAGTTCAGAGGACCACGGAGGCACATGGGAGGGGCACCTAACTCGACCTGGAGAGGGACCTTCCCTCACCACTAGAAAGGTAATATGGGAACTATGGGAACCGAGTAAAGAAGGAAAGGAGATTAATGAAAAGGGAAAAGAAAAGTGTTCCAGGGAGAGGGAGCAGCATTTATAAAGACACAAAGATATGAAAATAGGTGCTTGTGACAAATGGACCAGACGTCATTCCTATTGGTTGTGTTGCCTCTTCTGTTCACTTAATAAATTTCCAAGTTATTTCTTATTAAACCTTCCCAACTCTGATCTTTTTCCTCTCTCTGGATACCATTTTCCACCTGCCTCACTATAATCCTCCCATTTCTGCAGCTGGTTTTCTGGGCAGGTCTGGTTTCCAGGGTTATCTCTGTCCCTGTCTGATCAACCTGATAAACTCTGTACTTCCATTCAGAACCCCAGCTTAGCCCTACCCTGGACATCTGTTAGGTGGTGTTAGTCCAACAGTTACACATCCCAGACTTGCAGCTTATTGTAAACTACTGGGTATTGTTGATTTGGGGTCAACTTACATGTTCAGTAACACACAGTTAATTCTACAACCACGCTTCAATCCAGCCAATCTTTTCAAAATATGTATATTATTTTGTACTCTTGTGACTTTAACCTATTTCCAGGCTTAACTGTCAAAGGGAGTTATGTCCACCATAAGAGAGCTGCATGACATCTACTTCATCACTAACGAAGATGTTAAACACTAATAAGAATGTAGAATACCCTTGGATGTGGAAATTGTTCACATTTTATTTTCTGATACTTGTATTATAAATGAAGCAGTCTTGCTTACATGTCTTTAGTCACATACCATATATAATTGAAGATGATTAAGAGAGTAAGTCTACCGAGTAATTCTAAATATTCCATATATTCTATTTAAAACTACAATTTATTTCTAAAAGTTAAAACATTATCTGAAATATGTAGATTATTATAGCTGGTAGGTTATGATGGTAAACAACAATATAAATCCAGCCATACACAAAGGATTCATTTTAAAACATTTAATAAACTTTGTATTTTAGAGTAATTTTCAACTATAGAAAAATTTCAAGAATGTTAGAGAGTTCCCATATACCTCACATCCAATTTCTATAATGCATTTGTCACAAACAACACCAATAGTGATACTTTAGTAATAACTACGATTCATACTTTATTCAGATTTCCTTAGTTTTTGCCTATGTCCTTTTTTGATTCTAGGATCCTATCCAGGATACTACCTTATATTTAGCTATAAAATCTTCTTACGCTCCTCTAGACTATGAAAGTTTCTCAGACTTCTCTTGTTTTTGATGACCATGACAGTTTTGAGGAGTACTGGCCAAGTATTTTGTACAACGTCCTTTAATTTACATTTGTCTGATGTCTTTCTCATGGCTAGTCAGGGGTTATGGGATTTAGGAAGGAAGACCACAGAGCGAAGTTGCCATTCTCATCACATGATATCAAGGATATATGCTATCAAAGTGACCACTGATTGCTGATGGCTTATCAACATGGCTTATCGCTTAACCTTGACCACCTGGCTAAGGCTGTGTTTGTTGGTTTTCTCCACTGTAAATTATTATTTTCCTCCTTTTCTATACTTTACTTTTTTAGAAGAGAGTCCATATGAGCATCTTAAAACATGGGGCGCCTGGGTAGCTCAGTTGGTTAAGCTACTGCCTTCGGCTCAGGTCATGATCCCAGGGTCCTGGGATCGAGTCCCACATCGGGCTCCCTGCTCTGCAGGAAGCCTGCTTCTCCCTCTCCCACTCCCCCTGCTTGTGTTCCTGCTCTCACTGTCTCTGTCTCTGTCAAATAAATAAATAAAACCTTTAAAAAAAAAAAAACTTAAGAAGTAGAGAATTATGTTCCACCTCCTTAAGGGGGAGTACCTACATAAATTAGTTGGAATTGCTCAATGGATACTTTTTAGTATATAAAATTCACTCAGTAGTAATGTATATAATCTATCACTATTTGTATTTTTAAAAGAACAATAGATCAATAAGTAGAGACAGAGGTATGTAAAAACTATGTCATGCACATGGAAGGTCACATAGGAAACCAAGAACAACATTTGCCTTGGGAGGAGGAACTGAAACAGGATGGGAAGACACCTCATTTACAATTCAATACAATATACAATTTTGAATTTCTAAAATTATTTATTTTGTCCTTCCATTTTTTAAGTCTTTAATATATAAAGTGTAATCATCTATGGGACTAAGTAAAAAACAGTGGAAAGGAGAAAGGATTGGTTACGTTGCTTCATGGATATTGTTTTTATAATGAAGAATAGTACCAGATCAGTGGTCTCAGTGATCATTCTTATCACCTCAAGATAGATCCCAGTGTGTTTCAAAGTACACAAGTGAAAAGTCAATGTTAGGCTGGTTTTGTTAATGAACAGTATATGTAAGAGTTGTGTGTCTGTGTTTGGTAGTAGCGATTGGGCAAAAGAATCAATAGCCTGATTAAAAAGAGAAAGCCCAAGAGTCTTTTAAACCTAAAAAGTTGATTTGCTATTTTAGTACATGTCACTGAATGCACAAACTACCCTGGTCACCAGATTTACTAGCAGAATTACTTTCCATCCAGGTTAATACTGGCAGTCATAAGGACAAACACTGTGCTAGGTTATTCCCTTGAAAGGTGCTTTTCTCTATATTGTATGACCAGTGATTCTCAAGGGATAAATAATTTGAATTGTGTCTTACAAATGCATTACAGAAATAGTGTCTGTCTGTTTTGCATTTGTACTAGAATAAGCTTTCACCATTCCACATAAGATATGATTTAACTACATTTGAGACTGGAGTTATGTTGCTCAATGGTTCATTAAAGAGAATAAACTAAAGGATTAAATATAAAAAGAAATTCTTCTAAATTGAGGAGCAAGATATTGTGGCAAGAGTTAATATGGATGAAATAAGAATCATCAAAAAGAAATCTAAATAAAGGGATCTGACTGGGGAAAAGAGAGAGAGAGAGAGAGAAACGAGATAGTATTTAAAAAAAAGATTAAAATTGACAATTTCTGACTAGTGAGAAGGGAGAAATAGACATTGAGCAGAAAATGGGTGTGTTAGCTCCCTGAGAGCAGGAACTTCTTTAGATTTTATTTTATTTTTTTAAGGTTTTGTTTATTTATTTTGACAGAGATAGAGAGAGACAGTGAGAGAGGGAACACAAGCAGGGGCAGTGGGAGGGGGAGTGGGAGAGGGAGAAGCAGGCTTCCCGCCGAGCAGGGAGCCCTATACGGGGCTCGATCCCAGGACCCTGGGATCATGACCTGAGCCGAAGGCAGATGCTTAACGACTGAGCCACCCAGGCGCCCCTTCTTTAGATTTTATATAGCTTTCCACACAGAGCTTTGTATAGATTAAGCACTGTTTTAATATTGATTGCTTGGCCTTCTATAGGCTATGATGGTATCTAAAGATGCTGATATTTTACATGATACATAAATAGTCAAAGAGAAAAAGGAAAAATCATAAGGCTGACCAAGGAAAATAGGTCAGAGAAACAAGCACAGAGTATCATGTTTTTAGAAAGTTGGGCTATTGAGAGCACATTTTAGACTTTTTGGTCATCTCAAGAAGGCAGAGCTTCTTCCCTTCGGTTTAATGCATATGATCTGAAACATCTTTTTAAAATTATATCCATGATCATTAGTTAGACAAAGTCCACACTATATAAAATTCTATGCCAAATTTAAACTAATATCAAATGAGCTCTCCCTGCTTTCCCTGCCATACATAGTATAATAAACTGGCTGTCCTTTAATTGGGAGGGGACTATAACTTAATCCCTATGCCAGCCCACTATAAAATTTTATCAGTGCTGCTCCAGTAGGGGCGGATACAGAAGTAATGTTGTCTCCTCCTAATATGTTATTTTAGATCAGTGTCAAATTCACAATTGGAACTAAAACGCCTTTTAAGATGAAGCCCTTACTCTACAACTTTAGCAATAATTGCAACAAATTTAGAATTTATACCATGGCAAAGCCTAGCAAATTAGGTGGCATTTAAATGAATGCATTACATATCCCTAAAATCCTAAGTGGATAACATGTATGGAGGAGGAATGATTTATCTGATTGAAAAGGGCAATGTCATTCTAATTTCTAGACAATGTGTTAATTACTAGGGCATATAGTGACCAGCATACAAATGATCTTAGTCATATTATATTTTAAGATACAAAATAAGTGTTTTTATTGCAATTATACTATCAAAATGGTATTAGGTCATATGGAGTTTGGTCTAAAAACAGAACGTATTCCATCTAGTGTTTCAGTATTTCTAGTAGATAAGACTATGTCATTAGGAACTACATATTGATTTTAATTAGAACAGGCATGCCTCCATTAATATGAGTTGTGATGCCACTAAGGCAGTCGTCGAGGGAGGATTAATTAATTAATTGTAAATTAATTAATCGAGAGTGAATCAAATCAACCTAGGAAAATGAATACAGAACTTGGGGAGGGGAGTTAAACTCAAAACAGATTGAAAACCCAAGACAATTTAAACTGTTCGTCAAGACTGGAGAAAATTAAGCAACTCATTAAAAGAGAGGACCTGTTGTTTTTAAGAAAGCAAAGTAATGACAATAAAGCAATAAATTAAGTTCAAACATTTTCCTTAAAAATAAGATAAGAAATTCTAAAAACTACTAAGATTTTGTCATTCTATGTTTTAGATGTAGAGAAATGATTTGTAGTATGGGGTACTTAATAACACTCATCACAAATTTAATCACTTCATTTTTGGTTCACGGCTAAAGAAGAAACTCACTCAAATGCTTAAAAGGAAATGAATACACTAAATTGAAGGAAAAGTCTATTATAAAGAGAGTTGTGCCCCCCTTTTTATGGGTTTCCCTCTAGTTACTGGATTCCAGTGTTTATGAAACTCAGTGCTTCAGAATTGATCAACATAGATGGTTGACTAACAAGTGAGGTTGATATCTGGAGAAGAAACACTAGATCTAAACAAACTTTACAAATTCAACCATGCAAAATAAACATATAGGTAGGAAAAAACTAAAAATAATATATTAAAATGAAAATCTTTGCATTATAGGGTCATGTTTTTATTTAAAAATGTGTTTAATATTTCTGTGCCTGCACACACACACACACACACACACACACAAATCAGAAGGTTTCCTAATGACCAATGAAGGATTGTGTGTCAATTAAAACCTATTAGCTAGGATTGAGATAAAATATACCAAAATGAAAATTAAAGTCAGATGTGTATGAGACTCTGATTTAAAAAAACAAAACAAAACAAAACCCTGCTCTAAGTAGTCCTCACTTTTAGACAATGCCTTTCCAGTGACAAGGAATTTAAAATGAATGCCAGGAAGAGAAATCCGATTCACCCTGGCTGTACCTGCCTGCAAATAGGATGTTATCTTGGTAAAATATAAAGAGAAACAAACTGTAATAAGCAGTGCTACGCTTTACTAGATCTTTGTTATATGATCAATGCACAGAGTGGCAAAGGCAAGTGGTAAGAAAAGGGAATGCCTGTATGTGCCTTTAACAAGTTTAGGGACCACTTTGGTCAAATGAACACACTGCATTACAGCATAGACTTCTCCGACTTAACCTTAAAGGCATGGTATGCTATGGACCTGCCTATAGTAATTGCCTATAATCACAAAAGTCAGCTGCAATTTGTCCTAGAATAGTTGACAGTGAACCTATAATCACTGCAAAAGGGCACTGTAATTTCCCACATATGAATTAGTTTGTTAATTTAACAACTATTGTGCATATACTATGACTCATGCACTGTTCAGGAGACTGGGATATATTGATAAATAAATACTCCTGTCCTTAAGAAGTTTATATTCTGGCAGACTGACACAGAAAGAAAAACAAAACAAAATAAGCATGAGTAATGTATTATATTAGAAATAAATTGGTGAAAAAGAAATGGTAGATCAGGGTATGAAAGACTGGGGGAAAGGGTGCAATTTTAAATTGGGTGATCAGAGTAGTCCTGATTGAGAAAGTCCTATTTAGAATGTTCTTATTCCAGATAAAAGAGAGAGACAGAGAAAAATTCTAAAATGAATACCTGTTTGGTTTGTTTGAGGAACAGCAAAGTGGAAGAGCTAAGTAAAAGATTTCAAAGAGGAAACAGAGGGCCAGGACGTGTACACCCTGCAGACCACTGTCAACAGGGTCTTTTTCCATGACTTTTTCTCTGAAAAAAAGAGAGAGCCATTATATGGTTTTGGGGCAGAGAACTAATGTGATGATCACCATGCCTGTTCTCATGATGGCAAGGAGACTAGGGCAGAAGCAGAGATCAGTTAGCCAGAGATTGTGATGATCCAGAAGAAAAATGATGAAGGGTCAAATCAGAGTGGTCACTCTAGAGACAATAACCCAATTTCAAATATATCAAGTTGGTAACACCAACAGGATTTGCTAATGTAGTGGATGTGAGATATGAAAAGAGAAAGAGGGTGTGTTGTCAAGGATGACACTAAGGTGTGTGGCCTGAGCAATTACAAGGATAACGCTGGCTTCAACTGAGTTGGGGAGCAAGTTTAGGAGAAAAGATATGATGTTCAGATTTGGGCATGTTAAGTTTGAGATGCCTAGTAGATATCCAAGAAGAAATGTAAAGTAGACAGTTGAATTTATGAATCTGGAGGAAAGAGGTCTGGATTAGATGTACAAATTTGGGAGCCTGGGCATAAAAAAGTATTTAATGCCATGATACTGGATATCACCAAGGGAATGAGTTTTGACAGAGAATTGAAGGGGACCATGGACTAAGCACTGGATCAAACCAGCATTCTCGTCCTTGAAGAAAAGAGGAGGAATAGACAAAAAAGACTGATGGATTGACAAGTAAAGTAGGGAGAAACCTGACAGAGTGTGGGAGCTTGCAAGCCAAGTGATGAAAGTGTCTCCAGGAATGAGTGATCAAATAAGTTTGACATGTAGTTATGAGTGAGTTGAATAGATTTATAAAATGTGGAACTCACTCATTAGAATTAAATAAAAGATCAGTTAAGTAAAGATCACTTATCAGCAAAGTTTGATCTGATCATGAGTTCTAGAGTTAGACGGGGATTCAAATCCCAACTTCATCATTCACTATCCTCGGCTAGTTACTTCATGATTTCTGAGGCTGGTTTCCTAGACATCTGCCTCATAGATCTTCTGTGAAATTCAGTGAAATAGTTTGTGTAAACTCACCTATGAAATGCTTTGGAAGTAATGGGTACTTATCATTTAAAATTTAATGTGTAATACAAATAACACAAATATTAACATGAACTCAAATATTATATAATTGAAATATTATATGCATTATATAATTATATTATTCATTAAATTATATATCATATGATTTCTGCTATTTGTTATATTACTCATGATTTATTTACTCATTTGGTCTTTTAGTTATGTATCAAATATCCTTCAGCATTTACTCTTTGCCAGGCAGGCACCTAAGAAAACAAACATAGACAAGACATGGAACTTATCATTCCTGTAATTTAAAGTACACCAGACTCTGGAACCGATACTCTACAGAATTTATTCCCCCATTTCATGTGAGGAATTTGAGCACTGTCTCTATCACCTACCAGGTAGGTGACCTTAATATAAATAAGTCACTCAAACTCTCTGACCCTCAGAAAAATGGAGACACATTGTCTCTATTTGCAAGGTGGTTAGAAAGATTAGCAGAGCCAGCAGATATTCTTACATCTATTACTAAGTAGGCATTCACAGTATAGATCTTATTAGTACTATAAATTCTGTACATTCTGTCAAAAAGAATGTGGACTTTCTTGAAGTAAATAATTTGTGGTTTTCACTTTTACTGAAAGTTGACATGTTTTTAAGACAGCATTAACTGACACCCTGATAAACAATCTTCCATTTGTTTATATTTACTTTACTTTGTCTCATTTCACAAAGAATTTGAGATAGTTTAAAAGGAGATTATGGAAAGTGATAATAATGATAAAAATATAAAATCACAAATGTATATATACAGAATATATATATGCTTTCATACTTATTTAATTTTTATGGTAGATTTCAAATTTAATTCCGAGCTTCCTGGCAGCCAGCACTAAAGGGAAATAACAGTTACACAATCTCATTATCAACAAGGAAGAAGATTCTAGATTCTCACCAAAGAAACAAAAGTTTGCTTAGCATTAAACTCTAAAAGATATTTCTTAGTCAAGACTTCATATAGGATATATGGAGTGATACAGATTGTAACTGTAATTATTTTTGTAACAAATGTAGTTATGAATTTTGTAGAAATGTTTCTTGTAATAACTTTTAATTAAAAATTTGAGTCCTAATGTAAAAAAATAACAGTAATAATTTTGTGAAAATGTAGTCCAAATATGGTAATATCAGACTACTTAATAATTCAAAAATGCTCTCTAATTTTCTGTGTGCATCTTATCATCCCTAATATATTTATATGCATGTTTGTTTATTTATAATATAATATATATTATATATTATACATATAATACATATATAATACATATTCTATGTATACATGTATACACATATATATTTTGCTATATTTACACTAATTTAGAATTTTTAGAGGAATAGATGAGCTTTAAAGTATCTATAACAAACATCGCTTCCCCTCTCAGACTTTCAGTGGGAGCTGGATGGTAGAAAAAGACCTGAGGGACCTGTGTTCTGTATTGCTAGATAAGGACAAAGGAATATTCTTGAGAAACTGAGCTAACATGGTAAGTTTAACATTCTATTAGAAAAACTGTGACCTTTCCAGGATTTTCACACTGATGGACACCCAGGTATGTACCCTCACCACCATATGACACTAATTCTCAAAATGGTTTACAGACAATAACCAGAATTTTTCTCAGGGGGCATTTTTGGTCAATATCACATAAATATACCTTTGAAGTTGCAATGGTAAGCTCTGTTGAAGATGTATCTTTCCAAGAATATAACACTACAATTTTCTTTATGTAAACCCAGATGCTCATAAAGGCCTCCTGGGCCTGGTTCACATGTGAAAAAGATCATCCAAGCATTGCTACTTTTGATTCTCTTAGAAATATATGACATTCTAGCTTGCAAAGATGTTTGTCTGTAGTTGTTGTCTTTTTTGTTTGGTCGTCGTTGTTGTTGTTGTTGTCGCTGTTGTCAGTTCCCCCTTCTTTTCAAAAGTTCTTGGCCAATCCTGATTTCCCTTTAAAGATGCACTTGATGCTATTGGGGAAATGTCAGAAATAATGAAGAAAAATCCTAACATGCTGTCCAACTGAAGTCCATCTTTTGAAATGAAAAACATTCATAATGAAAATGAGTTGACAGCTTACTTGATGATATTTACAGCTGGATATGACGTCAATCGGAAGGGTAGTACAGATCAATTTTAATGGCAAGCAGCTAAGCACGTTTATTGATCTGGCAGCTTGCTACTCATTAATATGCTAGCACCAGGGACATGGGAGAAGCATAAAACAACAAGTGACTTTGAGCCTTTAAAGTAGATAATTTAAGAGTGCTGATTTGATGATCACAAGGGAAAGTGGGAATTCGTGATTTAACCTCCATTCACTACCTCTCAACTAAAAATTGATCACCATCCTAGGAGTCATATTTCATTTGAGAGAAATTTAATATATTTCATAATTTCCTCTTTAAGCCCTTTGCTTTAAGGGATGTCATTTGCTGTCTGGCTAATCCTAAAGTGGACTTTTTTTTCCCCCTGGAAGTACAGAATCATTTCTGCTAGAGCAGAGTGACCATGTAGGTGAAACATGAATCAAAAGCATGTAAGAATACCATGTATCCCCTTTGTCTGCTTCCATATTTCCTTTCTACCCTATAAGGACAATAACATTAGTCCCTCCCTGGAATATAAAAATGGTTAAGATCATGTCTATTAGGTGCTGCTAGAAGACATTTATTTTAGGAACAGTAAAAGCCGTCAGTAGTACCCACACAGTAGTCAATATTACAAATATATATCACTTGAATGTGGCCACCGCTATCGAGACTAAAGTTTTCCTCGTCGGGAAGAGCTGTGAATGCCCTGCTGATCACCAAATAAACTTTTCATTCAGACATTTCGCTTTGTATTTTAATATACCTAATGGAGTCTAACCAAATGGATGTTAGGTGGGCTGTCTGTAATAATGAACTTCCTAACCTCTAGAGATGCAGTACATCTATCTGCTCAGATCAAAATGTGTTGTTTATGAAGCTCCTACACTCTGGAGACATATGTACAGTACCAATGTGAAAATAACAAGTTTCAAATTCTTCAAATGGTTCCTAGTCAGCCATTGAGGAAGCATTAACCCCCACAGTGTGGAATGAATCCTTCTTCAAATCTGCAAATGGTGCAAATCCTTAGTAGCAGTATCTGATGTACAAAGATTCTTACCTGGTCATTGTTGGAAGGGAAAATAATAAATTTCAACCTGAAGAGCTTTGTGTTTTCCTGCATAAGTCCGAATGGCCTGTTGAGGTGAGAGTAGAGAAGAACCAAGTCAAGAATTCATGGTGATTTATGATCTCTTATAATCAAGACCTTTTCCCTCTTCTTTCTTAATGCTGCCAGATTGAAATCCATATTTTGTGTGGTCTTATAAGAAATAAAAAAACAACTATTAATTTCACCAAATGCATATTCTCTATACCTATTGGCTAATAATACTCAGTGATGGCCTTTGTAAGAAATTTGGGGTTACCAAGCCATTTATAAATCTTATTACTGATGTCCAAATAGAAAAAGGCAGTTCCAAATAATGGACTTATAATACTACCACTGTTCTCTTGTTTTCTAAATACCAATTCTACTTTTTCTCATTTATTCTTCCTACCACTTTGTTTATTAAGATTATTTTTTCATTCTCTGGAAAAGTTTGGGTAAAACAAAAACAATTTCTTGCATTGAAAGCACGTATCTATTAATACTTTCTGGGTGAATAGGGATGAGGAAGGAATCCCTAAAATGTAGACATGTAACTTATTTCTAGCATCCCTTGCTATAAAGTAACTTGACATTAGGATTATTAATATTTATATTGCTTAAGAACACTATAGAATTCAATTACTTATCAACAGAAATCCACTGAATAGCTAAATGAGTTAATTCTAAGAAAGTATCAGAATATGAAATGCATATTTCATATATTAATTTTTTTTTAAGATTTTATTTATTTGCAAGAGAGAGAATGAGAGACAGAGAGCATGAGAGGGAGGAGGGTCAGAGGGAGAAGCAGACTCCCTGCCGAGCAGGGAGCCCGATGCGGGACTCGATCCTGGGACTCCAGGATCATGACCTGAGCCGAAGGCAGTTGCTTAACCAACTGAGCCACCCAGGCGCCCCATATTTCATATATTAAATAGGAAAGATGTTAAAATTATTAAAGATGCTAAAATAATATTTGTTTAATATTAAACATTTTAAATTTAGAAAGTTTTTTTAAATAATAAAGATATTAAAATGGGGAATCCCAAATACAGTGAATGCTGTTCAGTCTGCCTAAATCCCCTTCATTGGGTCAATGTAAGCTGCTATGAGTGTTGGGAAATAGCCTTTGACTTAAAGAGAGCCATTACACCTGGGAAATCACACACATACACACACACACACACACACACACACACTCATAGGAGAGGGAATGAGCAATCCTTACCCAATGACTAATTCACATGGAGGTACAAAAGGTTAGCTTCTTACCTCATTGTGAGAGACCAAATCTAAGGTACAATACATGCTTCAGAACTCCCTGTGGAATCAAGCTGAGAGCCACATCCTTGCTGAGATCCTTTCCCCATCATATTCTACTTCCTCTCTTCCTTTCTCCTAAGAGCATTCTCTCAATAAACAATGTGTACCCAAATTCCTGTCTCAGGCTCTGCTTCTATAGAACCCAAGCAAGATACCAAGTTAAGTGCTGGATTCCCAAACACAGGAAGAAAACATACTTCTGAGGTACTTCCCTAATAAAGAAAATCTTAGCAACAATTTTATTTTGTTTTGTTTTGTTTCTAATAGGCAGTTCTGGGGAAAGGTTGGTGTAATAAAATGAAGCCACGGCAAGTGATTGAATAATTTCATACATCAATCAGAATTCAAATTTCCAGCTTTAGAAATTTTAACTTAGTGTGGGCTCTTACCTTGACACCTAGCCTCTTGACATCCCCTAATGTTCTTGTGGTGGCTTTGATGAGGGTTATTTCTGAACTCAGCCCATACAGATCACTCATCTTCCCTCTTTATTCAGCCTCTCTCCCACCCTATTCAATATTTTGTGTTATTTTATCCATCACTTCTAGGGCAAGGCTCTGAGCAGTACTATACACAGTGGGAATCATTAAATATTTGTTAAATCTATTCTTTTGGCTATATGAATCAGTAATTGAGGTCTAAGAGAAAAAGCAGGAAAAGAGCTGTCCATTCAGTAAGTACAGCTAAAGAAAAAAGAATGGGAAATTGCACATTCTCATATAGGTACTAAGACAAGAGACGGAAACCTGTCCCTAATCATTGTCACTGGCTCCAAAGAGGACAAGAGACAAGAGAGGATACCAATATTAAATTACTCATGACTCTTCTTGACCCCGAAAAAGAGAATATTTATTTCCCTTCAATTCACATATGCTGCCCAGAAGTGAGCTTCCTGGAATTTCTATTAAGAATCCAGATTACATAGCAATAATTTTCAGGTGCCACGGTCTCTGCTAATAGTGAGCTCCAAAAGAAGGACAGCAGAAAGGAGACAAGCCATATGGCAGTCCAGAGCTGTAGAGATTCAGGGACAATTTGAATGGATATAAATTAAGGATAGAATTTAAAACAGTAGAAATCATAGTCCAGAAATTCAGGGTGCAAGAAATAGACATGATCTCATTTTTCTATAAGCCAACCTCATTTCTCTTTCAAACCCTACCCCTTGATTCTGTGGCATTAGCAGAAAATTTAATCTCACTGTTGGGGGGGACACCCACCCCTCTTTTACAACATTGGTTAAGTCCCAGGAGATTTACATAGGGCCAGGGTCACTTGAAGACATGTGAGTAGGGGAATGTAGGGAAGGGAGTGATGGCTGGCAGTCACATAGTTCGTGGTTGGCCTGTCCCAGAGTCCTGTCCATAAGGCTCCCTGGACCAGTGGGTTCTCCTGCAGGGCACTGCCTGGGCATCTCTGTGAGGCCACTGAGGTGCATATTTTGGCCATCCCCTCCTTGAGGTGATACTACCTGGCCAGTCTGCTGAACCCCTTTCTCAGGAGTTTACTGACCTCTCTACTCTCATTACTGTTCTGTATCTCTCCTCCTCCTCCTCCTCCTGGGCCAGGGGAATCCTTTCTGTTCTAAGGGGAAATCTCTTGATTTCTCTTAATGTCTGCCTCAAAAGCACTTCCTTTTTCTTGCAGTTTCAAATGTCAGTAGGCCTCAAGCTTGGTGGAGACCTCAAGTTTTGCCTGCTATTTAGTGGCTAATTTGCACTAGGGAATACAGGTATATTCCAATCTCAGACTCTATCTTCCTTTATTTTCTAAGGATCATACTATTTCCAATTAGAAAGGCTATTGCAAGTCATTCACGTTCTTGAAATTCATGGAAGTGTGTTCATCATGAACTTTTCTTACTCATAAGGTTTCCAGAGAGCCCTGTGAAATACTCCCTTTAAATGTTCACCCATATTATTCCTATATATTAAAAGTCTGTTAATGGTAAACTATCTTGCACATCAGAGAGCGCCTGCCAAGTAAATTCTCAATGTTTCCAAAAGAAACAAATGGAAATGGGAGAGAACATGCCTGGTAAAGATTAGGAGACAAGTAACATGGGCAGCAAGTTCAAGAGATGCTGGTTTAGCCTTCAGGCAGCACCAAACTTGCAAGGCTGGCACCACTTTCAAATCAGTTTCAATACTTATCCACATCAGAAATGCAAAACAGGGGCACCTGGGTGGCTCAGTCCATTAAGCATCTGCCTTTGCCTCAGACTGTGATCTAGGGGTCCTGGGATGGAGCCCCCCATCTCGGGCTCCTTGCTCAGCGGGGAGCCTGCTTCCTCCTTTCCCTTTGTCCCTCCACACCACCGCTCCCCCGCCCCCGCTTACCTGCTCTCTCTCACTCAAATAAATAAATAAAATCTTGTAAAAAAGAAATATAAAACAACTCTACATCACGAGAAAAATCCTTTTACTACGTAGAAAACAGAATTCTCCATTCATAGGGGGAAAAAAAGAGTTAAAATCTTTTCTGCTTTCAACTCCCAACTAGTAAAGTTTTTGAGAAATCCTAAGAGATGGAAGGGAACCAAGTCGAAAGTCATTCCCTTTTCTTTTTGATTTATTTCAATCTCTTTTCACAGAGACAGCCATTGAGACAAGTATTTTTTATGTCAACTCACTGAGGACTTGACTGCAGCCATCGGAAAGACGCAATAATTGATTTCAATAATTAATTCCTGCTTGCCGAAGTAATGTTGCTTGTGCACTCCTCCTCAGGCCCCAGTTAAAAGGAACTCAGAGGCAGGAGTGCATAAACAGCTACATTACTTTGGGGAGTGAAAGTCCCCTAACATACTGTAGATTTGGGAAGAGCTTTTAGGCCGGGGGCTATTTGAAGTTAATTCCTAGAGAGTTTGCTATTACCTCATGTTGTCCATGATTTTCTAAAACTAATTCAGAGGAGTAGAAAGCCAGGTGGAGAGCTTGGTGCCTTTGCAACAATTGATCTCAGCTCAATCAGAAAATCCACCTTCACACTATATCGAAAGTTCTCTCAAAAACAAAAGAGGGAGAGAAAGAGCTCTGGAAGGTAGGGCATCAGGAAGAAGGAGAGCTGAAAATTGAAAAAGAATCAGAAATGAATACCATTTCTGAGGTAAACAAAGTGGAAAATGCTATTTGGGAAACCAAATGACCCCTGGTCCCTTTTCATTTAAATGATTTCTAAAACCCAGAACCACTTCTAACTCTAGTCAAAAGTGTTAAAATGGAGCTATTTTATGGTTCTTTCAAAAGAGTTAAATACGCTGTGCTATCTTGCATGCCTAATATAAACAGAAACTAAACTGACTCCATATGACAGTATTTTATTGCTTCCTCTAAGATATTTCCATGCATTTTAAAAATAATATTTTGTATGCCTTAATACGACGATATAAAAATAAAACTCAACTCAGAGGCAATACTTTAGAATATTTATCCTTAACAGAAAGGCTGTTAAATACTCAGATCTTTGCAAACTTATCACTTAAAAATTACTTTAACCAGCTCCCTCACCCCAGATTATATACCCAGCTCCCCTTAACCCAAAATGTGTCACAACACAGGCTTTTCACTAATCGGGGAATTTACAATCCCAAACTGATTGTGATGTCAATGCTTTATTGTTAATGAAGGCCTATAAAGGACTGGGAAGCATAAATGGAAAGCAGGCCCTTATTAGGCATGGACCATACACAGCCATGCCCAGGTACAAGAACCGATCTCTTGTTACTACTTGGTCCCAGGGCGATAAGGTTCCTGATGTAAAGAACAGATTAAAAGTAAAATGAGACCAGATGTTTTTCCTATTAGATGGATTAAGTCAGACCAAACCTAAAATTAGGAAAACACGCAGGGCTGATTTACTACCATGCTGTGATGGGTGGCTGCGCTGGGAGCTGTGGCCAGTGGCCGCAGAGCTAGCTCTCCATTTATTAATGGGGCTCTGGGAGTGGGAAGGCCTCACCCCTGACTGCTCTAAAAATGCTGAACGAGGGCTCCAGCCTGGTGATGAAAGCTGCTGTCTGAAGGTGGACCCTTGGTAAAAACAACATTAAAATCGACTTCAAATACAGCTGATGGTACAAAGGGGAGAAGGAAAGGCTCAGCTTTACTATCTTCTTGAATAAAAATACTTTAGAAATAAAAGTACCAAATTAGCCCAGCTCCAAGCATTTTTTCCCTGAAAACACAGTCTTGTTATGAGTAGGAAAATCAACTTTACTGAGTCTCACGTGGACCAAAATCAGACAGTTCAACCCCAAAGTGTTTTTTTGCATGCTGAGCTCAGAGAGCGTCTAATGGAATAAGGCTATTGTAAGAGTTTGCCAGATTAACCTCCCCGGATAGGAGTGAGGCCAGGTTTAACAAAATAAAGAGTCAGGATGTTCAGAAACTCTGCTGAAACTGCTAGTCCTTTGACCAAATGGAGCTCCTTGCCAAAAACTCAGTGCAAGAAAGAATTATTTGAAGAATAGCCTGTTATCTTGAAAGCTTATTTAAAACTATAAATTTGAAGGAAAACTTAAAAATGTGCTTTTTCAGGGTGCCTGGGTGGCTCAGATGGTTGAGCGTCTGCCTTCGGCTCAGGTCATGATCTCAGGGTCCTGGGATCGAGTCCCGCATCGGGCTCCCTGCTCCTTGGGAGCCTGCTTCTCCCTCTGCCTCTCTCTCTCTGTCTCTAATGAATAAATAAATAAAATCTTTAAAAAAAATGTGCTTTTTCAGACAGTGGATTCATTATACCAAATAATCTTTGGACAGGTGCACCCTTGGGAGAGTCTCAAAAAGTAAATTTCTTCCTAATTCTGCTACGTTGTTTATATCCTAGGTACTTTTCAGTATCTTTCAATAAGATTTGTCGTTACCATTGTGTGTTTTGTTTTTGCTTTCATTCTGCATCCTCAGTCAATTCACATCACTTATATGCCCACCCATCTCCCTTAGGTCTACATTACTCTAGTTCTCATAAGAAAAAGTTTGCTGAAGAACAGAAAGCTGGCAAGAAAGCAAGTCTTAAGTCTCCTCCCAAGACCACTCCCTCAGTCATGGGGACTCCTGCGAAGATTATTTCGCACTTTTGCAGAAAGTATGATGATGAATTTTCTCAGTGTAAATTGCATTTAGCCCTCAAAACTCCATATGTATATATGAGGTTAAATAAGTGTCACTTTTTGCCAGTGAGGAGTGAGTTATGCTGACTTCTGTATTTGGCTTACCCTAGAGACATAACCCAGTATCCCCGGGCAATCAAGGAGGTCCACATGGGGTGCTGGTAGGAGAAAAGGGAACACACACAAACCCTAATATAAGACCAATAGCTGGCAGAGGATATGTACATAGCTAGAAACTGGACGCCTAAGCTAGGACCAGAAAACAGGAAGGTAAGAGAAGAACACGGTCATGGCTTCTAGGGAGTCAAGAAACCAAGCCAAAGGAAAAATAAAGGGACACTAAAAGGAAGAAAAAAATCTCTCTCTGTCTCTCTCTCTCTCTCTCTCTCACACACACACACACACACACACACCCCACAGCTGAGAGGGTGATAATTCCAGTTTTGCTTTTTTTTTTTTGCTACAAAAGGCAGATTCAGATAGCAATCTCTATAAGTGAAGTAAAATGACACAACAAATACCATCCTGAAACTTTTAAGCAGGCATTTGGGAAACCTGCTGTTTGTACGCATAAGCTGTTAGCCAGCAGATGGAAAAATATCACTTTTGTAGGAACAAAGGGTCACCACCTAATTTATGGCACCTACTGTCTCAAAATATTGCTCCTCTATTTTTTTGTAACTAAAGGAACACATCAGAAATTACACTATAGCAACAAGAGTATTTGTTGTACTTGAACATGTTAGTTTGGGACTCATCTCTGTTACACCAATGATCAGGCGCATCATTTTGAAGTGTTTGACCTTATATATTATTTTCATTTGCAGAACACCAGAAATGTGATGTATTCTAACATGTAGACTGTATCCCAAAATAGACATTGTTAATGCATGGTTTGAGTGTGACAGTAATGTAGTAAAATGCCTACATTATCATAATATGCTGATGGTGATGTCATTCAACAAAACTTATCTTTCTGGCCGGGCTCTTGACATTTAGTATGATTCCAGTTCTTTGGGAAAGGATGTCTAATTCTCCCAAAAAGAAGAAATCTGGCACTAGACAGTCCAAGTTAAAGTAAACATATACCTTGTAATCTTATTTGGACTTAATATTTTCTTAAGTCTAGAATTCCTGCAGCATTTTCTAGCTTGCAGAGTTAAGGGCAAATTTATGTCTACTGTCAAAACACTTAATCCAGCTTTCTTCTATGTTATAAACAAATGTTCTTGTTGAGTGTGAGGTGGGAGTCATGGAGTTGGGGGAGAGATGGGCTGTGTATTTATGTTTTTGTAAAAAATCTCTATGAGACTGTCATCACTCAAAAACTATAGTTTCCTTGAGGACGAGTTACCCATCCCTAAGAGAAATGGCTCTTTGATTTAGTTACAACTGAATGTTTCTACAGGTAGGTACCTTAAACATCACACAACTGAGAAGACTATTTGCAAACTAGTTCTTCCATAAGCTGCATTCTTGGTGGTAAATGCTAGTTAGTTCATGGCTTGATAAAATGTAGCTCTAGAAAACATAAACATGTCTGTAATTTCTTGAGATAGTAATGAAGAAGTCTAGATTTTAAAGAACTATCATGAAAAGTCAGTGATTAATCTTCCTCCGATGGCACATTGTTTCCATTAACATTTAGTGTAGTCCTATATTTACCTTATGAAACAAATAATTTTAATAGATGAAAATAAATAATTTTAATAGATGGTATTCATTTTGTGAAAATTCCAAATTAGTAACAAGTTTTACAGAAGGTGTACCTTTTGTATTCTTTTTACAACTGTTGCTACAGTAATCACATGGCAGCCTGGGATCTTAGGAACCACCCAAATAGCCCCTTGCCTCTAGACATGACTATACTTAAACCAGAAAGATGACTGTTCATGCTTTTCTTTAAAACCTTAGAGGAAGCATATAGTAGTTAGATTATCGTGGTAACTATGCAATATCTGTGAGTAATATATACAACTGCCTTTTTATGGCTACTGCATTAAGAGTATTTCTGTTCATTCCATTTTAAATTCTATTCGAATGGAAGTGTGAATTCACTGTTAAATAGATACATAACCTATGTAACTCAAGAGAGAATAGAATGTCAAAGAATGAAAATTGTTCTACATGAAAATCTTGTTATATTACTTTGGCAGTATTAAATTGGTAAATTAATAAAAACGTTCAGGTGTAATTCTCTTACGCAATGAAGTACTTCTGAAAACTTCTGCAAAATGAATCATATTGAAAGCTTTCTATTTTAAAGGAATCATATGGTAAATACTTTATAGAGTAAATCATCTTTTTCATGCATTCAGGTATATATATGTGTGTGTGTATATATATATATATATATATCCTAAACTGACCCTCATCTATATTCAAGTTTATCTTAATATCTTAATATTCAAATTAACAGTCACACCAAATTGTATTCAAACCTCTTTTACTGGGCCAATAGGAAGGCAAAATTTCAACTTGATATATTTTATTATAGGGTCATTATCTCAGTGAATTCATCCATTCAGTCTGCTATAACAAAAATACCATAGGCTGGATGGCTTACACAACAAACATTTATTTCTCACAGTTCTGGAGGCTGGGAAGTCTACAATCAAGGCACAAGCAGATGCTGTGTCTGGTAAGAGCCTGCCTCCTCACTGATGGACCGCTGCCATATTGCTATGTCCTCACATGGAAGCTGGCTAGCTCTCTTGTGTGTTTCTTTACAGAAGGGCACGAATCCCATTGCGTGGGCCCCACTCTCATGACCTAATTACAGTCCCATCTCCATACACCGTCACACTGGATATGAGGGTTTCAACATATGAATTGTGGGGGACATAAACATTTGGTCCATGACGGTTGTTCTGAAGTTATTTATTTTTCACAAGGTATAACATCATCTGACACAAAATTCAAAAAGTATAAATGGGACTACCGTGAAAAGTAAGTCACCCTTTGTTATGGGCTGAATTATGGTCCCCTCCATAAAATTCATCTGTTGAAGTTCTGACCTGCAGTACCTCTGAATGGGAGGCAGGGTCTTGAAAGAGGTGGTAAGTTAAAATGAGACCATTCAGATAGGCCTGAATCCAATCTGACTGGTGGCCTTCTAAGAAGAGGAAATTTGGATACATATGAGACATCAGGAACGTATGCTCACAAAGGAAAGACCATGTGAGGATACAACAAGAAAGTGGCCATCTATAAGCCAAAGAGAGAGGTCTCAGAAGAAATCAAACCTGCCAACACTTTGATGTGGGACTTTAAGCCTCTAGAACTGTGAGAAAATAATGTGTATTATTTAAGCCACCCAGTCTGTGGTACTTTGTTATGGCAGCCCTCACAAACCAATACACCCTTACACCTCTTCTCCTCAGCCACATAATTACCCTCCCTGGAGGCAACAATTTTAACAGACTCTTATCTAGTGCCCCAAAGAGATTTCATGTACTACATCAGGCAGATATTTGATATGTGCATGCATGTATAATACCTTACACTCTATTCTGGATCTTCTTTTTTCACTTAGTTCACTTCATATCAAAATGTGTTATTTTGTGGCTGCATAATATTCCACTGTATGAATATATCATAATTTATTTAGCCACTTCTCTATTAATGGATATTCAGGTTGATTCCAGTATTTTGTTATTCTAATAAATACTACAATAAATCTTGTACATATATGTTCATTTGTGTGAGTATATTTGTAGAACAATTTTTAGAAGTGGAATTTCAGGGCCAAAAGATATGTGTATTTTAAATTTATAACAAATTGTCAAATGGCCACTGCAGAAATTATACCAATTTTGACTCACACTAAAACAATGTATGAAAGTGTCTATTTTCCCACATTCTCACTAGCATTAGGATGTATAAAATTTTATATGTGGTTTCCCATTATAAGTTAATAGCATATCTATTACTATAAATGAAATTAAGCTTTTAAAAATCTTTTTAGGAGCTGTCTGGACAGGGGTGCCTGGGTGGCTCAATTGGTTAAGTGTCTGCTTTCAGCTCAGGTCATGAACTCAGGGTCCTGGGCTTGAGTCCCGAATCAGACTCCCTGCTCAATGGGAAGTCTGCTTCTCCCTCTTGCTCTGCCCCTGCTCATGCTCTCTCTCTCTCTCAAAGAAATATTTTTTTAAAAAAAGAGCTGTTTGGATTATCTTTTCAGTAAACTGTTCATATTCCTTTCCCATTGTTTCATTGGATTGTTGGTAATTTTACTATTAATTTTATAAATTCTGTACATATTAAGAACATTAGCCTTGTTCTTTTTTAATTTAATTTTATTATGTCATGTTAATCACCATACATTACATCCTTAGTTTTTGAGGTAGTGTTCCATGATTCATTGTTTGCCTATAACACCCAGTGCTCCATTCAGTACGTGCCCTCTTTAATATCCATCACCAGACTAACCCATCCCCCCACCCCCCTCCCCTCTAGAACCCTCAGTTTGTTTCTCAGAGTCCATAGTCTCTCATGGTTCGTCTCCCCCTCCGATTTCCCCCCCCTTCATTTTTCCCTTCCTACTATCTTATTTTTTTTTAATATATAATGTATTATTTGTTTTAGAGGTACAGGTCTGTGATTCATCAGTCTTACACAATTCACAGCGCTCACCATAGCACATACCCTCCCCAATGTCTATCACTCAGCCACCCCATGCCTCCCACCCCCACCACTCCAGTAACCCTGTTTGTTTCCTGAGATTAAGAATTCCTCATATCAGTGAGATCATATGATACATGTCAGTGTAGTATCTGTTCTTATCAGTTTAGCCTTGTTCTATTAATACGTGTTTACAAATTATTTTTTCCCAACTTGCTATTTGTCTTTTGAATGTGTTTATGATGCTTTTCCCATGGACACTTTATTTATTTATTTATTTATTTATTTACTTACTTACCTACTTACTTATTTAGAGATTTGATTGATTGATTGATTGATTTGACACACACACACACACAGAGTACAAGCAGGATGAGCGACAGGCAGAGGGAGAAGGAGAAGCAGGCTCCTAACTGAGCAGGGAGCCTGATGCGGGGGCTGGATCCCAGGACCCTGGGATCATTACCTGAGCCGAAGGCAGATGCCTAACTGACTGAGCCACCCAAGTGCTCACCCATGGACATTTTTTTTTTATTTCATTAAAATTATTTAAGAAGAAAATAAGGGTGCACAGTGACTCATGAAATGAAGATCTATTCAAGTGGAATTAATATAATTACTAATAAAAGATTTCAACATTATTTGAATGACTAATGCTTAAGATAGGGGGAGCTAAAAAGGCAATACTGCATCTAATTTACTATCTTGGTATTTTTTTTCTTTCTTTCTTTTTTTTTTTTTATCTTATGTTAGTCACCATACAATACATCATTAGTTTCTGATGTGGTGATCCACTATCCATTGTTTTCGTATAACACCCAGTGCTCCATGCAGTACGTGTCCTCCTTAATACCCATCACCGGACTAACCAATCCCCTCTCCCCCCCTCCCCTCTAAAACCCTGTTTGTTTCTCAGAGTCCATAGTCTCTCATGGTTCATCTCTCCCTCCGATTTCCCCCCCTTCAGTTTTCCCTTCCTTCTCCTAATGTCCTGCATGCTATTCCTTATGTTCCACAAATAAGTGAAACCATATGATAATTGACTTTCTCTGCTTGACTTATTTCACTTAGCATAATCTCCTCTAGTCCCATCCATGCTGATGTAAAAGTTGGGTATTCATCCTTTCTGATGGCTGAGTAATATTCCATTGTAAATATGGCCCACATCTTCTTTATCCATTCATCTGTTGAAGGGCATCTCGGCTCTTTCCACAGTTTGGC
>NC_138377.1:69566301-69590453 GCF_054177405.1 Leptonychotes weddellii | reverse complement strand
CCTTAGAGACTCTATGTTGCCATTAATTGATTTCTCATTCTAGTTATTGTCTTCACAATTGCTAGCCTGAATTCCATCTCCAACATCTTGGTTATATCTGCATCCATTTGTAAATCTGCAGCATAAGTCATAATCTCTGAGTCTTTCCTATTTTGGGGGTTCCTCCTCCTAGTCATTCTGTTGAGGGGTGGTTGAGGGAATGTATAGAGTACAAACTATTGACCACAACCCAAGCAAGATGCACCTGTTTTCTAGGGACCTTAGGGTTGCTGGCCTCTTGTTTTCCCAGCCTGTCTTCTGGGGGAGGGGCCTGCTGCACTGTTACTCAGGTAACCCTGTTTGGGCAGAGTTGCCCTGCCCCCCTGTGGTGGGGGATGGGCTCGGTAGGAACCGGTTTTTTGGGGCTTTTGTTCTCTGGCAGCTTTCTCTGGTGGCTTTCTGTGTGTCTTCAGAGAGTCAGAGCAGAAGAGACCGTTTCTAACCCTCTGCCTCAGAGCAGACAGATTGCAGTTTGTTCTTCAGTGAGCTCTGCAGGCCACAGTCTCTCCGTTTCTGTCTGTGCTGCTATAAACTGCAGTGTCCTGGGTTGTGTGCCCCTCTGCAGTGCTCCCAGTCCTGCCTCCAGGTCGGGGCATGTCTCTACCCTTTGTGCTTCTAAAACCGCCAGCCACCCCCAGTTCACACACACGGCCCCGGCACTCCAAGTTTCCATCCAGGGGGCTGCCCTAAAGTCCTTTCCCCACTGCTACCGGTCTGCAAGTCTGTGCCCTGTCCCACCGCGGGAGGCTATCGCTCACCAGCAGTGTAGGATCCCCACGGCCAGACTCCCTCCCACTGCCATTTATCCTCTGATATCTGCCTGCAGGATCACGGCTCCTGGCTTCCTACCTCGAAACCAACCACCTGCGATATTCTGTTTGTAGAGATCCAGATCTTACATCTCAGGCTGATTTCGTGGATGCTCAGAGTGGTCTGGTAGATATCTAGCTCAATTCTGGGGACCAGTTGGAATAGGGTCCCCTACTCCTCTGCCATCTTTTCCAAACCTCCCCCATGGACATTTAAATGCAAATTTATCAACCTACTTAGATTTCTAAATTTGGTGTCACATTTAAAATGGCTTTCCTCCCTGAGATTTTTTTAATCCATTTTCTTCGACTAACATAATGATTTCA
Source organism: Leptonychotes weddellii (assembly GCF_054177405.1). Lineage (NCBI taxonomy): Eukaryota > Metazoa > Chordata > Mammalia > Carnivora > Phocidae > Leptonychotes > Leptonychotes weddellii. The sequence goes on along the minus strand of NC_138377.1, from coordinate 69,589,278 downwards.
ACTTTTCATTTAAATCTTTGATCTATATGAAATGTATTTTGTTGAAAGAAAGAAGATAAGGAGTGAACAATTTTTTAAAATGTTTATCTCATTGTCCCAACACCTCTCATTGAATAAGCAACCTTTTCCCCATTGATGTGCAATGTCACACTTAATGATATATCTGCTATATTTTGAGCCATTTCTGAATATTTGTTCTGTTCCATTGATCTATGTGCATACCCACTTGAATAGTTTTAATCATTGTAGTATTATAATATGTTCTGACATCTAATAGGGTATAAATCTCCTCTTGACTTTTCTATTTATGAATTAACCTATTTGTGCGTATTTATTCTTCCAAAATATCTTTTAAATCAGTTTGTTTAGTTGCCAAGAAATTTTTGGGGTGCCATGAAATGTGTAAATTATTTTAGAAGTAATTGATACCTATAACATCTTGTGTGTCTGTGTAATTCTGAAAAATTACTTTCCAGTTACAGCATTCTCATGTTTATATTAGTGGCATGTTGTTTCCTTTATGTAGATCTTGCAGGTTTATCGTTTTGTTTAATGCTGGGTATCTTACCATTTTTTTTTTCTCTTTTTAAATGAAATATGCTACATTCAGGAAAAAAAATACTGAAATCTAAGTATAAATACAGAAATCACACATCAAGACAGAAAATAAATTACCAATAAATAAAAATTAACCAAATAGTCATCAGACTTTTCATTTATAACATTTGAGGATACAAAATGGCGGAATACCAACTAGAGATTACTGATGGACAGAAATTAGTCACATATCGACATGCAAGATAATTTTAGACATACAATATATCAGAGAGTAATTACTCAATGCATATCAATAATACATACATAAATACACACTATAACCAAATAACAAATGAGCCAAAAATCAGACTTTATGAGAGGAGAAGAAACTATGTTGAACAATTAATTTGAAAAGATAAATAGACAAACAGAGATAGATTAATAGAGAGATGGATGGATAGACAGATGCTGTAGGATAACAGGAATATGTTATATGAGTTTTTAAATGTCTTCTGAAACTGAAGAAACATATAGCAAAAACAAATTCTAATTACAGTCCAGAATAAAAAATACTAACCATCTAATTGAAACTTAGAAACCTGGGTAGTGATAAAGAGAGGAAGAAATAATGTTCTGAAACTTGAGTGGGGTGGGGCAAGGGAAGAATGGGAGAAGTAAAATTATCCCAACAGTTTCATTGTTATGGAGGAGTAAGAAATCAAAGGAAATAAAGTATCCTGCTTAATGTCATGATATCTTGTTTCTAAATAATAGCAGAAAAATATGTCTGAATATGAGAGATGGGAAGAGTATATAACCATGAGTTAAATGGAAAATCAGAGAAGAATTTTCAAATTAACCATGGGGAAAATAGTAGAATAAATAGCAACTTAATTAAACCAACAAAAACAAGGAGAAGGAAAGAGGAAAAACAGATTAAATAAATAAATTCATAAAGATGAGAGGCACAAAATCAATGAATGGGCCTTTACACTAAATAAACTAAATCTCCCATTAAAGACAAAAACTGTCAAATTAGGTCTACAAAAGAAAATCTAGTTCTACGTAGTTTATGTCATATACTTAAACTGAAAAAGAAAAACTGAAAAGAAATATAAAGCAAATGCAAACCAAAATAAATAAATAAATAAATAGTAATGACAATATTATTATGAGAGATGTTGGAATTTAATAACTTTAATAGTTGTAACATACCTAAGTTTCGTTCATATTAATATGGAAATGGACTAAATAAAGCTAAGCAGTTTTTTAGCTGTAGGATGTCTCTCTTAGAACCTAGAATATGCTAAAGCACCTGATGACATTCCAAGGGGTGGGGGTTATAAAATTCAGCATTTCCAAAACTTATTTGATTACTTTTGCGGGGCAAAGATAAGTGATCTGCAGATTTGCTGGGGCACAGGGCAGGGGTGGGGGCATGGGAAAGATTGCCACGTGCAGTCTCCTAAGTATAAAACTACAATATCAGTGGCTGTGGCCAGGTTGTTTTCATTGATCTCATGGATGTTGGTAAAGGAATTAGATCATTTTTGATTTTTAAATTTTATTGTCCCCCTCAGACTTGGTGAAAATAACTAAGAAAAATATGGAAAGTGTTTAATAAGTACTCCACATTTGATTTTTTTTTTTTTTTTTTTGCCATTGAAAACTTTTAACTCACCTGGGATGGTGCTGAAGGGAAATACGGGAATGGATGACAGCAAAAACACAATTTAAAAAATCAATATGGATATGTCCATTCATAAGAATGGAAGCAATTAGTTAATGTCTTAGTGACAAAGACAGAGAAATCCAAGTCCCCATAATACATACCACCAACTAAAAATTGAACTATTTTAGTTTGTCTTTTTTCCCAGTGCTTAGAATGGTGAAGAGTAATCTCAGAGAGGCATTTCTAAGAATTTTGGCTTGGAGGAACACAACAGTATGACCAACCAGGCATCAGAGACCTTAAGGATATATATTAGGGTAGGCTAAAATAGAAGGGAAAAAAAACAAATAAATAAAAGGTAAATAGCTCATATAAAATAAGTGTTTATTTCTTAATCACATGAATTTAAGGCACGTGGCTTCCTGCCATGTGATGATTCAGAGCTAAGGCTCCCTCTACTTTGTGGTTCCACAAAGTCCTCTTGGTCATTTGCATCTAAAAGCATAAAAGGGAGGAGAGCATGGAGGATGTGTATCTGCTTTTAAAAGCATTGGCTCAGAAATGCCATAGATTGCTTTTTACTTTTTACTCACTAGAACCCAATCAAATGGCTTTATCTAACTGCAAAGAGGGATGGAAAATGTACCACTCTGGGTGACTGGAAAAAAGAAAAAGCATAGATTCTGGCAAGCAGCTAGCAGTCTCTGCCACAGAAGACAATGAATGTTCTATCAAGGAAGACATTGAAGTTCAATGTGGTAATCTGTAAAATTTAAGGCAAATAGCACAAAAGAGTCCCTGGAGGATGGTCAACTGGGGATGTAAATAGAAGTAACAAGTATACTTTCCATGACCAAATAAATCAATAAGAGGAATCCTACCATAAACAATAAGTAGAGCATCCAGATTCAGCAGCACAGTTGAGGACAGTCACCACCAGCACATTTAAAGGAGCTACCAGTGAGCCCCAGAAGTGACTTAAGTACTAAAAGAGCTATTTCTATGATGCATTGAGGTCCAAATTCTATAATATAGCCCAAAGCCCTGGTGACTGTCTACACAATTAGTTAAGACAGAAGAAAGAGAGAGAGAGAGAGAGAGAAAGAAAGAAAGAAGGAAGAAAGGAAGGAAGGAAAAGAAAGAGAGAAGGAGAGAGAGGGAGGGAGGGAAGGAGGAAGGAAGGAAGGAAGGAAAGAAAAAAAAAGAAAGAAAGAAAGAAAAGGGAGGAAGGGAGGGAGGAAGGGGGTAGGGAGGAAGGAAGGGGGAATGAAGGAAAGAGAGGAAGAGAGAAAGAGGGGAAGAAAGGAACAGAGAAAGGAGGAAGGAAGGAAGAGAGGGAAGGAGGGAGGGAGGAAGAAAGGAAGGGAGGGAGGGAGGGAGGAAGGAAGGAAAAGGAAAGATGTTTAATGCTTTTAGCCTTGTGTCCACATTTCTAATAAATACATCAACATTAGATATCATATTTCCTTAGCAAAAGATAATGCAAAAGAGATTAAGACCAGGATACCACATGGTCTTTGTCCCCTTCACCATCCCACATAAGGCCACTTTGTCTTGGAATCTATAGTAGCCCCACCTGATTCTGCTCAAACCCTCATGACATTCTTCTCTATATTTTTTATTCTCAGCCTTGTGTATAATAAAATGAAGGAGAAATTGAAAGAGAAGGAGAGAGAGTTTTATTTCACTCTCTTTAAAACATGGAAGTAAAGTCAAAAGAAGCAGGCAGTTAAAAAGAGCACACACAGCACCAAACTCATTGACTCTAGGGGCAAAAGGCTCTATACATGTATTATATCTTTGTTCTATACTCCAGTTTGAACTACATGCACAATATTGTTTGACTAATCAAATCAGTCAAAGAAATAGTCTAATTCATCAAATAAACAGCTTGACTTGTTTTGATCATTCAAAATCACACGTGAATAGAGCTTTAAAAACAATAAGGCTTCCAATTTCAAACAGGAATGTGGAAAGCTAAAAAGAGTTGTTTTCACCTTTGCATTACGAAAAAGATGAACAGGGCACCTGGGTGGCTGTCGGTTAAGTATCTGCCCTCGGCCCAGGTCATGATCCCAGGGTCCTGGGATAGAGCCCTGCATTGGGCTCCCTGCTCAGCGGGGAGCCTGCTTCTTCCTCTCCCTCTATGTTCTCTCTCTCCATCTCAAGTAAATAAATTAAAAAAAAGAAAAAGATGAACAAACTGCATGAATGAATTTTCTTGAACCCATCAGAGCACTGAGTTTGTAGGACAAACAACCAACATCAACCTAGAGGAAACTTGCAGGAAAAAATAGGAACAGAGCATTTGATTACCTGGGAAAGATACTCCCGAACACCAAGTAAACCATTAAGAAGATTAAGCTAGAAAATGTCTAATGAGGGGCACCTGGCTGGCTCAGTTGGTGGAGCATGCAACTCTTGAGCTCGGGTTTGTGAGTTTGAGCCCCACACTGGGTGTAGAGATTACTTAAAAATAAAATCTTAAAAAAAAGGAAGAAAATGTCTAACAAATGCTAAAACTTAGTATGGGCTAGTGTGAAAGTACAAAAACTTGGGGGACTATAAATATAGGGGGTTTGCACCTTCTCACAGGTTTTCACTCCAGGAAGCTCAAAAAGAAAGTAAAAAAAATCCTAAGTAATTTTGTCTCATGGAGTTGGCTGGGGGAAAGAACAGAAGCCACTGTGAAACTCTTCCCAAAGGCATCTCCCTTAAGGAAAAAAAAAAAAAAAAAAAGCTTCAGTATGCATTGGGAAGACATCAGAACTGTAATCTGAAGATGTTGGTAGAAACCCCACTGCAACTGAGGTAAGACAAGGAGCAGAGATAAGCTCTCTTCCTGAGGAATATGTATGAATATTTGCTAGGCCCACACAGCATGACATCTGGGCCTCTCTAATATTGAGGTTTAATCAGAACATAAGAATGTCTCCTTTCTCCAATGACCACCATCAGGCTGAATGTGCAGGGAAAATGACTGGAGGATAGCCATGGGAGCAGCTGGAGACAGTATCCTCTGACGTGGCACAAAGGGAGACCCAAAGCCAAAGACAGAAACAAGTACAGAATCACATAGAAAAATTGGTGCAGTGAGGGTAAACATAGCAATAACAAACTCCAAACCTACTCCAAACCCTAACTGGTTTAACACAAACACCTACACTAAAGGCCTAGCAAAAGGAAAGCCATGCTCACTTCTAAGCATAAAAATATGAACATCAGTATCAATGGTCCTATACAATATGTTTGCCTTTCAACAAGAAATCATGAAGCATTTAAAAAAAGGTCAGGAAAAACAAAAGGGACAATAAAATCATAAGAACCAGATTCAGATATGACCAGATGTTGGACAAGGAATATAAAATATCTATGAGTAATGTGTTAATATCCCTAAAGGAAAAGATAAACAATGTGCATTTGGATATGTAATCTCAACAAAGAGGTGGAAACTATAAGAAATAATCAGTAAAATGTTATTAATCAAATACACAGTAACAGAAATAAAGAATTTCTTTGATGGCCTCAAAACTAAACTTGATATAGCCAAGGAAAAAAAAAATCAGTGAACTTAAAGATACGTCAGTAGAAATTACCCAAATAGAAATACAAATTAAAAACAAAAGGTGGAGGAAAAAATACAGAGCTAAGAATCCAAGATCTATGGGATAATTTCAAACAGTATATCATATGTGTAATTAAGATCCCAGAAGGAGGGGTGCCTGGGTGGCTCAGTCGTTAAGCGTCTGCCTTTGGCTCAGGTCATGATCCCAGGGTCCTGGGATCGAGCCCCGCATCGGGCTCCCCACTCCGCGGGAAGCCTGCTTCTCCCTCTCCCACTCTCCCTGCTTGTGTTCCTGCTCTCGCTATCTCTCTGTCAAATAAATAAATAAAATCTTAAAAAAAAAAAAAATCCCAGAAGGAAGAAGCAAGACAGTAAATGGGATGAAGGAAAAATATGAAGATATAATACCCAAGAATTTTCCAAAATGTAATGATATCAAACCACAGATCTAAGAAGCTCAGAGAACACCAGAGAATAAAAAATTTAAAATAAAAACACACGTAGGCATATGGTATTCAAACTGCTGAAAACGAAAATAAAAAAAAAAATCTTGAAGGCAGTGAGAGAGAGAAACATTATCTCTAAAGTAACTAGGATAAGAATTAGAGCAAACTTCTCATTAGGAAAAAAAAAGACAAAAAGGAGACAATGGAGTTTTATATTTCAAGTGCTTAAGGTAAAAAGAACTCTCAACCTAGAATTCTATGCTCAGTGAAAATATCCTTCAACAGTTAATGGTAACTAAAGAATTTCTCAGAAAATAAAACAAAACACTGAGGGAATTCATTTTCATCAGATCTTCTCCAGAGGAAATGTTTAAAGAAGTTGCTCAGGCAGAAGGAATATGATATAGGACAGAAAGTTAGATATACACAAATAAATGTAGAATGCAGTAATAGAATAAGGCAAAATATCTGTTTTCCTAGTTATTTTTAATTTCTACCAAAGTTAAATGGCTCTTAAAATCAATACTAATGACAATGTTTTATGTGTTTATATCGTATGTAAAAATAAAATGAGTAACAAAGAAATGGCACAAAGAACAGGATGGAGGAATTGGGAAAAATACTATTATGAAGATCTAGAAATAAACATGACAGTAAAAAATTATTTAAAGATGGACTTAAATAATTTAGAATTTATATTGCAAATCCTATTGAAACCATTAAAATTTGTAAAAGATGTCTAAATAGTAAATAATTAGGGGAGATAAAATGGAATTATAAAAAATGTTCACATAAAACATAGAATACAGAAAACAAAGAGAAAAGAAACAAAGAACTAATAAAACAAAATAGTAAAAGGTTAACAAAATTGTAGATTTTAACTCAACCATATCAATAACCACTTTACATTTGAATGATCTAAACATACCCATTAAATAATAGATGGTTAGATGAAAAGGTAAGACCAACTATAAGCTATCTCAAAGCAACCCACTTTAAGTATACAGACACAGATTCGTTAAAGTAAAAGGATGGAGAAAAGTATAGCATGCAAACACTAATCAAGGGAAAGCTGGAATAACTATATAAATTTTAGATAAAACAGACTAAGGGAAAATTAAAATATTGTGAACTGAAGGAAAATGAAAATACATTATGTCAAAGTCTGTGGGATGCAGCTGTTTTGAGGGAAATTTATAGCATTAAATGCTCGTATGAGAAAAGAATTAAGATCTAAAATGAACAACTAATCTTCCAACTTTAGCAACTAGAGAAAGAACAGCAAACTAAACCTATAGAAAACAGAAGAAAGGGGGGACATAGAATTGTATACCACTTTATTTAAATGTTTTTAAAAATCAACTAGGGGGGCGCCTGGGTGGCTCAGTCAGTTAAGTGTCTCCCTTTGGCTCAGGTCATGATCCGAGGGTCCCTGGATTGAGCCCCACATTGGGCTCCCTGCTCTGCGGGAAGCCTGCTTCTCCCTCTTCCACTCCCCCTGCTTGTGTTCCCTCTCTCGCTGTGTCTCTCTCTGTCAATAAACAAAATCTTAAAAAAAAAATTAAAAAATAACAAAAATCAACTAAGATGTTGAAGGATTCAGGATGGAATGCAGATGGTAATAAATGAATCTAACCTTATTACAAATATCTATGACATAAACTCACTGAAGGGAGTGATGGGGCAAGAATGAACTAATCTAAGTAACTTTAGAAAATGCTGATTCTACTTGACATTGGAAAAACAAAAAGAATGGCACATAAACACTGTACTTTAAATGGTACATGTTTTTCTCACAAGGCAATGAGTTAGCAATTCTGCAGCTATACCTATGCCAGATTTGAACAAATAAGTAAATAAATCGATGATAATGGGAGACAGATTTCTTGTAAGAGAAAGAGAATACAAATAAATAAGTGGAGAGGGCAAATTTGAATGAACACTATTATGCTGGATTAGAGTCATAGATGTCAACATAAAGTCATATTTATTTTAACATACTGATGGATGGAGGATGGATGGATGGATGGATGGATAGATGGATGATAGGTAGAAAGATGACAGATGATATTAGATATCATCTAGATAGATAGATAGATAGATAGATAGATAGATAGATAGATAGATAATAGATAGATGATAGATATGTGTGAATGTATGTAAATTTACATGAAATATTTTCTAACATTGCCTACTGAGAGGGTATAGATATAGTGACACCCCAGTAGCAATGAGCAAACCCAGCACCCAGATCTTGTTTTCTAAATATCACTCTCCAATCAGAGGATCCACTTCTCCTTGGAGAAAGGCTGATTCTAGAACTGGGGCAGAGAAAATACAAGAAGGACCTGTGTAGCATCTTATACTGCCAAATAAGGAAGTGCTTAAAAATTTAAAAATAAAAAAGGATGGAAGCATGTCAACAGGATGTAGGAGCCAGGGTTCCTGGGTGACTTAGTTGGTTAAGTGTCCGACTCTTGACTTCAGCTCAGGTCATATCTCAGGGTCATGGGACCAAACCCTATATCAGGCTCTGGGCTCAGTGCAGAGTCTGCTTGAGATTCTCTCTCCCCTCTCCCTCTACCCCTCCCCGCCAAATAAATAAATAAATAAATAAAATCTTAAAAAAAAATAGGATGTAAGAGCCAACCTAAAAGAGCTTCCATTGGTCAAAGCTATCATTTGAGCATCAAAATAAATAAGCATAGTATTGAGTTATAACCAAAAAGTAAATGAATACCCTTGAATCAGTACTGGTATAAATACATGATTAAATGAATAAATAGATAAATAAAGTTACATCTTTATAGAAGAAATTTAAATAATATATGTAGATAGTCTTCCTCCAAGAGGTAGAGCTTAGTTTCTCTCCTCTTGAGAGTAAGTTGCACTCATCACTGCCAATGATTTGAGTACAGAAAAGGAAAAATAGTAGTTTGCCCTTAAACAACACAAGGCTTAGTGGTGCTGACCCCTTCTACACAGTCAAAAATCTGGATATAACTTTCAACTCCCCCAAAACTTAACTACTAATAGCCTACTACTGACCAGAAGTCTTACTCATAACATAAACAGTCAATTAACATGTATTTTATATGTTATGTATATTATATACTGTATTCTTATAATAAAGTAAGCTACAGAAAAGAAAATGTTATTAAGAAAATCATAAGGAGGGGCACCTGGGTAGCTCAGTCAGTTAAGCATCTGCCTTTGGCTCAGGTCATGATCCCAGGGTCCTGAGATCGACCATGTCGGGCTCCTTGCTCAGCGGGGAGTCTGCTTCTCCTTCTCCCTCTGCCTGCCACTCCCCCCCACCGCCCCCAGCACCTTGGGCTTGCTCTCTTGCTCTCTCTCAAATAAATAAATAAAATCTTAAAAAAAAAAGAAAATCTTAAGGAAAAGTAAATACATTTATAGTACTCTACCATATTCATCGAAAAAAAATCCATGTATAAGTAGACCCATGCAGTTCAAACCCATGTTGTTCAAGGGTCAACTGTAGTATTACACTGGAGAAACCTATCACACATGACCTTAGCCAGGTGATCAAGGTTAATATCACCATTGGTAAGTCATGTTGATAACACGTACTCCCTGATATGATGAGAAAAGCACTTCACTTCTGTGATATTTTTCCAAAAGAACCATAACCCCAGTCTAATCACACACACACACACACACACACATACACAGAGACAAATTCAAATTGGGGGATATTTTACAAAATAAATATCTGACAGTACTCCCCCAAACTGTCAACGTCATGAAAAATAAGACTTTAGAAACTGCCATGAGGATCAAATAAAGAGACATGAGGATTAAATGCACCATGATACACTGGATTTGATGGTAGAATAGAAAAAGGAATGGCAAATTCTGAATAAAGTCTACTAATTATACCAAACTTATGTACCTTTCTTAATTTTGACAAATGCATCATAATTATATAAAAAGTTAGCATTCGGGGGTAATGGATGGAGCATACACAGGAATTCTCTGTACTATCTTTGCAACTTTTCTGTAAATCTAAAATTATTCCAAAATAAAAAGTTTTAAAAGCTATCTGCCAAGCCTAACTCTATAATCTCTGAATAGAGTTTTATAATAAAAATGCTAAAATGGCATCAACACACACACACAAGTTAGCACAAAAGAAACATTACTTTTTTAATAGAATGTCCATATTTTAAAGTTACTTTGATACCTATAGAAATGTTCTAGGTAGTGTGTTGTTTAAAGCTATAGTTTTTTTTTTAATGCATAGTTTAGTCACAGTGATGAGTTCCTTAAAGCCTACATAATGAGGGAAATTTTTTTTTTTTAAACCTTGCTGTGATTGCATGCAGTGATAGAGATGCCTTTAAGAATGTTTCACAGATGCTTCAAATCATTCATTTCTCATAAACATATGGGGTCTATTCTTCCATCACTGTGCGTAATTCCTATTGACACTAATGGGAACTATGCATGCATATCTCTATAATTTGGCCTCAAACAAACTGAAAATCATCACTATTGAGATGAGAACCAAAGCAACCAAACAAAGAGAACAATTGACTCCTTAAAACTCAGATTCCAGAATCTCTTGTCACAAGAAATTCCAGTCATGGAGAATTAATCTGCAGTGATTCCAACACAATAAACTATAATAAGTCAAAATATGATACTTACAGATATTATATTTTAGGGCATGGTATCTTTCTGAAGATAATAAATTACCTTTTTCAACTGTAATGCAGAAATAGCTAAACATTTCATAATACAACTGAACAAAAATTCCAATGCTACAAAAATAGCTATCAGCTTCTAGGTGCTAACACTCCATGTCATACATTTTAAGGACTTTTATTCAGATTTCTATAAGTTGACTGCTCGTTTGTTCACATCTCCCTTTACAAGATTATATCCCTATTTTTAGACCTCAAGTTAAATGGAGAATTTTTTTCCTATTTAAACTTTAAGATTATAACATGTGTCCACCAAGAAGGAGAGTCTCAAATTAAGGAGATTTGTTCACTGTTCCATTGTCCCATTTCCACATCAGAAAACATAACAAAGTTCTTAGTTGTGTATCTCAGCAGTGTCACTTTGGCCAGATTCCAAGATGTAGGAGGTTGCCTCAGATCTCAGTGGGAGGCAGCCATTATGTGTTCAGGGGAAGCCATTTGAAGCTGGCAGGTGAGCCAATTCTATCACTAAGGAGAAAGTACTGCTAGTAAAGTCACCTTGTGACAAGTGTCTCCCTGCTGTGGGTTAACTTCCAGAAAGAAGGTTTGGAGAACACATAACAGTTCACAACAAGGAAATCAAACAAAATAAATTGGGCATAATTTGACACTGTTAAAATAAGAAGTGTCACTGGCACTACTATGAAGTAGGAGTTATGAAGAGCTTCTGCCAAGATTAGACATTTAGTTAGACAATAAAATAGCTTGCTGGTCAAGCCAAAGACATTATTCTTAATGCTTAAACTGATGGAGACTAGTGAATAAGTCTTTTTGACAAGCGGGGCTGCCAAAGAGTAGCAACCAGGTCTTAAGAGGCATGTGTGTGTTCATACAGTTGATAAGCCCCAAGCGAAGAGAAATAGCAATATCATAAAAAATAAAAAATAGAATACGATGGGTTTTTAAAGAAATTTCCAACAATTATAGAGAACTGACCAGAAAAGATATTGTGTAGAAACAGTTTTCTTTTCCAAATCCACTTGGCTCTTAGTAAACTGAACAGAAATATTTACACATTATAGTTTTCTCATACCAAAATACTGTCATTCAATTTTCAAACAAACGTTTCTTCAGTAGATTCCCAAATGGTTTAAACTATATGTAAGAAATGCCCAGTGGAAAGAAGATGGAAGCCATATGAAACAGTTCAAACAGAAATATTGGCAAAAAAAAAAACAAAAAAAAAAAACAAAAAAACAAAAACGTAGCCATGAAGTAACCAGAGAATCTCCAGTGCTTCATTCCACCTTTGGGCATCCCTCTCTGACTTCACAACCAAAGAAGCCCATGCATACTTTTGTTTGCGGGTGGCCGCTGCTCTCACTCAATGAACACCCACTTAGGATGAAGCTCTATTTCTCATTTCTTATCCTTATTTATTAAATGCTAGTTACTTCTAAACTGTATTAAAATGAAAACAATTTCATTCAATGAAATCACACTAAGGTATGAATCACTAGCCTCATAAGTTGTTGGCCCTCTAAGGCAGTGTTTCTCAAAGTCTGATTCCTGGATCCCATACCATGCTAAACATTTACATTTCTGGGCCCATTATTGAATCAAAAGTGCTGCGTATTAAACCATTTCCCAGGCGACTGTTACGGCAGTGATGTGAGGAATCACTGTTAAAGAAAGCACTGATAATTCAAAAGACTGGACTGGAACTGCAAAAACAGCAAGGTCGGGGAGGGTTATTTCCTGAAAGGAGACTTTTCAAATCATACCAGAAGTCAATGTCTTGGGTGTGGCCTTGAGTCTGGGTGAGATTGGCAACGTTATTAATAAACTACTGCTGGTTTAACTCCTTCAACACAGAGTGCAACACTGACATTCAGACACATATGAGCGCAATAAAACCATAGTCTTTTGCTACATAATGATGCCATAAGGTACAATGGAAATAACTCATATTTTATTTTCTTTGATATGTGAGGAAAAAGCAAATAAGAGCAAAGAATATCGTATAACTTCAATCGTTAAAATAAGAACTCTTAGATTATGATTTGGCCAGCTGAGAACATGTTTCCTCAAATATATCTTATGTCCTCCTACCTCCATGCATTTGTCCAAGTTGTCCCCTTCTCTGCCTCAATAAATCCTGCCTATCAATTTAGGACTTGAATGCCTTCTTGAATGCCTTCCCCCTCCCTTGAATCTCCAGCTTAGATTCATCTTGCAAATTCTCATGGTATTTGATCATTACGATGAAGTCATGTAGGACCTTCTAACTTATATTCATATTATACATTACACATGTGTACAGATACATATATAGCATATGCATATCTTTGATTCTTGAATCAACTGCTGAAGTAGAGTATGTTTTCTATGCTAGATGAGACACACTGAAATGAAGCAGATTCTAAAACATGCTTCTGGGAGGAGTAGCAGGAGGAGGCAGGGAAGGAGGGAAGGAGCAACCCCACCAGTCACAGAGGCAGGAAGAAATTTTACAACTTTGCTAAGGCAACCTTTGATTCTACACAGACCACCTAGAAAATGAAGAAGGTGGACTTCTACAGGCTTCTTCCTTTCTCATCTTTTAGGAATTAAACTACACAGCCCACATTCACCTTTTGCCTGAATTAAATAGTTTACTGTACGTTGGGTATTTCTTAATCCAAACCAGATCTTTCTATCTAATTTCATACCCATGTATACAAATGTTCATTCCTGCCAAGAGAATACGAAACTCAAAACTCCTTCAATAATATTTAGTGAGCTCCTACTCTATGCTAGGCCCTCTTCTGTATGTTGAGGATAGAGCAGCAATGAAACAAAGTGAGCTGCTGCAACCATGCATGTTATATAGATCTCTGATAAAATTCACATAGTGATAAATGTGACGAAGAATGAATTAGAACAAGAGAATTGAGATGGCAGGACAAAGAAGGGTTTGCTAATTTTGCTCATCAGAGAACACCTCTCCAAAGCTTGACTTTTGAGCTGAGACTTGAGTAGAGGACACAAGCCATGTGGGCTCTGGGCGGAGGGGGCAGGGGGGAGACATTTCTGACAGGGAACAAGTGCAAAAATCTTGAGGTGTGGCATCCATACTCAACAAACAGCAGGAAGGTCAGTGTAGTCGAAACAGATCAGTGAGGAGAAATAGCGAGGTGTCCCACAAGATCGTGGGCAGGTTTAGGAGCCACACTCAGGACTTTGGGGTTTATTCTTTAATAGGAAGACACTGGAGGTTTTTAGCCAGGGAGTGGCATGACTTGGTTTATGATTCAAAAGATGTAATGTGCCCACTGCAGGAATGGGATAAGAAGAGAAGTGGGGAAACTATTCTGGAGACTATTGCAGTGATCCAGAGGAGAAATTACTTGGGCAGAGCTTTAGCAGCCAATGGTCAGATTCAGGATATAATTTGAACATAAAGCCAATGGAATTTGCTGAGAGATTGGATGTAACACGGTGTAAGAGATATCTAGGAGCAAGGTGAAAAGTGGTGACATTTCATGCAACAGGGAACACTAGAGGAAGAACAAATTGGTGAGCAGATGGTTAAAAGCTGTTCTATTTTAAACACGTAAAATGTAATGTTAAATATCCAGGTGCAATATTAGATAAGCAGTTAATATGAATCTAGAATTTAGGGGAAAGGTGAGAGCTAAAGAAACAAATGTAGTAATCACATGAACATACATGGAATTGACCATCATGTAATTTGAAGAGTTGTCTTAGGAAGTGAGAATTTCTAGAAAAAGAAAAAGAGCCAAGGAAAGAGCTAAGGGAGTAACCCTTATCACTCCTACACACAACCCACTTCTTCTTCTGTATCTGCAGTTTATCCTTTAAGATTCAATTTAAATTGTAGCTTTTCTATCAGGCCCTCCCTACTTACCTGCTCCATAGCACCCATAGCAATAGCCCAAAAGGCACAGTATTGGTTTTTCTTAACATGCCAATAGACCGAAAGCTTCTTGAGGCTAGGACTGTCTTAATTATCATTGCATCCTCAATATTTTCTGTAGCCACTGAAATATAAAACACAACCATTAATTTTGTTGACCAAAATTAATGAATGAACATTTATTAGTCCATCAGTTAAAATACTATTTAAAGTTTCATTGAATAGAATTGGTTGTCAGTTTTCGTTTAGCTTTGTTCAATGACAAGCCAAGAGGTTTTTTTCATATTATGAACCTTGAGATTAGCAATATTCCGGGGAGGTACATACAATTAAAAAAAAATAATAAAGCACTAATACCCTAGAGGAAGAATTAAAAATAAATCTGCTATAAAGATGTCCTATCAGAAATCTAAAACAAATTTGGCTAAATTTCTTGGCAAGAATCCTAAGCACATTGAGGGGTTGAAATTGTAGGCAATGAGAGAAAAAAAAAAATTTAAGACCACTTCTTGAACCACTTTAAAAAATTGAAAATAATGTGATCTGTATTTTCTCTTCTTTTGTGTCTAGCTCTTGTTTCTCTGATGTCAAAATAGTCTGCTCTATGTTGAACTATTGTGGGAACAAAAGAAATCTGTAGAATTGTCTATTATTTGGGATAAGCTATAAATGTTATAATTTAGCCAAAGCCTTCCCTAAAATTAATATATTTTATCCTAATCTAAAACAGATATTGTTAGTACAATTTATATAATACTTGAAAACTACTATTAAAAAACACTTTATAATGTCCTTAAAAAAATTTACTTTTTAAAAAAGGGACACAAAACCCTGAATTTATATCTGATATACTAAAAATGACAATATTTTTCCAAGGACATTTTCTTTTACACATTAGCACATTCATTCAGATTTATTCCTAGATTCTATCATCCTCTTAGAAAGTTTTGGAAGGAAGTTATATTAGACTTTTTTATTTAATTTGGTTTGGGATCAGGGAAAATGAAAGACCATGATGGTTATTTCACTTATCTTGGCAAACCTCCTCACCTACCCTTCACCCCAATTAACTCACTCAGTTCACATTTTTCATCCTCCTACATTTCCAAACTTTGGGCAAAAAAGGAAAGAGAAATAAATAAGAAAACACATAAATAAGAGTATAAGTGTGGGTGCTTGAAGCCCAAGATCAGATAGAAGGAAAATGGGAGAATAATCTGTTGCTTCCCCATCTAAGGAATTGGTTTGAAGGCTTTATTTGAAGCCTTGGGGAAGTTATTAAGAATACAAAGATAAGTAATGGAATGTCTTCACACAATGTAATGATTAAGTTTTAAGAAGCAGATATAAACAGACAGTGGTAACTTTATAAATGAAACATAAGATAATTGTAGTTCAATTATTGCCAACAATTACAAAAACAGAAATAGATTAAAAGGTCTACTGCTTCCTTATTAAACCCCTTCCTCCACTTGCCTTCTTGTACTCATCCTTTAATGCCCCAAAGCTACTGTTCTTCCCATCCTGAGCCCCATTTCCTATATCAAACTTAAATAACTTCAGGGTGGAGGGAGAAGTAAGTCATAAATATCTCCCTTGGACCATGTGATTCCCTCACAGGGCCAATGCTTTAAATCTGTTTATCCCAAAAAAACTAGTACTGTATCTTCAGATTTTTGTAGGTATTCCTTAAATGATAGTTCCATAGTCAAAGGCTAGAAAATACCAAAGCCAACAAAAGTTAAATAGGTTGGCTTATTATATAATATAAAATTAATTTTAATAATATCTAAGATGTTTCAAGCATTTCCTATGCACTTGGAACCTTGCTAAATACTTTATACGGAATGCGTTATTTAATCTTCACAGCAAGCCAGAGGAAGATACTATATTCCTCCCTATATGGTAGTTGAGGAAACCAAGGGTAGGGCTGTCTTAATCATTGTTTTGATAGTGTAAATAACTTGCCTAGTTTTTGGCAGGGCTGAGATTCAAACTAAGACCATTTAGGTCCAAAGCCAAACTGTACATTTCACCAGTTTGATATATAGTCTCCCTGCAGGATTTTATCAGAGCATTTAATAGGCTAATGTGATTGTGAATCTCCAAGAGGGAAATGCAATAAACAGCATTTCCCACTTATTTGATTATAACCCCCCTTTTCCTCATAGAATCCTGAGCCACCTGCAGAACACTCTTTCCTGTTCTCTCCCTTCGGTAAAGATAGGATATCCTTTTTCTCTCTCCCTCTCCTCCTCTTTGTTCTACTCCTTTCAGGATAGACCCCATGGTTGTACATTTTATACTCCTTTAGGACATAATTCCAATTAAAGGAAGCCCTATCCCTCACCAAAGTCAAAATATCCACATTTGTTTATATCTTAGTCCTGGGATAGTACATCTTGTGCCTCTGAATCTTTCTTGGAATAAGAATCGCTGTTCATGAAGCTTTTATTATTTTTCTGCAAACTGAGGGCCCAAAAGAAGCCAAGGACTGCACCTTTCATCATTTGTTAACTTTTCCAGTGTCTATGTCAAGTCTTCTATTGGGGGCAGATACTGTCTCTTAGTACATTTCACGTTTACCAGTGCATTGCAAACAGTAGGTATTCAAGAGTAATTATGGTTATAAACTCTTGGGTCCTTTACAGCTCTAGGAATCTATGTTCATATTGGAAATATAATTTATTCTTCATGCATTCCATTACCAAATACATCAGTGTGTAGTTATGTTTTAATGGGCCAGTTCTCCAAATACCAAAAGGAAGCAAGAGAAAGCTTTCTGGTAGTTAACTGTGATCGTGTTAAAACCTAGAACTTCTTTTGAAAATTGCTATTCCCTTTCCCTTTATTTCCTACAATTTATTGAAACATAACACACATGGGTATTCATGCACTTCTCACATGAAGTTTAGTGCAAGGATATAGAGTTTGTTTTCTACATTTGTCAGCCCTTTAAACTCAATCTTTCAAATATCCATGAATGGAAAACTGGCTAGATAGGAGCTCAAGAGGGTTCCTTTCCTTCTCATTGCACTACCCATGTGCCTCTTAAAATAGATCTATACATAGGCCTAATTGATAATGCATACCCTGATGCATAGTTAGTTGCCCAATCACCCAAGCAACTGGGTTGCAATGGTGTAGATGATTTTTATTAGGAGCTGTATTGGCAAATAGCTTCCGTGATTTAGCCCATGGAAAATGAGCCCTGTTTTGCTTAATGTTTTAGGTTAGGGAGTGGCTGGCAGCATTCTGTGAAAAAGTGACACTTTCAACACTATAAGTGATTTGCTGACTTTATTTAACAATATCTAAACCATTTTAACCAACAGTATCATATAGCTTGGCACATTCTACCACTACAGATCTTCCGGAAAGGATGAAATGGCCAAATATTTACATGTATTCCGTTTTCTTTACATATTTGTATTTCTACCATTTTGAAAATTAGAATATAAACATTCTGTTTAAAAATCTGTTCTCCCCCACATACTACATATTCAAAGAGCAAACACAATTTTTCCCTTTGGTGTGTGTAAATATATATATAATATATATATGTATGTGTCTCTATATATGTAGGTATATCTGGGTTTCCATACTTTAAATATCTTTGACCACCTAATAGCCCCAACCCTTTGTTTTATGATGTGCAGCAAAATTATAAAATCTGCTATCCCTGTAATTACATTGTCCTTTGCCGTCTCTTAAAAAAGAAAGAAAGAAAGAAAGAAAGAAAGAAAGAAAGAAAGAAAGAAAGAAAAAAAAAAAGGTTGTGTTCAAATTTTCCCCCTGTTTTATTTGCACCCTATTAACAACTGTTACTGGAGCTTTAATTATGCCCCGGTGATTGTGGAGTTGTGGCTGACTTGTGTCATTTTCCTCCCAGGGGATGCTTTATAATTACCAGCATCCATCGTGGCTGCCTGTAAGCTGATGCTTTTTTATTACCAGTTCAATAATCACTGCATCTTTGTGAACATCTGCTCTGCAAGCCATGCATCGGGGGTCCCAGCGCCTGTCACTTGATGTTCCCTCACCACAGTGACCTTGGTGCCCTCGCCTTCGGTTTATATCTAATTTGTTTACCAGAGGCTCTGTCCAGAAAGTCTCCCAGGAATGCAATTAATACACTAGATTTGCAAACAAAAGAAAATTTTGCCCTTTCTCTCCTTTCTCTTTTTCCAGATTATTGTCTTACACTTAGATTCCATAATTTCTATTCCTAGGAGAATGAATCCATTTCAGACTTGCGGGAACAGGGAGAATAAGAGATGAGTTTATTTAGGAGGTATCCTCCTGCTTGTATTGAAAAGTAGGATGTCTTTGTGGTGTGCTTTCTCTTGAATATATATGATGGTGACTAGCAAGTTAAAGAAGGATGTTGTATATAGAATATTCCGTGCATGTGAAGGGAAGGACTGTTTATTTGTCCCTGTTCTGACTTTATTTTCTTCCTGACCTCCTGTCTCATTTTCTTTCCTATCCTAAATAAACCTCTCTGCTCTTTGTTTTATGGAATATTTCCTCCCTCTTAAATCATTCTCCTTCAATTCTTTTGCTCTACTTCATCTGTCTTTTCCTTCTTGCTTGCCTCTTCACAAAAACTATGTAAGTGAAAAATAAAAATGGGTAAAAACAGCACATGTTGGGCACAGCTGCTGGTTCTCCTGATGGTGCTTCTCCCTTCTGACTCACTATTTATTACTAATAAAGCTAATCTGGGCACTGCTTACTAATCCTGGTTAGGTCTGATTTCTTTAAATAAAAACTAGAGTTTCAAAGTTTCAGTTATTTTCGTAAGTATATCAAAAGCTATGCTGAGGAGCAGATGAGAAAACGCTGAACTCTTTCAGTTGTGCTAACCAAATCTATGCAATCTTCTGACATACACATGTGGCTTTACCCCTTCATGTTCTTAAGTAACTGACATCACAGACTGGTAAGAACTTTTCTGAAATTTCCAATGCAATGAGCTTATTTATTGAACCACCTTGTCCACCATAATTTCCAAAATTTCAAAATCAAGTAGAAATGGCATAGGTCAATCTTGCAGCAAAGTCAGGGACGAGGGAGTTTATCTATTCTTACTCTTCCACTGGCCTAAGAGAGCATTGAGGGGAAACCTCTACTTTATTATTCTCTATTCCCATAAGAAGTAGTGTTCTACTTAGCACAGTAATAGCTACTATTAGTATGTGTTGACTAAAATGGTCCTTGGGTGATTGGATGTTAGCTCGCAACCTTGGGAGCTTCTGAAACGGGCCCCCATACTCACAGAGGGCAAGGAGAGATCAAAGAAGGAGGCAGACCCACTACTCCACAATGGTAGGCGGCAAGTATAAGCAAGGGAACTTATTTATGAGGTTTGTCTTGAGAGACCACAAGATAAGTAACATCTGAACCAGAATCTTAAAAGTTTATACAGAGGCCCTAACTGGGTTCAATCACATTCACAGTCCAGATGGTCTCAACAACTCTCTCAAGGCTATGGCAGTGGAACAGGTCCCACTGTGGAAACAGTAGGCAGAGTGTGCATTCCAAGGATAGGTGAGGGGGTTGAGGAGCCTCTAATTGCCCGGGTCTATCCTGCAAGTCAACCAGTGTTCACATCCTCTCGATGACCCCCTCCAACACTGGATTATACCTCTTGTGGACAAAATTCTATTTCAGACCCATTAACATAATATACCACTTACCCCCAACCTTGGATGAAAAATCTACACACATTCACACAGACACATACACACACATGCTAGAAGAATATAAGACCTTGAGATTACTGGTCAAGACTAGCATTCAAATCCATGCTTTAAGGCACCCTCCAAACACAGAATTTACTTGAACTTCTACAGAGAAACAGGACCTAAAATTAAGAACAAGTACTTAAAATAAGTACTTAAGAACAAGTACATTGTAGGACTCTCTCCTTCCCTTACCTTCCCATATTACCAAACCCCCATTCAAGATAAAAATCTGAATAATACTGCTATTGGCTGCAGCCATGGGTTACATCTTACAGGGAGTAGGAGAAAACCGTCTTGCAGCCTTGATCTAGTCCATCTCACCAAGTGGCTTGGTGACCAAATTTGAGAAGTGTCCAATGGCACTGTGGACTATCAGCCCTGAGTTACCAGTTTAAGACCTGGATATGAACTGGAGGACTTAGGAGACAAGGTGGAGACAAGCATAAGACAAATATATCAGAAATGCTGTAGGGGAAGAAGAAAGGAAAGAGCGGGAGGCAACAGAGGAAATGAGTGAAGAAGGAAGGGAGGGGGGGAGGAAAGTAGGAAGAGGGGAGGGAAGAAGTCTATAGCAAACAAAATCTACAGTTGGGAGATTAATTCATTATAGATAAAATGAAAATAATACTACAATCTGGAAATTACTTTTAAAAAATGTGGTTAGCCTTCAAAGAAGAATTAAAAAAAAAAAAACCCAACTACCACTTTTTTAAAAAGAAAAGAGCTCCTAAAAGAAAACAAAATTAAACAGAGTAAGTTAGGTGGGACAAAGAACCAGTTAAAAATCCAGAAAGTGAAAAACTATACAAAATAATTGAAATTTAAAATCTCACAAATTAAACTATAAACTGAACATAGTTGAAGGGAAAATGGGTAAATGGGGAGAAAGTACAGAGAAATTGCCCCAGAATGCATCTCTAAGCAATATGAAATAGTACTTAAGGGACAAGGAAATTAATATCTGAGGCTTCTACGTACATTTAATACAAATCCCAGCAGAAGACATTGGTGGAATGGCAGAAAAGCAAAATTTAAAAAGATGGTGCTTGGGAATATTCCAGGATTAAAGACAGACAGTTATAGAACAATTAAAAATATCAAGCACAGAGTTGGAAAAATGGCCTAACATACAGAATTTATCAAATTTAATATTATCTTTGAAGAGTTTCAAAGTGTTCCAAAAGTAGAATCACAAACAATAAACATGAAATAGTCTACATAATACTTCTAGCCCATAATTTAATATATTTTATGTGTTCAGTTTTATTTGTTCTTATTTTTAAATTTTTTTCTCACCATTTAATTTGTTTGTTAAATGGTCTTTACTTCTGCCATTTGGAAGAGAACATAAAAATCAATTTAAACGTAGAAACCCACTTCCAAAATTAATGCAATTATAAATGTATTTAGCATAAAGCTTTGTTCATGTTGCAAACACTAAATTCCAGAAATTCTGTAATACACACTGTCATTTAAGACAACAAAATACAAGGAAAAGCAAATATTCACAGATAATGATAGGATAGGAAACTGGTCATCTGGTCTGCTGCATAATAAGTGTGCCTTATCCGCTAAAGCTCCTAAGAAGTTTCCAGTGCATGTGAAACCATCTCTCACCACATTCTTACAGAGAGAACTAGCCAAAACGGATTGAGATTCGTATATGTTTTGAAAACCAAGGGCCATCAAACTCAGCTAATACAAAAATCATAGGAAGTGATTAGTTCTCCAGTAATCAGCATTTTATTCAGTTAACTTGAGGGTCTGGGGGTTTTATCTCATGCTGTTATTTATCCCTGAAGGGGGAACAAAGTAACATGGGTTGCCCCCGGCATGAAGGAAGAAAAGGACAGAGAGAAGGACAGAACAAGCAAGAAGAGTCTATTCTGGTGTCTACATGTGAACGTGTTACTAGGACATAGACACATGAGTCTGTTCTGTCCTTTATTTCTTATTTATTTTTTTAATTAAAAAAAATATTTATTATGTTATGTTAATCACCATACATTACATCATTAGTTTTTGATGTAGTGTTCCATGATTCATTGTTTGCGTATAACACCCAGTGCTCCATTCAGTATGTGCCCTCTTTAATACCCATCACCGGGCTAACCCATCCTCCCACCCTCCCTCCTAGAACTCTTAGTTTGTTTCTCAGAGTCCATAGTCTCTCATGGTTCGTCTCCCCCTCCGATTTCCCCTGCTTCATTTTCCCCTTCCTGCTATCTTCTTCTATTTTTTTTTTTAACATATAATGTATTATTTGTTTCAGAGGTACAGGTCTGTGATTCAACAGTCTTACACAAATCACAGCACTTACCAGAGCACATACCCTCCCCAATGTCTATCCCCCAGCCAGCCCATCCCTCCCACCCCCCTGAGCAACCCTCAGTTTGTTTCCTGAGATTAAGAATTCGT